>NC_067473.1:10678150-11019400 GCF_947179515.1 Apodemus sylvaticus
ACTGTGTCTTTGTTTAGTTTGTGTTTTCCTGATCTGTTCATTGCAGAGAGTGGGGTAGTCAAGTCCCCCACAATTATTGTGTGGGGTGCAATGTGTGCTTTAAGCTTTAGTAAGGTTTCCTTTATGAATGCAGGTGCACTTGTATTTAGGGCATAGATGTTCAAAATTGAGAGTTCATACTGCTAGATTTTACCTTTGGTGGGTGTAAAGTGGCCTTCTGTATCTTTTTTGATAACTTTTGATTGAAAGTCTATTTTATCTGATGTTAGAATGGGTACACCAGCTTGTTTCCTGGGACCATTTGCTTGGAGAACTGTTTTCCAGCCTTTTACTCTTAGGTAGTGTTTGTCTTTGACACTGAGATGCATTTCCTGTATGCAGCAAAATGTTGGGACTTGTTTAAAAATCCATTCTGTTAGTCTATGTCTTTTTATTGGGGAATTGAGTCCATTGATGTTAAGAGATATTAGGGAATAGTGATTGTTGTTTCCTGCTGTTTTTGATGTAATTTTTATGTTTGTGTGGTTATCTTCTTTTGTGTTAGTTGAAAGAAGATTACTTTCTTGCTTTATCTTGTGTGCAGTTTCCCTCCTTTTGTTGGTATTTTCCATTCATTATCCTTTGAAGGGCTGGATTTGTGGAAATATACTGTGTAAATCTGTTTTTGTCATGAAAAACCTTGGTTTCTCCATTTATGGTAATTGAGAGATTTTTTTGGATATAGCAGTTTGGGTTGTCATTTGTGTTCCCTTAGGGTCTGCATGATGTCTGCCCAGGTATGTAATAAGGATACATGCTCCACTATGTTCATAGCAGCCCTATGTATAATAGCCAGAAGCTGGAAAGAACCCAGATGTCCCTCAATGGAGGAATGGATACAGAAAATGTGGTATATATACACAATGGAGTACTATTCAGCCATTAGAAACAATGAATTCATGAAATTATTAGACAAATGAATGGAACTGAAGAACCATCCAGGGAGGTAACCCAGTCTCAAAAGAACACTCGTGGTACGCACTCACTGATAAACAGATATTAGCCTAGAAGCTTGGAATACCCAAGACACAATTCACATATCAAATGATGGCCAAGAAGAAGGAAGGAGTGGCCCCTGGTCCTGGAAAGGCTCAGTGCAGCAGTGTAGGGGAATACCAGGACAGGGATGTGGGAAGGGCTGGATTGGGGAACAGTGGGAGGGAAGTGGGCTTATGGGACTTTTGTGGAGGGAGATTCAGGAAAGTGAAAATAACTTAAAATGTAAATGTAAATAAAGAAAACATAGAATAAAAATAAAAAAGACACAATTGTACAGATTAAGCACTGATGAGTACATAAAATATTTTCTTTTGTTTCAATTATTTTACACTTAGTACCAGGGGAAAAAAACATATGAGACAACCATTCTGTAGACTAAGAAGATTCATAATAAATCTTTGTGAAAGAGATTACTAGAAAACATAAATCAGTGGTTTAAAGAACATACCTGAAAAGATTGAAAAGAAGGTAATTAATTTCATCTAAAAATCAATTTGTTTAGCTTATGCAGGAATTGCAGGAGGTAAAATTGAACCATATGAAAAAATGTTACATTTTTATGTAAATACATTCTTGGGAAATAAAACTATTTCAATTCATGTTCTACCACTGATTTATACATGTGATTTTATGTATACATATATATTTGTGTCTACATATATGTATAATGTAGATGGCACTGTGATTTATATGTGATAGAACTATTACACTGTTTGAAATAAAAATGGACATAACAAAGCCAGTTTGTACATGACTTTACATAATATTCTAAGTTTATTTATACCTAGTAAATAAAGATTATTTTTAAAAATAAAAAACTAAACTAAAATAAAATTATTGGCTTCAACAAATGCTTAGAAGTCAGTGGTATCTTTTCCTACAGAGAGCTAGTTTTCAAGAACACTACCTTTTTAAAAATGATGCTTCTACATCCATACACATGATGATAGATGATTAAAAGTGTATGTGAGTTAGAAGATAATCAACACGGGAAGGTTCACTATGAGTTCATAGGTTTGGATTTTGTAGGTGGTAAGGAATCAATGGCCTGTTGTGGGCATGAGAAAGCAAACTGTGGTAGACATACCCATTACAAAATTCATAAACCAGAAGCCGTGACAAAGCAGCATGTTTGTAGTGTTGGAGAAATTATGAAGACATTGCAGTTGGAACATTGTAGAGGTTAGAGATGTAAAATTGTCTTTCATGGTTGACTAATTCAAGGTCATGTTGATCTCAGTAGCAGAACAAGGACTTTTCACAGAATGATTTAGGAAATGGTTACATAGTTTTGCGAAGAGTAATGGCATACTCTGTCCAACAGGTAAAAAAAAATGGGTTGACATTGGCTAAGTAGAATTAGGAAGACTCAGGAATGATATCCTGGTGACTTAGACTAAGCTAGCATACACGTGGATTATAGCAGCAGTAGGTCTGTTTTTTATAAGAAATTCTGAGTGCAGTTACAGAAATTTTCTGTGGTTCAAACATAAAATTATAAATTTTAGAAATGATTATTGAAGTTTAAGAAACTAGAAGAGATGGAAAATAACTTTCAAATAACATATTTAGTAAGAAGGATAGAAATATCAAGAATATTAGGAGCACAATTACATGTAGGCTAAGTGGTATGATGCGCAGATGTCTGAAGGTTTGGACAGAGTAAAAGCCACAGCATCAAGACCCAATTCATCTTAATATTTTTCCAGAAAATAAAACACAGGCACAAAGTAATTCCCAAGAGTTGTGAGATAGATGCTTTCCTAAGTAACAATAAATAAGAACTGACTTGCAAGTAAATTGATAAACTAGTCCAATAAGAAATAAATAGTGATATTGCCTTACAGAATTGCTCAAGAAATATCTCAGACTATGAAGAAATTGTAGGACTTGAATATACTTGATAGCTTAGAGTTCCTGGGCAGTTAACAGGGTAGGAAGAATGGAGCCAAAATTTATGGATACTGAAGTTCAAATGGCAGTAAGAATAACCGTTCAAATGCCATTGAAAACCTAAGAGAACTCTCTTCTCCTGAACTGACAATAAGAATTTTTGTGAATGGTCAAGGAAATCTGAACAAGTATGTGTCAGACATGTGGAAGTTCAGAAACCTGCATGACTTGGGGATTGCAGTTTGCTTTTGGGTGACAGTGATGGTCTTTTAAGGGATAAGTATTTTTACTTGAATTTATTCATTGAAATCTTTTCATGTACATATTATGTCTTGTTCATATCTATTTTCTACTTCTCTCACCTCCAAATTCTACCAAGGATGCTCTCATCACGTATTTTTACAACCTCTGTTTTATTTTCTAATTAATTTTTTATATTTCTTGCTTTATTTAAACCTGTGGAGTCTAGTTAGTTTCCTTTCTACGGTATTGCCTAAGCCTTGGTGATGGGTGTGGATGTAGATGTCCTACGTTTGGCTGAATGTTCACAATCACATATTTTCTTATAAGGCTTCTTCCTAGAGCAATTGGTTTTGGTTAGCACATCTGTTACTAGTCCTTTCCACCTCCCTATTTTCATACCCTCTTTTAAAAATCTCACATACGCTTCTATTATATCTGTATTACTATCTTTTCTTACTATATGTTGACTTGGATTACAAGATTATAAATTCCCTGGTAGTTTGTTTATGCACACTTCATTTCTGTTGAGTCTTCCCCTGCCCCTTATTTTCTTATCCACATAACTGTGTCCTGTTTCAGCCTGCCAGTTCCAAAGTAGTGCCCTTCTCTGCTTTAATTTCATTTATATTCTCCTATCTCTCCTTTATAAATACACACAGTTTTATTATTCAGTGGATGGACATTATGACCATAAGTTTTAAGTGAGGGCACACAGTGAGGTTCTTGGTTTCACCAATCCATTTCCAGCTCTATGGATGGAAACAGGGAGCATGCCCCAGGTGGTACAAATGCAAGGAGCTTTGAGGATTTTACAGAATTCGGGGTTGAGATTTCAAGCAATATTCATGTTGCTGAGAGCATGTCTGGAGGCAGAATGCCTGATGTGGAGATGATAGAAATGGCAAATAAACCATTCCTGGAATAGAAAGTGAATTTTCTGAAGACAATTAATTCCTGAAAAATAATGATTTAATGAACTTTTCACAATTGTTTTTTATCCATGAAATGCTCTTAGAAATGTCTTTATATGCTTAAGGAATGTAAGATTTTTTTTTCTCTTTCTATCTGGGTTCATCTCATTTCATTACTATTTGTTTGTATTTAATAAAACTATACACAATTTAATAGAGTGTACTGTATTCCAATACTGTTATGATTATTGTATTTTGTAATTTGATCTTATAAAGTTACTTTCTATTGATATGGACTCAGCTCAAAATAATGTTTGCACAAGAAGATTATTGTGACTTCAAACCTGGTTCACTACAATGAGTAGAAAATTTACACACTTTATCTTAAAGTTACAGAATATGTTTAAATGCAAGAGAATCGTTTATTTTAATTACGAGTGGTTTTGAATATGCCAGGTGGGTTTCCTCTTTAAAGGCGATTATTGCTGTGCATTATTTAATTCAAATTGTTACAGTTAATAAGGTTATATTTGTGTATACACACACACACACATACACACACACACACATACACACTATCTTAGGTGAGTGGGCAAAAACAAATATGTGTTCAGAAATGTATACTTATATCTTTTAAAAGTTAGAACATTTAACAATTAATTGTTCAATATCATGACTCAGATTCCTTATCACTTCATAAATACAGAAAAATCTGTATATCAAAACCCAGTTTTGAAAGTGATTCCATCACGAGACAGAACCTTAGACTAGGTGGTGGTGGTTCATGCCTTTAATCCTATCACTCAAGAGGCAGAGACAGCTGGATCTCTCTTAGTTCGAGGCCAGCCTGGTCTACAAAGCAAGCTCCAGGACAGCTAGGGCTACACAGACCATATCTTGGAAAATTGAAAATAATCAAATAAATAAATATTAAAGAAGAGATGGGGGCCTTTGAAGGTGATTACTTCGGAAGGTCACATATGGGGTTAGTGACTTTGAACTGTAGTCCTTCTCCCTTGCATTAATGCAGACAGAAAGCATCACCAAGCATCTTTATGTAGGATTCCTGACCCCAAGACTGTGAGTAATAAATATTGATCTTTATAAATTACCACAATGTATTTTGTGGCAAAAACTAAACAGACTTAGATAGTCCTGGGGTTTGAATCACCAAAAAGAGTTTCAGAGTCTGAAAATATTCTATTTGAATTTTTTTATATACTTAAACATTTGTTTAAGAACTTCCAGTATCTGTGATTTGGCGTGTAAAATTATGCTTTTCTCAAAATATATTAGAACAGGTTGGGATAGAACCTTCACGTAATTAAAGGGGGTTAACAATGAAAAGGGGAGTGATATCTGGCTGTTGATTAAGTTCAGATGTGGAATGCTTGTGTCAGTGAGGGAGGGTGTTTGTAGAAAATTCCATCACATCAGCACAATTATGTTAGGAGTAAACCAAGTTTACTGAGTACACCGCATATACTTAGATTTAATAGTTTATTTTTAATATCAATTATTAATTAGACTGTTTAGACCCTATATAATTTTAGTTAATAAACATCAAAAAGATGTTTATAAATAGCCCTAGAAATTGTTACAAGCTCTAGGACAATTCATACTAATCCATGTGTCTTTGGTTGGCAAGTATAAATTGGGAATGTCTGGAAATTTTAGTCTTCTAAGAATATATTGATAGAAAAATAGCTGTTCATTCTGTGATCACTTTTTTTTAACTCTTCCTGTTATAGGATTATTTCAAATATGATTTCCACAACATCCCAGAGCAATTTCAAAGTTGCAAAAATATCATGAAAGGATCACTTTAGTAGAAAGACTTTATTTCTTGCATTCCTGGTCTCATTTCTCAGTGTTTACAAGTAAAGTATGTCTTCTTCCACATCTGGCCCATTGCACAGGGGACCATATTTGTTCAAACTTACCACACTACCATCACTATTGCTACTGTTGCTGTGTCCACGCATACATACATTCACAAGCATATGCTCACACACACA
Source organism: Apodemus sylvaticus (assembly GCF_947179515.1). NCBI lineage: Eukaryota > Metazoa > Chordata > Mammalia > Rodentia > Muridae > Apodemus > Apodemus sylvaticus. The sequence goes on from NC_067473.1 coordinate 10,684,254, forward strand.
CACACACACACACACACATCCACCACTACAGATTACACACATTCACCACACTAATAGGTTCACTAAATATACAACACACACACAAGCACATACACTGTACATGCACACACTCAAACAGACACACACACACACACACAGAGATACACACACACACACCTGTACACATCTTACTAAGATAACATCTTATTTTAGTAATAATCTAATGCCACTAAAAATCTTTATTTGAAAAAAAACCCGGAAAAGTAAGAAAGGGACTTGTGGGTCTGAAGAGTACAGCAGAAATGATGGGACAAGAAATGTTAATACTGGTGTGAAAAATGATTAAGCTACTTGTTAGACATGGGTGAATTGTCAAAGAATAAATATATAAAAAATAATTATCATCCCTGAAAAACAATAAAGGGAGAAAGCCTCTCTAGACTCACAGTTGGTTTTGTGTGAAATATTCCGATGAGTTCTTGTGGTCTGCTCACCTGTTTCTCACTGTACTGGAAATAACATTTTAAGTATCTCTTCTTATTTCATATTTTTTAATCACAGTTCAAGTGTATTAATAAATTAATGTTTAATAATGAGCACTAGAGGAAGAAACAAAAAACTAATTGATTTCAGAAACATAAGTTGTGGGATATGGTTGATTCTGTACATTCTCTGTGTCTGTCTCTGTCTTTCTGTCTGTCTCCCTGTCTATGTCTCTCTTTGTCTGTCTCTGTCCTCTTTGTCTCTGTCTCTCTCCCCCTCCTTCTCCTTCCTCACAATTCAAATAAAATCAAGCTTGGGTCCAGGGTCTTCATCAGTAAACATTTTCCCACTATTTTATGTTAAGGTTTTCTTGTAAGCTTCAAGAATGATGATTATTAAATCACAGACCCTTAATTCAATACAGCCTTTGCTCTGTCCTGAAAAATGTATCTTCATCTGTGAGTCACATTCTCCTATTCCTTTCAGCCCATTAATCATGACATCATTCTAGCATGTCATTATGCGTGTTGTCTTCATTTAGTTACTGGAAAAGGCATCACAAAAAGTTCAGTGAATGTCTCTTGGAAATACTAACTTGGATAATGTTCATTTTAATGCAATTTCTTGGGTATTTTCCCTTCTTCTGTGATTAAAACTAGAAAAAAATAACCTATTGCTCAAAATAACTATAGCTTGATTGCTTTTTCCTGCAGCAGCTCGTGGACTGCTGTTCAAAATATTTCCAAGTAAGGTTTTAGGTTCCTGTGTATGTTTGTATGTATATATGTATGTATGTATGTATGCATGTATTTATATATATATCTTTCTTCATGGTGTTTAGGGTTGATTCAGTGTTTTTTACATTAGAATTAGATTTTAAATATTTTACTTTGATAATATTGTTAAAGTAATGGAAAATTACGTAAGTTAATCTGAGGTTTTTAACATCCTTTCTTCTGTAAAAGGTAAAATAGATGCTCTGTAACTTGATGTTACAAAAAAAATCAAAAATCCATATAATAAAGTTTGACATAAATTTTGTTCTGAAAAATAACCAAGTGTATTTGCTGCTTCAATTCAGGATAACTTTTATATTTATAGAGGTAGTATTCAAGATAGTATCAAAAGATTGCTTGATTTCTTCTGAAGTGCTAGTCAGTTTTTAATCGGTTAATTACTGTGTCTTTCATCTATTTCAATTTTTAAAAATCTCTTATAAGGTTTATTTTAATTCTTAATGAATAGACAATTAGAAATGGAAATATATTAGCTTTACTAAGTGCTAATTGTTTTAACTATAAATATAACAGTTAAGCATTGAATGAACTTGATAGATAAAATTCAAGGATTATTGAAAAATGTCATTAAGTTATGATTTTATGATAAATAAATTCATGTCCTTTATTTATAAATATTTGGACACTGAATTTAGCCTTTAGGTTGATAGACTTACAACTGTGTAATGTTTAAATGAAAGTAACTTATTTAATATTACTTTGAACTTTGCATATAATATAGGTCTCAGAATCAAAGTTTTTCTTGGTTAAATTGTTTCTATCACTACATTACATATATTGGATATTATTTAAATATCATTACTTCAGAAGAGGTTATCATGACATGTATCTTACAGATTAAAATGAGGTGGGATATTGTGAATGTTTTACGTCTCTGTGTGTGTGTGTGTGTGTGTGTGTGTGTCTGTGTGTGTGTGTGTGCATGTGCGTGTGCGTGTGCATGTGCGTGTGTGTGTGTGTGTGTGTGTGTGTGTGTGTGTGTGATATAGATGGGTTACATAAACGGGATCTGAAATGTGTATGAGATATAGAGAGTAAAGATCTCACCTGCCAAAGTAGAATGAAGATGTTATTTTATTTTTAATGATCTCTTGCTCTACATTGATAACAGTGCTATTATGAAAATTTTGCATTTTAGTGTGCATGCTTTCAGAGCTGACAGTAGGAGTCTATATAGAAATGACAAAAGCTTATATTTCATGATAATAACAATGGAGGAAAGATGAAGTCAGGACATTCTCATACAGGAACAGTTTTGGATACAAGCTGAGTGTAAAGTTTGCTCAATTGAACACACTGGATTATTTCTCAGGTTGATCACCGAAAGATTATTAGTCCTTGTAGTAATTCACTACATTTAAAATTATTTTATCACGTTTACAATATAATACTGTGGATCCTTTAATCGCAGGAGTATGGTCAGGATGGTATGATACAATGAATATGTCACACTTAGTCTAATTCATTGGAAAATCCTTTGTGATACCGAAAAGCAATTATTGTTATGAATACAGTAAATTGAAAATTCTACTTTCCAAATAAAGGAGATTGAAAAACAAAAGAAACACATGATGGGATCAACAACAGTTATAATGGGTTAATGTAAAACATTACATTACCTTTTGCTTACTTTTGTCCATTCATCAAGTAAAACTTCCTTTCACCTTCTTCTCTTTCTTCTGTCATTGTGTTGGAGAGACAACACAGAACTGTGTTGCCCTGCTGAGTCACACACCCAGTCTTACATACTTTTAAAACAATTATCTAAATATAAATCTAACTATGAAGAAAAAAATTACTGTTTACATATCAGCATAAACCCAACCAACTATGGCATGACTGTGTAGGGTGCAAGATGGATGCAAAATTAAGACACTGTAGATACCCAAGGAACTTCTGTTGTATGTCTGTGACGCTGAAGCCCTAGACAGGTAGCTATCTCATTGCTTTCTAGTAACATAGTCCTGTGTTATGGTTAAGTTTAAACTATAAAAATGCTATTGAAGAATACATTTTTCCTATGTTCAAACAGGATCAGTGGTGAACAGGATATTACATAAATTTTCCTTAAGTGAAATTAATATTTTCATTTATCACATTGGAAGGACATATTAACTATTGCTAAGGAGTAAGTACTTTCCATCTATAAACTTATTTAAAAAAGCACACACACACACACACACACACACACACAGATCAAAATATATTCTGAAGAAAGGAACTTAAAGCACAAGCATTGATTGTGCAGAGATTCCAGCAAGGATTTTAATGTAAAGAAAATTTGACATGCTCTCTGCAATCTCACTAATTGGAGTATTACTTCACCATATTGGCATGCTAAGAATCACATAGCAATAGTATACCCTTGGCTTTTTAGCACCATTTAGTCCTTTTAGTGTTTTTATGGTAAAAATAATTTTTGCAAATTGCCAAATAAATCAATAGAAATTTACATAGTCACAGAAGGCTAATTTTTGTATCTTTGATGTACAATTGCTGTAAGATAAAAATAAATTCCTAAATTTAAAATTATTCCTAAAAAATAATTTCCCCCAACCTGTTCTCTCCCTCAATAACACTCTTCATTTTTTTCTATTTTTTCTTTTTTCTTCTACCCAGGGCCATGTTCATGCTAAGGTCTTTACCACTGAGCCTCATTCCCATCCTCTTTATAGTTTTTAGAAATATTTTAACATTTCTCTCTGAATCTTCTCAACCCACTTTGAAATTTTGTGAGCGATGAGGAAATAAAATTCCTTTACCCTCTCTTCCTTCTTTTCTTTCTTTTCAAACAGTTTTTATTTAGTTTTAATTGATATTTTATAACATCCTCTTACTTTGCACCCCAGGGTAGTCTTGAATTCATGATCTTCCCACCTCAGCCTTCTAGCGTCTTCATTTCCAGGTAATTCACCAATGTGCCTGGCTCTGATTTAGTTCTAACTGATCAAATTACAAAGATGATAATACTGTCCAATTTAAATATTTATCATAAGATTTTTAAAAAATCGTTGTGAAAGAACCAATTGAGCTCTATATAATTTTATTAGCGTCTCATTGGGTTGAGTGCCTTGGTCACAAATATGCCAAAGAACACATTTTAGCCACAGATTCTTCAGGACAAATGATAGGATGGAAATTTTGTCTTTGTCTTGCAATTACACTAGAGTTTCACCTTTTCTGTTCTAGAACTCTCTGATTAAATTGGTGAAGCAAAAATGAACCTGATTTATCTACTTTGGGATAAGATAGTTTTCTCAGAATACTATAAATATGTCAGCAATAATTTTTGTTTTTTGCAATTTTCTTTGCAAATTATCCTCCATATGAAACTTAATAATTCACAAGTTAACAGTGCCACTGTTCATGAATTATGCTGCTCGGTTAATTGGACTTCTTTGGAGGAATATTAATCTCCTTTCTCATGCTTGTTGTTTTGGACTGGAAATTTTATATATCTGTGTGACACAAAGCAATATCCTGGACAATGAGAAAATTAGCATTCTGGGAATGAAGTCAGCTGCAAACACTCATTAGAGCTGGTGAAATCTCCCTGGGTATGTGGGTGTCTGCGTTGCCCTGGTATTCCATCAATGTAGCTCAGGGTCTTCTCATGGTGCTGCATTTTACTCCTAAGATTTTATAACTGAAAAAAAGATATCCATACCAGACAATTAAATATCTATAGGGTTTAATTACTTGGAATTGGGTGATACTTGGAGATTACACTGAAGTTTAAGAAGCAGGGCCCAAGTGTAAAACTCCATTCTGAGTCTTAGATTAAACCTCTGTGGTCCCTTTGAAACTCTTACATAACATGTTGTGAAAATAACAGACACGTTATTGTTTCATCTGTCTTTTTATGTCATTTCTAAGCAGTTATTTTTGCAGAGGATGAGTTATAATGACACTGCGTCATTTAGGCAAAATTTAAATGTGTATTTGTGCTTCTGAACATCTGAATTGATTAGTTTTAATCTGTTCAATTTCTGTTATTATAAAATAGGTGTTCAAATGTGACAGAACTTTTTATAATAATGTGTCCTAACTGTAGACAAGTTTCTGTTTCTGTTTACAAGGTATATGAAGAAAGCTTGATATTATTTTTCCCCAATGGAAAAAAATAATAAAATAAATCACTTGGTATTGTTTCCACTCTCAGAAAGGGACGGAAAGGGAAGGGAAGGGAAGGGAAGGGAAGGGAAGGGAAGGGAAGGGAAGGGAGGGGAGGGGAGGGGAGAGGAGGGGAGGGGAGGGGAGGGGAGGGGAGGGAAGGGAAGGGAAGAGAAGGGAAGGGAAGGGAAGGGAAGGAAAGGGAAGGGAAGGAAAGGGAAGGAAAGGAAAGGGAAGGGAAGGAAAGGAAAGGAAAGGGAAGGAAAGGAAGGAAAGGTCACTGAAAACAATGCTTTTGGAGAAATGGGAACAATAGATGTTGAACACAAGTCCAACCTCCTATCTGTGAGCTGCTATGACTATGCACACTAAAAGCAGAGCAAGTCTAGTGTTTGCCACATTGGCTGTTAACTCATGAAGAGCAGGGGCAAAACCTCAGGAACTGTCTCCATACAAAAAACCTCTCTCCCTCTCTCCCTCTCTTTCCCTCCACCCCACCCCCACTACACCCCATCTCTTCCCCCTCCTTTCTCTCTTTACCCCTCTCCTTCTCCCTCCCTCTTTCTTCCTATCGCTCTCCCCCCTTCCTCTCTTTCCTCCCTCCTTTTCTCCCTCTGTCCCTCTTCCTCCATTTCTTTGCCCACCCTCCCCAGTGATGTCATTTATCCAACCACTACCATTGTAAATCTACCAGAGATTTCACTAGGATTTTCCAAATTGCAAGAGGAAGAGTCATATAATAAATAGAATCACAAGGTGGTGGATTGTTTTAACAACAGTACTAAAGGCACTTAAATTCCAGGGCATGTGATGGTATGCTTTTCTGGAATTTACAGTCATGGGTACTCAGGCTAAGAACAGATAAGGATGACTGAGGCATACACTGTGGTATAAAGCTTTTCATTTAAACTATCCAAAGACATTTCATGTTTAGAAATTGAGCAAAAGAAGAATAAAAGGTAAAATATCACTTGATATTCTTTCTGTAAGCAGTTTTGGTACATTCGTTAATTTGTGATTGATATAAATATACAATACGTCCAGCAAATTTTCGCCCAATGTTCATTCCTATTACAATACGAAATTCCTACTATAGCATCTTCAGGGGCAGACATAGGATATATTATATTCTTCATTATAAACATAGACAAGTTTTAGAGAGAGAGAGAGAGAGAGAGAGAGAGTGAGTGTTAGGGACTGAACTAATTTATTAGAATAATGTTTACCTGAATCTTTACTGGTGCATGATTTGTTTTTATCTAATTTTGTTTCTATTCTAGGAAACTGACTTAGTAGGTCAAAAATATATATGATACGACTTTTGAGAAATACTATTAAATTTCTTCCAGAAAATATGATTTTTACTTTTGAAAGCCAGCAGCAATAAGTGGTTGGCATTTATTATATGCTTTTCCAGCATTGATTAAAATTCTAATTGATTACTTATTTGACTGTATACTTGCCTCTCTTACTATGTATAAGGCTGAAATTCCTGGTTTGATGTCCTAATAATTCATGGAATTTCACTCTAATTTTTTATCTATTTATATATTGTTATTAATTATTTATATAATTATTTATATAATTTTTATATAATTTTGCATTATTTCAATTTTTTCCTGGTTACTCATGTATGCATTATCATCTGAAAGACATGCAATAATTTCCACACAGATTCATGTGTGATCTACACTTTATCTTGTGTTATCTATTTAATTTAATTTAATTTAATTTAATTACTTATTCACTTTACTTCCCTTTTACTGTTCCCTTCTTGGTCATCCCTTCCCACAATCCTTCCCTCACAGCCCTCCCCTTCTCCTTTGAGCAGGTGGGGCTTCCCTGGGTCTCTAAGGACCCTGGCACTTCAAGTCTCTGTGGGAGTAGGCACTTCCTCTCCTCAGTAGGCCAGACAAGGGACCCCAGCCAGAAGAACTTACCCCATCTATAGGCAACAGTTTTTAGGATAGATCTTGCTCCAGTTGTCCAGGCCTCACATGAAGACCAAGCTGCACATCTAGCACATGTATGTTCTATGGTTGTGGTTGAGACTCAGAGACCCATGGCTTTAGGTCAATTGACTGTTGGTCTTCCAGTGGAGTTCCTATCCTCTTCCATGCCCTGCAATCTTTCCTTGTATTCTTCCTTAAGGTCCCCATGCTCCCTCCACTGTTTGGCTGTGTCTGTCTGAGTCAGCAGCTGCATGGAGCCTCTCAAAGGACAATATGGTCTTGTCTGTAAGCATAACAGAGTATGATTAATAGTGTTCGGGATAGTGCTTGCTCTTAGGATAGGTTTAATACTGGGCCAGTTATTAGTCGGCCATACCCTTAGTCTTTGTTCCATCCTCCAGGTTTACATTACTTATAGACAGGGTAAATTTTCAGTTGAAAGTTTTGTGGGTGAGTTGGTATTTCTATTGCTCCATGGGGGTTTCTGCATGGTGAGTAACCCACAAGGTCACCCCCATTGATTCTTGGGTGCCTCCCTTATCCCAGGTCTCTTATCCTGGAGATGACCATGCCAGTTGCAGATTTACACTCATTTTGGGGGCCATCTAGCCATCTCTCCTGTCCTGCTCCACAACTGATCCTGAACCTCTCATTCTTCTCCCCATTTCATGTCCCTCCCAGTTCCTTCTCTCCATCGTCCTTTTATGACTATTTTATTCCCCCTTCTAAGTGGTATTCAAGCTTGTTTCCTTGGGCTTTCCTTCTTCTTTAGATTCTTTGGGTCTATGGAATAGATGATATTGTCAAGTTCCATTCATTTGCCTGCAAATTTCATGATGCCTTTCTTTTTAATTGATGAGTAGTATTCCATCATTGTTGGGAGGTCACAGTGATAGGAACTGGAGACAGCTAGTTATATTGCATCCATAGTTGAGAAGTGGAGAAAAACATATTAGCTTATGCTTGCTACTTTACCTTTCTTTCTACTCTTATGTAGTTCAGGATCCACTGTCCAGGGAATGGTTTCACTCATAGTGGGTAGCTATCATAATTAATATAATTACGACAATCACCACAGATATATCTCAGGCTAGTCTAGGCAATCTCCTGTTTAGCCTCCCTTTCCAGATGATTTTAGATTGTCAAATTGGGAGTTAAAACACAGATAGAATCACTGTGGAGATATGCTTCTGAAGGAGAATCACATCTCTGAGGGGTTTTCCAGATTAATAGAGGTAGGAGGACCTATCTAGATTTATCAATTTCTTCTATGTCTGTGGTGATGTTTTCGTCTGTTGTTCCTTTTCTCTTCCCTAGGTTTTCCAACTACAGGATTTTATAAGTTTGTGTTTTCTTTACTGCTTCTATTTCCACTTTCAGGTCTTGCAGTTTTATTTATTTCCTTCATTTGTTTAATTGTTTTTTCTCTATATCTTTAAGGGATTTATTTGCTTCCTTTTTAAAACCTCGAGCTGTTTGTTTGAACTTTCCTGTAATTTTTTAAGGGATCCATTTATTTCCTCTTTAAATGCCTATATCATCCTTATAAGATTAGATATAAGGTCATTTTCTTGCTTTTCACTTGTGTTAGGATATCTAGTGCTTGTTGTAGTGGAGAGCTGTGTTTTGGAGGCCATGCCTGCAAGTATGTGTGTTTCATGAGCCTCAGATCCGATGAAGGTCAGCAGCATGGTGGCAGCAGAATGGAGGTCTCCTTTGGCTAGCATGCTGCTCAGAGCACCTTGGCTTGGTCCAAACAGGGAAGATGGCTAGGGAAATGGTAGATTGTATGGCTCAGGAGTCTGATGAAGATAGAGGAGCGGTGCCAGGAGAATGGAGGTCCCTCTGGGATAGCAGGCTGCTCAGGGAAGGTTGGCTTGGACCAGAGGGCTCCAAGAGCAGGGAAAATGAATGGGGGAAGAGAAGCTTATCAGTGTGGTTCAGGAGTCTGATGGAGGTGGAGGAGATGTGTTGGGAGAATGGTGGTCCTCCTGAGAGAGCAAACAGTTAAGGATAGATTGGCATGGCCCAGAGGGCTCAGTCAGCAGGGAAGATGGTTGCAGATACTTTTTAAAATATAGCTTTCTTTATATTTTCATTATATTCAACTTATTCAGCATTTTAATTTTTTTCTTTTTTTTTTTCAATCTTTCCTTCAGAAACTAGTTCTCACTTCGCTAGATTTTCATATTCTGGGTAAGGAAGAAACTCATTTTCGTTTAGAAAAATGTTTTGCTTCAAACATTTCTGGCAAAAAAAAAAAAAAAAACAAATCTGGCATGCAGAACATCTGCAGAAACAATGAGTTGAATTTGGAAATAAAGAACACTGTACCCCACAATAATCCTCTGATTGGCCAGACAATATATAAACCTCCTGAGACTGGGCAACTGGCCAAACTGCTGTTCTTGTAATTCAAAGAAAAATTTCTATCAACCAGACAGAGTGTGGGCAAGTGTTTTGTAAAGAGATGATAATCAGGTCAGAATGGCATTTAGACTACATGGAAGTTTGACTTGCAAGTTACACAAGGAGGGTATAGTGGCAAATCCCTATGCTTTCAACACTTGGGGGACAGACAGAGCAGATCACCAGTTAAGCGTCATTCTGGTTTACATAGGGGGCTCCAAGCCACATGAGGCTCTGTCAGACTCTGTCAAAATCACAGGAACAGTAAATAACAACAACAAAACAGGAAAGAAAAAGAACCATGTTTTCACCCAATTTGAAATCCTAGTTATATTAACTTTACAAAAGATGGGTTCCTTTATTCCAAGCAGATGGATTATAGACAGACAAGACATACAGATAAATGATTAAAGTGCACAGTCCTATAAAAGTGGCAGTGTTTAACCTTTTACTTTAAAATCAACTTACTCTCCAAGACGGCCAACATAATGCATGGATATTCTGTTTGTTTCAGAAATTAAGGCGCACTTTTGACAACACATTGTATTTTATCTAATATCTTCATGACTGAAAATATTATTCTGTCCATTGTGTCCTATTACCCCTTAGCCCAGCCTTCAATGGTATGTACTTTTATGTGGTTTCCCCTTATTAATGTGATAAAATGACAAAAAGTTGCTGAATGCTCTTTAGTTTCTTACAACAAATTCCAGTTGCTCATGATATCTTATCAATGGATTTAGATTTTCTTTTTAAAATAAGTTGTAGATTTTATAGTTTTATTTTATGTACTCTTTTGCATAATATCTAACAATTATACTTTGGAAAATAAGGTGATTTGTTATCATTTTAGCTGGATTATATTGTAATTTTTAATGTATTAGAATAATTCCCCCTTCCTTCCTCCAATCCCTCTCTCCCTCCTCCCTCTTTTCTTCCTTCCTTCTTTCTTTTTTCTTTCTTTCTTTCTTCCTTCCTTCCTTCCTTCCTTCCCCCTTTCATTCTCTCTTTCTCTCTTTCCATTTCTTTCTAATTGATTTTCAATAATACATCTGGAATATAAGACCCTGGCTGAGCTAGAGAAGCCCTCTACCACTGAGCTGGATTCTAGAAATGTTTTTCCCTGGGTTGAAGGAAAAGGCCTATGTACATACTGGGCAACCTTCCCCTTGATCTGTCCCAGTTTTTCACTTTCCAATGCAGTTGGAGAATCAGCTGACAGGGAAAGGTCTTCTCCTTGCTTATAATTCTAATTCATGAAAATATCATATTTAATCTTTATTATTATTTTCCCTCCATTTTAATTTTGAATTTATATTCTCCAAACATCAAACATTTATTGCAACTTAAATTGATGTTGAATTTTACCTTAAATTAAAGCAATTTATAATTTTACCATACTGATTATTCATCCAGAAATGCAGTCATATTTTGTTTATACATGAATTATTTCATCTTCTAAAGTTTGTCAAGGAATGGTTCCTGATGACTTTACACCAAATTCACCAATATCAAAAATAGTTTGAAAGTTATCTTTGAATGAAATCTTCTAATTGGCTTTTGATTTGCTATTCTTGGTAAGAATTAATATGTTTTCATTCCTTTTGGAATCCTCTTTGTATTTACGTGTGTGTGTGTGTGTGTGTGTGTGTGTGTGTGTGTGTAAATCATAATCAAAGATGAAGCGATCAATTTGAGAACAATACTGAAAACAGGGATGAAGGCCTGGAAGGAGAAGGAGGAGAGAACATGAAATGGGTTGGAAGGAGGAAAGGGAAGGGAAGGTGGGAGAATATAAGGACAGAGAATAAGGAGAGAGGTGATTGGAGAATGGATGGAGAGAAGAAGGTTTATGGGACATATGGGGAGGGAGGATCCAGGAAAGGGGAAATCATTTGGAATGTAAAAAAAGAATATAGAAAATAAAAATATTAAAAAAAATAATTAATTAAAGCACACTAAACAAGGCAGCAATGAACATAGTGGAGCATGTGTCCTTATTACATGTAGGAGCATCTTCTGGGTATATGCCCAGGAGTGGTATAGCTGGGTCAGCAGGTAGTACAATGTCTAATTTTCTGAGGATTCACCAAACTGATTTCCAGAGTGGTTTTACCAGCCTGCAATGCCACCAACAATGGAGAAGTGTTCCTTTTCTCCCACATCCTCTCCAGCAGCTGCTGTCCCCTGAGTTTTTCATCTTAGCCATTCTGACTAGTGTAAGGTGAAATCTCAGTGTTGTTTTGATTTGCATTTCCCTAATAACTAAGGATGCTGAACATTTCTTTAGGTGCTTTAGGGCCATTCGAGAGTTTCCTCAGTTGAGAATTCACTGTTTAATTCTGTAACCCATTTTTAATAGGGTTATTTAATTCTCTGGAGACCAACTTCTTGAGTTTTTTGTATATGTTAGATATTAGCCCTCTATCGGATGTAAGGTTAGCAAAGATCTTTTCCCAATTTGTTGTTTGCCGTTTTGTCCTATTGACTCTTTCCTTTGCCTTACAGACGCCTTGCAGTTTTATGAGGTCCCATTTGTCGATTCTTGTTCTTAGAGCATAAGCCATTGATGTTCTGTTCAGGAACTTTTCCCCTGTGCCCATGTGTTCAAGATTCGTCCCCACGAATCTTTCTCCTCTATAAGCTTCAGTGTGTCTGGTTTTATGTGTAGATCATTGATCCATTTGGACTTGAACTTTGTATAAGGAGCTAAGAATGGGTCATTTTGCATTTTTCTGCATGCAGATCTCCAGTTGATCCATCACCATTTGTTAAAAATGCTGTCTTTTTTCCACTGGATGTTTTTAGCTCCTTTGTCAAATATCAAGTGACTGCAGATGTCCCTCAATAGAAAAATGGATACAGAAACTGTGGTATATATGCACAATGGAGTACTATTCAGCTATGAAGAACAACGACTTTACGAAATTTGTAAGCAAATGGATGGAACTAGAAAGTGTCATCCTGAGCAAGGCAATCCAATCACAAAAGATCACACATGATATGCACTCATTAATAAGAAGGAGTTAGCCCAAAATCTCAAAATAAACAAGTTATAATTCATCCAGAACAGGAAGCTCAAGAAGGAGAACTTAAGTAAGAGTGCTTTGGTTCCAGTACGAAAGGGAACAAAATACTCATAGGAGCAATAAGGGAGACAATGTGCAGAGTACGGGCTGAAGTAAAGGCCACCCAGAGACTGCCTTACCTGAGGATTCATCCTATAAACAGTCACCAGACCCCGACACTACTAAGGATGACAAGAAGTGTATACCAAAAGGAGCATGCTATGGTTGTCTCCAGAGGGCCCTGCCAGAGCCTTACAAATACAGAGGCAGATGCTAACAACCAACAAGTAGACTGGGCATGGGGTCCCCAATGGAGGAGCTGGAGGGTGGTCCAGAAGAGCTGAAGAGGCTTACAGCCCCTTGGGAAGAGCAATGATTTCGGCCACCCAGATGCCCCAAGACTCACAGGGACTGAACCATCAACCAAGGGGCACACATGGTTTCAGCCAAAAATGTAGCAGAGGAAGGCCTTGTTGGGCATCAGTGAGAGGAATGGTCCTTGGTCAGGTAAAGGCTTAACAGAGGCCCCAACAAAGGGAAGCCTAGGGAGGGGGGGAGGTGAGAGTGTGTCGGGTGGAGGGGCATATATGTGGAGGCAGGGAGAGGGAGGAGGCATAGGGGCTCTTTGGGGAGGAGGAGAAATTGGGAAAGGTTTTACCATGATAATGTAAATGAAGATGATATTCAATAAAAAAAAGAAAAAAGAATAATATTCAAGTATGGAAAAAACAAAGTCCACTAAAAAATAATAAAGATTAACCCAAATATTAATATTAGTAAGATTTTTCAATAAATTCTTAAATATTCTTGACAGATAATCACCTTAGTTGCAAATAAATTGTTTCTCACTTTATTCTCATTATTTTTAAAATTATTAGTATTTATTTGTGGTTTTTTATTTTTAATATCTTTATACTATCAGTATAATAACATAACTTTTTCCTTTCTGAGTCTTTCGCAGTGATCATCTGCTTTGGCCATAAACAAACACTTTTGTCAGGTTCTGGGTATAAGAGAATGTCTCCCACAATGGAGTACTATTCAGCCATTAGAAACAATGAATTCATGAAATTCTTAGGCAAATGGATGGAGCTAGAGAACATCATACTAAGTGAGGTAACCCAGACTCAAAAGGTGAATCATGGTATGTGCTTACTAATAAGTGGTTATTAACCTAGAAAACTGGAATACCCAAAACATTTGAAATATAAATAAATTATATCAAATAAAAAAATTAAAATAAAAAGAGAATGTCTCCATAGTTTCATCTCTAAGTATTTTCTTAATAGATTTTTCTCATATTGCATTTTGTATATTAAAATAAATATATCTAATGGCTAATGTATTGAGAGATTTTGTGATGTAAAGAGTGAAATTTTATTAAATGCTCTTCTTATATTTCTGGAGATGATTGCTATATATTTATCTATATTGATTCCTTTTAAGTTCCATGTACAAAGCTCATTTTGTTCTCAACACCCGCCTCTGGGTTAAATGTGTTTGGGAATATTTTATTGAAGTTTTTTTATCTGAGTTTATTAGAAATATTGGCTTATAATTATCAATATATTCTAGTGTCCAGTCTAATTACTTTGGGATATGACTATTGTTAGCTTGTAAAATGAGTTGGGAAATATTTATGTCATCTATAATTTGTTGAAAGTCAAGTAAGGCTTCCAGTCAGTTTCAGTTTCTTTCTTTTTTTTTTTTTTTTCTTTTTTCTTTTCTTTTTTTTGGGGGGTGCAGACTTTGTGTCTTTTTTTTTTATTCGATATAATTTATTTACATTTCAAATGATTTCCCCTTTTCTAGCCCCCCACTCCCCGAAAGTCCCGCAAGCCCCCTTCTCTCCCCCTGTCCTCCCACCCACCCCTTCCCACTTCCCCGTTCTGGTTTTGCCGAATACTGCTTCACTGAGTCTTTCCAGAACAGGGGGCCACTCTTCCTTTCTTCTTGTACCTCATTTGATGTGTGGATTATGTTTTGGGTATTCCAGTTTTCTAGGTTAATATCCACTTATTAGTGAGTGCATACCATGATTCACCTTTTAAGTCAGGGTTACCTCACTTAGTATGATGTTCTCTAGCTCCATCCATTTGCCTAAGAATTTCATGAATTCATTGTTTCTAATGGCTGAATAGTACTCCATTGTGTAGATATACCACATTTTTTGCATCCACTCTTCTGTTGAGGGATACCTGGGTTCTTTCCAGCATCTGGCAATTATAAATAGGGCTGCTATGAACATAGTAGAGCATGTATCCTTATTACATGGTGGGGAATCCTCTGGGTATATGCCCAGGAGTGGTATAGCAGGATCTTCTGGAAGTGAGGTGCCCAGTTTTTGGAGGAACTGCCAGACTGATTTCCAGAGTGGTTGTACCAATTTGCAACCCCACCAGCAGTGGAGGAGTGTTCCTCTTTCTCCACACCCTCTCCAACACCTGCTGTCTCCTGAATTTTTAATCGGTACAGGATATCGGTACAGGGAGAAAGTTTCTGAACAGAACACCAATAGCATATGCTCTAAGATCAAGAATTGACAAATGGGACCTCATAAAATTACAAAGTTTCTGTAAGGCAAAGGACACCATCAAGAGGACAAATCGGCAACCAACAAATTGGGAAAGGATCTTCACCAATCCTACATCAGATAGAGGGCTAATATCCAATATATATAAAGAACTCAAGAACTTAGACTCCAGAAAACCAAACAACCCTATTAAAAAATGGGGTACAGAGTTAAACAAAGAATTCTCACCTGAAGAACTTCAGATGGCGGAGAAGCATCTTAAAAAATGCTCAACTTCATTAGTCATTAGGGAAATGCAAATCAAAACAACCCTGAGATTTCACCTTACACCAGTCAGAATGGCTAAGATTAAAAATTCCAGTCAGTTTCTAAAGGTTGACAAAATTCAGCAGAGAGACATAAGAAACTGTGTTTTAATTTGATGGGAGACCTTACTGTTCCTTAGCTTTCCTCACGCATTAATTGGTTGATTAGATTTTGTTGCTGTCTTGGGAAGACACTGTCCTTATATGCAGAGCAATGTTGGTTTTGAACTTGTAGGTTTTTTTTCTTTCAAGGCCTGGGATTGCAAGTGTTTACCATACTCAGCTGCCATTTGTAAATTATTCTGTGATGTTTGTCTCAGAAGGTTATACGTTTGTAGAAATTTGTTCATCTACCTAATGAAGTCATTTTGTCAGCTTATCCCTTTTCATATCATTAACTTGTGATATTTCAATTTTGGTGCAATATCTCTTATTTCATTTATGATTTTATGTTTTGAGTTTTGCTTTTTCACTTGGTCATCTGCTTAAATGGTGCTTGATTTCATCTCTTACAAAGCAACTCTTAGGTTTTAAATACATAAAAAACCAAGACTAAATAGGTTTTAGTTATCATACCTCTGTTTCTCTCTCTCTCTCTCTCTCTCTCTCTCTCTCTCTCTCTCTCTCTCTCTCTCTCTCTCTGTATGTGTGCGTGTATGTGGTGTGTGTGTGTGTGTGTGCGTGATTTTTAGAAGGAATAGAAAGGTTGGTCTCCTGTATGTGATGAAACTGAGGGAGGAGACATGGAAGTTTAGAGAGAAGAAAGGGAAGGGGGAATAGTTAAAATAATTAAAAACTTATTTATTTATTATTTATTAATTTAAATTAAATTTCATTTATTATTTATTTAAATAATTATATGTTAATTAAAAGTAAAAAATTCAAGTAAAAATACAACTCTTAGTTGGATTTATCGTTCCTACTATTTTTCTAATTTTTTTGTATTCTTCTTGTCTTCATTACTTTTTTGTTTCTTCTAACTTTGGCAATGTTTTATACATTTCCTGGTCTTTATGTATGGTGTTTATACTGTTCATTTACAAACTTGATTTTTGTTGCTGGAGTAAAGTTCATTTCTATAACCTTCTCTCATAGAAGATCATACCATATTTTATAAGTGTAGGTGCACTTTCTTTCCATTCTCAATAGGGATATTATTGTTTGACCCTTAATTTTCATCCATTCAAAGGGTAATGGCATATTCTTCAGTTTCCATGCATTTCAGATATTTTTATTAATTTCTAATTTTATAGCACAATGACTAGAAAGGATTTTTGATAATATTTTAGTCTTTTCAAACTTCCTAAGAATGACTTTAAGAACATCTTGCTGAATGCTTCTGTACATTTAAGTTTATAGTATCCTGGCACTGTTTTATGGAATAGTCTATACATGGATAGTTTTATTTTGCCAAAGGCATAATCGTAGCCCAATATTCTAGATTGAATTTTCTGTCCGATTGATCTGTCTACCATGATACTGCTTATTTTTCCTTGTGGATTGTTAATATTTGCTTCAGTTATGGGTGCATATTTATTTACAATTAACATATCCTTTTTTTCTTCTCTAATGATGTCATAAGTTACTTTCATGGCTTTTACTTAAAGTTTATTCTAATTACACTCATGCTGCAAAACAACATTTCAGTCTATGATGAACTCCCCGTTTTAGATTATAAGAGAATTGAAATAATGCTACCATCTCTTTACTCATTCCATCTACTGAAACATATTGCAATACTTTACTCATATTTAATCAGTGATATTATTTAAAATAAACTTAATTCATGCAAGTCATGGTATATTGTAAATGAGGGGATATGCATCGAAAAATGGTAATAGTTATGAATAATTCAAATATTTGGGGGGTCAGGCAGGTCAATGTTTGAGGTTGGATTGGGCTATATAATGAATAAGACCAGCAAGACTTTGTGGTAAGACCTCATGTACATACAATTATGTACACTACATTATACTTGAAAAAAAGGTGTAATTAGCCAAATGCTTTATACATTTAGTATATTCTATTTTGATGTATTTTATGGTATCCTCCAAAATCACAGGCAAAATCATCCATGAGCAAAATGGGAACTCACTGACAAGGACTACTGTGTTCTTACCCTAAATAAGTCAGGAATCTGACATACCACCTACAGAAATTGGCCAAGTATGAAGATATTAAGAAAGTGATGAAGCAGGCATTGGTGGTTCCACTAAAGGAATCCTGGGATACATTAAAGACTACGTTGTCTCCTCTGATTTTAATAGTAATGTCTGCCTTTCCATGTTTAGTGCTGGGGCTGCCATTCTTCTCAGTAAGTTTGTAAAGCCCATTTCCTGGGATGACAACAAATACATCTACAACAAGACAATAGATCCTGTGTCCTACATGGCTGCCAAGGTGTAAACCACCCTGGTCCATGCACCCCAGAAAGAATATAAGGGAAGAGAAAGGCTCTCAGCTACTGAGAAGTCCATGTCTCAACTGAGTTTTCACACAGAGCATCTCTCCTTAAACTTCCCAGCCCAGACTCTCAGACAATGGGGAGGGGCTAATGGAGTTCTGTTATCTTAAACAACATCAATAATATATCTCCCCCAATATATACTGTTAAACACTGTTATGTTATGTATATGGAAACCTTATTTATATATCTCTTTTTGACTATTTGTATTGCATAACAGGCAATTTCAAGTGATTTACTTAAGCATAAGGGTACTCTAATGTTCACAGAATAAAGAAACTGCTTAATGTGCTTAATGGCATGTTTTTGGGTTTTTCTTTTATATAATGTATCGTGGTGGCAATTCCTATATTTACTTCTCCTTGGGGAGATATGAAAAATTCTTCATTTATTCCACATAAGGAGCCGACAGAAGACTAAAGTAGGGATTCTACCCAAACAAAAATTTGGTGAACAAATAAAAGTATTTGGCTTACTTACAAGTGCATAGAAAAGAGGTTAATTGGATCTTTGGTTCCCTGAAACAGCTGTATTACTTGGAAAACCCACCCAATCAAGCACGATGTGATGGTTTGAATAAGAATAGCCCACAGAGGTTCATATATTTGAATGCTTAGTTACTACGGAGTGACACTATTTTTTTAAGAATTAGAAACATTAGAAGTGTCCTTGTTCAAAGAAGTATGTCACTGGGGGTGGAGTGGCATGGGATTTGATATTTCAGAAGCCCATGCTAGAAGCATCTTCTCTCTGTTTGCTTTGGGATCAGAGTGTAGCTCTCAGCTATGCTTGCAGTAACATACCTGTCAGACACCATGCTCTTTGCCATGATGATAATGTGCTATGAGTCTGAAATTGTAAAAATGACCACAATTAAATGCTTTATTTTATGAGTTGCCTTTGTCATGATGTCTCATCATAGCCATAGAAGAGTGAGGAAGACAGAAGTTAGTGCCAGGAGGCTGGGTAATACTGTTACAAATAGGCAATTCTACTAGGAGTTTGAAACATAGCAGTACTGAGAGTGGCATAAGTTCTAACAACTCAGATGAAGAAGTTACAGAGGGGAAGAATGGCCTAGAGACTATTCTTGTGGTAATTTGGCAAAACATGTATCTGCCTTTTTACCTTGTATTAAAAATGTGCAAGAGACTAAATTGAAGTGTTTTGGATTAATAACATTGACAGAGGAGATTTCAAGCCAGTCCAGTTTTGACTGTATTGTGTGATTGTTAGTAATCACTCCTATGCTTTCCTATAATGACAGAAAGAATTAAGGTGACAAAAAGAAATGCAAAATGTACAGTTGGGCGAGGAAAGGAACATCAGGAAATATAATGCTTGAACTAGGGAATTAAGTTTTGTACACAGGGAAATAAAATGTTTAAAGAAAACCCTGATGTAAACGGAATAAAAGAGTGGTGACTTCAGGGCAAGACCCCATTCAGCTAAGCTTCCAAACTGTGAAAAGAAATCAAAGGGAAGCTTAAGTAGAGAAGGAGACCATGAATAATAGAAAGTTGACAAAGATGTAACTGCTGGAGGAAGCTCCAAATTTCAGCTTTGGACATGTGGTTCTGGCTTCTGAGTCAAGGATGCAAGAAAGGGGTTGTGAACCTCTCTCTATGGATAAGAAAAACTACTTATCCACAGAGGGGCCTGGCATGTGAAAACGATGTCCCTGCATAAGAGATCCTTCACAGAAGGGCACAGAGAGATCACTTTTGAGTCTGTATTGTGAAGACCTCAAGATGTGGAAGATTACAGAGTTGTAGGATAGCAACCAAGATAATTACAAACTGGTTGTGGAAACAGCACAAGAGAGAGAATAGTAATGTTTCAGTCAACAAAGCTGGAAGGAGTTGGAGATCTGAACAGCACTTTGACAACAGACATCATTGGAGATGTAGAATTTAGAGTTTGCCCTGCTGAATTTCACTTTTTTCTTGATCCAGTATTTCCTCACAATGTTCCCTTTTATCCTTTTTGGAAATGTAATATATATTCTCTGCCACTGCATATTGGAAGTAGATAATCTGCCTTGGATTTTGATTTTACAGAGGGTTATGGATAAGCAATTTGTTTCAGAAGAGACTAATTTTTAGACATTTAATCAGTATTGAAGCTATGATAGACAATGGGTGTCAGAACACAGTCCAAGAATAGTCCTCTGAGAAATCTGAATGCTTGTGAGAAAATTCTAAGAAGACAAGAAAAAAAAATTGTGACCTCATTTTCTTCAAAACATGAAAATGTTCTTGGAATGTGTTTTGTGCTCCTCCTAGGTGTAGTGGATAGGAATGAGTTTACTTTAGATTATTTATTGCCAACTGACTGTTATTTGTTTATATGCCACTGTAAAAAATCTAGTTTTTGCCACCAGTGAGTTCTTGTAATTATACACCCAATATCTCTTCTTAACTCTCAATATAATCAGTCTGATGCTCTGAATAAAGTTGGGTGTTGCATGAGACTTTAATGTGAATCACTTTTAGGCCACAGACTCCTAGGTTCACATAGGCAAATACATCAGTAAACATGTAGGGACCTTTTAAGCTAAAATGAATGTAGTTTTGCATTATATGGTTACAAACTTAGGGGAGCCAGGAAATGAGTGGTGGTTTGATTAAAAAATAAATGCCCATACGTTCATCAGTCATCAGGAAGTGTCAGGTAAGAATTAGAAGGAGTAGGAGGTGTGGCTTTTGGGGTTCTGAGGTTTCAAATGCCAATGACTCCCCTATGCTGTTTCTATATTTGCCAGAGGATCAAGATGTAGCTCTCAGCTGCTTCTCTTATGGCATGCCTACCAACTACCATGGTCTTTGCCATAAGGATAATGATCTAAAGCCTTGGAAACTGTTTTAAAAGCCCTTAATTAAATGTTATATTTTTAAAGAATTGCCTTGGTTGTCAATTGCCTCCAGAGCAATAGATCAATGGCTAAGACAGATGATAAATTACTTGAAGATGCATCATGGAATACAACCTACAGTTGATATTCTATCTGATAAATAATCTAACATCTCCAAAGACTACTTGAAGTTGTGGAAGGAAGGAATGAAGGGAGGTAGCAGGATGGAGAGAAGGCTATAATCCAGTGTAATTCAAAGTGTAGGTTCTGTGGCCCCTGGTTCAATTGCAGACTTTTAATTGCCCTATAGCCTATAGAGACAGGTTTTACTGTGTTTTTTCTCTCTCATTTACTTGATGTGGCTGAAAGGATAATGTATCTTTACTTAAAGATATGACATGATGCACATATCATGCCCAGAGCAAAGAGCTATACTGTAATATTAGGCAAAGGGTGATTGAGTAGCCATTCCTGCATACTATTACTTTCTATTTGCCTGTAATATTTCTTCTCCACATGAACCTTTTATAGAGAGAATTTATTACTATTTAAGCCTTGTTCTTTTTTAAAAATATTTTTATATATTATATTTTGATCATGTTTTTCAAGCTCTGAACCCCTTCCAGCCTCTTTTTTCCTCCATACCCACCCAACTTTGTTCCTTCCGTATCCTTTATAAAAAAACAAAACAAAACAAAAAACAAAAATAACAGCCCTAATCAAGCAGAAAGTAGTCTAACAATAAGAATGACTTTACTTAGGGATCTCTCCCCTCTCTCCTCTATCCTTTTGTCCTTTCCTAGGTAGGGTTAGGGTACTAAAGGGGTGGAGAAAAGAAGAACCTACATAGTATCACCAGATCCAAGTAGGGAAGTGAAAGATGGATAAGGGTCGAAGATCACTGGGTCAGGCTTGATTATCACCATCAGGGTATGAATTTCTTCTTCTTGCCATTTCTTTTATTTGCAAATGACTGCTTAACAAACCACAACCAACAACAATGGAAACCAGTCATCTAATAACCCACCACCCCTCTGAAAAAAAAAAACTGCAGGAACTCCAAACATAACACAATCACAGAAATTATCTGCAGATGGCAAAGCCATGCCTCTGGTATACTATGAGAAAAATCATAGTCAGCTCTATATCCCACACCTAGGACTAAAAAAAGAATATACTCTTAGAATATTTCTGTGTTTTTAAAAGAAAACTAAATTCCAAAATTATCAGTCTACAATGTGGATGTATAGGTTATATTGGTTATGATCACAGCCATTCTTTTATATGTACAATTGGGATCAAAATCCATGCCTTCTTGGATGTATTTCAAGCATTTAGACTATTAAGACATCCTCTCACGCTCATATTGTACATGCAAATATGTTTGCTTCTTAACATAATATTACCCCCATGATCTAAAATATGAAAATCAACACTATATTTTAAGAGTTTGAAACAAATTAAATTTGTTGTCTATGAGACAATGTAGAACTGATTCAGGAGAAGAAAGCAAAAAAAGAAGGGAAAGTGATGAAGTCAATGAACCATGGATAGCTGTATCATTAATTAAAATCTACAGCTGACATAAAATAAATGTGATAGTTAAGCTCAAAAGCCACCTTGATGATACCTGGAGTCATCTGGTAGTTGGACTCCTGGACATGTGTTTGGGGGGTTATCCAAACTAGGTTTACTGAGACTGGGACACCTCCCTACTATGGGTGGGACCATTGTTTGGCTGAGATCCTGGACTTCTTAGAGAAAAGAAAGGGTTGAGCATTCATTTATTCTCTAATGTGGATTTGACATGACCAACTGCTCCAAATTCTTAATTCTCCATCACTAAAGTGAATGGAAATATTCAATCTTAGGGGTGAGAGGTGATGGAATCCTCTAGAAAGTATAGAGACCTGGGAGGTGAGAGATTCTCAGGACTTAGATGAAATGTCCAACACTAGGAGAGTCTCCCTCCAGTAGAAAGACTGGACATCAAGTGGAGGGATGGGGTTGCCTCTGATCCAGAATTGTTCTTCATAAGATGGAATGCATACCAGATGGAAATAAAATCCTCAAGTACCTGAGATATGTATTAGTTATTAGACATTATGTTGTATTTAGGATATTTGATGTAAGTTTTGACTGTGCTCAATAGTTTTCTGTAATAATATTTTCAGTTTTGACAATTAATTCAGAATATGTTCAGCCAGTGTTTCATATCATCATGATCACAGTAATCCCAAGTGAAAGCATACAAGAAAAAAAGATATCTATTACTGTAACTAAAATATTGAATATACATTACCTATGTGCAACAACTTAAATATGTGACTGATAAAACTTAAAAAGAAAAATCAAACACTAGACTTTGTAGCATTTTTGCTATATAAAATAAGTATTCATCTTTTCACAATCAATGTTTGAAATCAGATCTTTAAATAATAGCAAAGCAACAGCTTGCAATCACATGCTTCATCAGCCCAGTTTGAAAGTGCAAATGCTCACAGTCAACAAAATTGGAAAATCTAAACCAAATGATGATTGACTTCATAGATTATAGTTAACTGAAGATCAGGTAAAAAATTTAAGTCTTATAAGCCCAAAGGAAATAGAAAGAGGTGTTAAAAATCTCTCAACTGAAAACAGCCCAGGGCCAGTTGGTTTTAGCACATAATCCTACCAAATTTTCAAATTAAAGGTAATATCAGTATTTCTCAAAATATTTCACAATATAGAAACAGAAGGGACATTGCCAAACTGATTTTATAAGGCCACAGTCACAGGGAGACTTAAACCATGCAAAGGCTCAACCAAGAATGAGAATTTTATATTAATTTCCCTTATGAAAATTGATGCAAAAATACTCAATAAAATACTTTCAAACTAAATCAGTAACACAGCAAAAACATCATATATAATGATTATTTAGGTTTCATTCCAGTGATGCAAGGATAGTTCAATACATGGAAAGCCATCAGCATAATCAATTATATAAATGAATTATAAGAAAATAAGATTACATGATCATTCATTAGATTCTGAAAAAAGTCTTTAAAAAAGGTACAGACCTAAACATAATAAAAGCAGCATAGAGCAAGACAATTGCCACCATCAAATCAAAATGTGGAGAAGCCAAGTAATTCCACCAACATTCACATACAAGACAAGGCTGCCCACTCTCTCCCTATCTATTTATCATATTACTAGATGTTTCAGCTAGACCAATAAGACAACTAAAGGAGATGAACAGGAGACAAATTGGAAAGGAAGAAGTCGAAGTACTGGTATTTGCAGATGATATGATAATATACATAAGATACACCAAAAATCCTACCAGAGCACTCCTACAGCTGATAAACACAGACAACAAAGTGACTGGAAACAAGACAAGAGAAGAAAAACAGTAAACTCCACCCCTTTACAAAAATAACAAATGGGCTGAGTAGGAAATCAGGGAAACAACACCCTTCACAAAAGCCCTAAATAATATAAAGTGTTTTGGTGTAATTCTAAACAAAGAACAAAGTACAAGAACTTAAAATCTCTAAAGAAAGAAAGTGAGAAAGATATCAGAAGATTGTTAGATCTACCATGCTTATTGGTAGGTAGGATTAACAGTGAAAATGGCCATCTTCCTAAAAGCAATCTACAGATTCAATGCAATTACCATCAAAATTCCAACACAATTCCTTAGAGACCTTAAAAGAAAAATTCTGTACTTCATATAGAAAAAGAAAGACTAGGATATCTAAAACAATCATTTACAATAAAAGAACTTCAGGCAGTATGACCATCCCTGATTTCAAGCTATACTACAGAACAATAGTATGGTATTGGCATAAAGATAGGCAGTTGAAAATTAGAGATCCAGTCCACACATTTTCAGACAGTTGGTATTTGACGAAGAATCCAAAACCATACAATGGAAAAATGAAAGCATCTTCAACAAATAATGGTGGTCTAACTGGATGTCTACATGTAGAAGAACACAAATAGAATTGTAATTATTACACTTGAAAAAACTCAAGTCCAAGTTGAGCAAAGACCTCAACATAAAACCAGCTACATTAAATCTAATAGAATGCAGAGTGTAGAATAGCCTTAAACTTATTGATACAGGAGACAATTTCCTGAACATGAGTACCTCAGGTACTGAGACCAACAATTAATAAATGGGACTTCATGAAACTGAAAAGATTTTGCAAAACTAAGAATACCATCAAAAGGACAAAATGGTGGAATAGTGAATGGGAAAAGATCTTCATCATCCCTAAATCTGACAGAGGACTAATATTCAAAATATATAAATAACTCAAGAAATTAGATAAAAACAAACAAATAACCCAATTTAAAAATGGGATACAGAGCTAAACAGAGAATTCTGAACAATGGAATCTAGAATGGCCAAGAAGCAGTTAAAGAAATGTTCAATATCTTTAGTCATCATGAAAATGCAACTCAAAACTACACTGAGAGTCCATCTTACATCAATCAGAATGACTAAGATCAAAAACTCAATCATTAGCACCTGCTGTCTAGGATATGGATCAAGGAGGACAGTTCTTTAGTGATAGTTGGGAGTACAAACTTGTTCAACTGCTCTTGAAAGAAATTTGGTGTTTTCTCACAAAACTGAGAACAGTTCTACCCCAAAATCCATTTATACCTTTCCTGGGCATACACCCAAAAGATGTCCACTCTACAGATACTTAGATGCTCAATTATGTTCATAGCAGCTTTCTTCATAATATCTAGAAATGGGAAACAACCTAGATTTCCCTCAACTGAAGAATGGATAAAGAAAATCTACACAATGGAATATTCTTAAGCTATTAAAAGCTTGTAGTTTTAATGCAAATGAAAGTAGAAATTATCATCCTGAGTAATGTAACACAAACCTAGAAAGATAGGTATGGTACATACTGACAAGTGGGCAGAATAACCATGCCACCATCAACAGGCCCTAAGGAACTAAGCAATAAGGAGGGCCCAAGCAAGGATGTGTGAATCTCATGCAGAAGGAAAACAAAAATAATCACCAGAGGTAGATGAGAGAGAGAGAGAGAGAGAGAGAGAGAGAGAGAGAGAGAGAGAGAGAGAGAGAGAGAGAGAGAGAGAGAGAGAGAGGAAACTGTGGGAGACAGAGTGAAAGGGTAACAGTGATGGGAATCAGGTGTGGAGAAGTGGAGAGGGAGAGAAGGCTGGGATTGAAAATGTACATCAGTGTGGGGCATCTCTGGGATTAGCTGAAGACCTCAGACAAGGGTAGATCTGTGGAGTCTATAGATCTGACTTTAGCTGAGATTCCTACCAGTGGGTATATGAAGTCTGAGGTTTATTTGGTTACCTCCTGTAGCTAGGCAGGACTTTGAGTGAAGGGAGAGGAACAGCAACTCACCCACAAGACATTTAGCAAAAATGTGCCCCACCTACAAGATATTTAGGATAAAGATGGAGGACAGATTAAGGGAATGGCCAACCAATGACTGCCCCATCTTGAGACCCATCCCATATGAGAGATCCAACCCCTGATACTATTCATGACAGGCAGCATAAATGTCTCCTGAGAGGCTTCATCCAGCAGCTGATCAAAACAGATGCAGAGACCCACACCCAAACATCAGGCGAAGCTTGGAGAGTCTTTTGGAAGAGTAGAAGACAGAACTGAACAATCCAGTGAGGTCAAGGACACCACAAGAAGAACTAAAACATCTGGACCATGGGGGCTCACAGAGACTGGCTGCCCAACCAAAGAGCATGTAGGGGCGGGACCTAGGCCCCCACACATTTGGAGTAGTTTGTTCTTCACACGGGTCCCCTAACCATTGGAGCAGGGGCTGTTTCTTTTTCTGATGCCTAGAACTTGATCCCTTTCCCATAACTAGACTGCCTGGTTCGGCCTCAATGGGAGAGGATGTGCTTTGTCCTTCTGAGACTGGATATCCCAGAGTGGGGTGGTACCCAAGGAGGCTTCTGCTTCTCTGATGAGAAGGGAGAAGGTAATGGGGAGATGAATTTGTAAAGGTGAGACTGGGAGGCAAGAAAGAGGGGAGCTCTCATCAGAACATAAAGTGAATAAATAAATAAATTATGAAAAAAGAAAAGATAAGAATTTCATGGAATAATCCTTTTCTTCTTGCACCAAATAAGTAATCAGTAATAATTAAAGGTTCTTATCTTTTGTTTACTTGTTTTGGAGATACTACGATAATGTAATCATATATAAATGAATACTATGTTTATATATATTCACATCTACTGGTTTGAAGTATCCTGCAGAACAAACTAACAAACCAAGTTGCGTGTTTGTTCCTTAACATTAAAATGAATCCTATTCATAATTAATATTTAGAATTCCATAAGTGATTCTGAGTAGATGAACTAAGAAATTTATAGTATATTAAAGTTTTTGCTAACTTGTTTTATTACCTTCATATAGATGAGTGGAAAATTACTACAGTGGCTCTAACTAATCATTTAGTCACTTTCATAGGTAATATTATATTTCAGTAGGATTCAATGCAATACATTTAACATGTATAGTAATTGGGTTAGAGTTTGGATATTCAAAGTATACTGGAATTCCTTGAATGTTTTTCCATTTTTATCTATGTGTTTGATTGTATATGCCACATGTGTACAGATGCGTGCAAGGGCCAGCTTAAGGTGTGAGATCCTCTGGAGCTGGATTCACAAGTTGTTGGGATTTTTTTTTTTTTACTGGGTGCTGGGAATTGAACTCAGGACACCTGGAAGAGCATCCAGTACTCTTAACAACTAGGCTGTGTCTCCAGCTTCACATATCAGTATATGTGACTTAGTTAAGTTTAGTTTGTATGTGTATTAGTTGGCTTGCCTGTAAATGTGCAGGATTTACCACAATTCCCTGCACTTTGGGTAACTAGTTCTGTAATAGAATACTTGGCAGCACACACAAGACCTATCCTCCATCCTCTGCATGTCAAAAAACCTACACAATGACAAAACTAGAATACACCCTAGAACCATTATTGCTGGACTGTGATGAATGGCACTACACTTGGGAGAGTTACAGGGAACAATATATTGCATGACGTCTTTGCAAGAAGAACATAAGCAAGTTTATGAAGTAGGCTTCTATGTGTGTGAAGTTCTTCAATGCCTTTTCTCTTTCTCTGTCTCCTTGTTCTCCTGACTTCTATTCCACTCATTGATTTGCCATATTGTCTTCCCCTTCTTTCCCCATTGCATCCAATTCCATTAGGAAGCTTGGATTCCATCAACATCATCCAAATTTTAAAATGTATTCTCAGTTTTTCAGTCCACTTGCTTATAAATGTTCAAACCAGAGATGTAATATAAACTACATGTTATATTACATGGAGGCCATCTCACTCAGGATCCTGGGTCAATTCTCAATCTTTCTAAGCATTGTGAGGGATATATAAAAATTTCTATCTTAGAACTAAGGGTTGTGGTACACATCTGTAATTCTAGCACTTTGGAACAGGAGGCATGAAGTCAGACTAGACTGTATATAAGACCTTGAATCACGGATCCACTCAATCATTCAAAAATCAACCAATCAAATTTTTTATTAGGATAGAAAAAACAGCTCTTTGAGCCAATTAATATTAAGGAAGGTACATAGTGATTGCTATAGACATGCATTTTACATTGATTATTGAAGAAAATATATATTTCAAGGTATGTGCTGGTTTTAATGTCTATTAGTGAATTTTAAAGCACCAATTAAATTGTTCTTTTATTCTAGTGGAATTCAGTGAATTCCATAAAATAGCTCATAAACCAATATCATTCTGATGTTTTTAATGTAATAATTGGTTATCAGTAAAATAATTGTGGGTGTCTTAATATTTCCTAAATATATATGATTTATGGACATGATAATATGGAAGGAGCAAAGCTGCTAAGACCCCAACCACAAATTAAAGACAAAGATTTACAGTCAGCAAAGGAATTCTGAAAGCAAGGGAAATAGTTTTCCTTAACCAAGAACACATGAATTAGCTAATAACAAATGGTCAGTCCTGCAAACATATAAACAAGTAATGAACAATTAAAGATCCATAAATCTGAATAAGAACAAAGGCAGAGGGTACATAGGAGAGTCTGAAGGGAAAAGAGAGCAGGGTAAAATAATATGATTATATTATAATCTCAAAAAATATAAAATAAAGTAATATCACAGTAAAAATATTAATTTTTAGGAATAAGACATTTAAAAAGTCTAACCAATTAATGCTTTAGTTCTTTTAATCTCAACCTTATGCCTTCATATAACATACAATTCCCTAAAAGTAAATTATCTTTTGCATATACAAATTACTGTTTCAATAAACAGGAAAAATTATGGTTAATAGAAAGAAGTCATTTTAGCTTTTAATGTTGCAATGAGTGGAGGAATAAAACACAATATCTGAAGTAACCTTATTTTCAGAAAATTAAGAGGTAAGCAAGAAAAGCAAAGTTTAATGTTTAGCTGATTTTATTAAAACGTAGTATGGAAAGCTTCACATAAAATGTTTAATCTCAATATTTTAATTCACAAGTTATAAAATAATTTGTTGTAAGATGATTAGATGCTGCTGTGGCCACTGATTTATTCTTACAAGTTAAAATGAAATATGGAGACTGATTCTCTCTGTGGTGTACCTATATGTGTGGTTGCCTTTGTTTAGGTCCAGCCTAGTAAATGTCAAGATGTTTGCATATATGTCCGTGTAGAGGCCAGAGGTTAATGTCAGATGTCTTCATTGAGTGTATCTATTGTGAGGAGACCATTTTTGGTTTATCTGTCTAGCTTGCTTTCTCAGGATTCTCTGTATCCGCCTTCTACATTCCACGATTACAGTGGACCACCATGTATGCTGGCTTATACAAATGTTCCATGAGTCTGAAGTCTGGTTCTCACATTTGACTAGCAAGTGCTTTCCCAGCTGTGGTATTTTCTACCACACTAGTTAATTTTAAAAGCAACTGTTCCTTATTGGTATTCTTTTTTTAAATTTTTTTCCTTTATTGATATATTTTTATTTACATTCAAATGATTTCCCATTTTCTGGGTCCCCACTCCCCGCAAGTCCCATAAGCCCTGTTCCCTCCCCCTGTTCCTCCATCTACCCCTTCCCACTTCCCTGTTCTGGTATTCCCCTATACTGTTGAACTGAGTATTTCCAGAACCAGGGGCCACTCCTCCATTCTTTTTGGACATCATTTAATATGTGGATTATGTCTTGGGTATTCCAAGTTTCTAAGCTAATATCCACTTATCAGTGAGTGCATACCATTATTGATCTTTTGAGACTGGGTTACCTCACTTAGTATGATGTTCTCCAGCTCCATCGATTTGTCTAAGATTTTCATGAATTCGTTGTTTCTAATGGCTGAATAGTACTCCATTGTGTAAATATACCACAATTTTTGTATCCATTCCTCCCTTGAAGGACACCTGGGTTCTTTCCAGTTTCTTTCTACTACAAATAGGACTGCTATGAACATAGTGGAGCATGTGTCCTTATTGCATGCTGAAGAATCCTCTGGGTATATGTCCAGGAATGGTATAGCAGGGTCCTCAGGAAGTGCCATGCCCAGTTTTCTGAGAAACCGCCAGACTGATTTCCAAAGTGGTTGCACCATCTTGCAATCCCACCAGCAGTGGAAGAGTGTTCCTCTTTCTCCACATCCTCACCTTACCTGCTGTCTCCTGAGTTTTTGACCTTAGCCATTCTGACTGGTGTGAAGTGAAATGTCAAGGTTGTTTTGATTTACATTTCCCTAATGATTAGTGATGTTGAACATTTCTTAAGGTGTTTCTCAGCACTCAGAAGTTCTTCATGTGAAAATTCTTTGTTTAGTTCCATACCCCACTTTTTAATGGGGTTATTTGGTTCTCTGGGTTCTACCTTCTTGAGTTATTTGTATATATTGTATACAAATTTATATAAATTTATATATTATATACAGATTTAGGGTTGGTGAAGTTCCTTTCCCAATCTGTTGGTTGACATTTTGTCCTTTTGACAGTGTCCTTTGCCTTACAGAAACTTTGTAGTTTTATGAGGTCCCATTTGTCAAGACCCCTCAAGGGTCTTCCCCAATTTCTTTTCTATTAGTTTCAGTGTGTCTGGTTTTATGTGGAGGTGCTTGATCCATTTGGAGTTGAGCTTAGTACAAGGAGATAAGAATGGATCGATTCACATTCTTCTGCATCTTGACCTCCAATTGAACCAGCACCATTTGTTGAAAAGGCTATCTTTTTTCCACTGGATGCTTTCAGCTCCTTTGTCGAAGATCAAGTGACCATAGGTGTGTTGGTTCATTTCTGGGTCTTCAATCCTATTTCATTGATCCACTTGCCTGACATTGTACCAATACCATGCAGTTTTTATCACTATTACTCTGTAGTAAAGTTTGAGGTCTGGGATACTGAATCCCCCAGAAGTTCTTTTACTGTTGAGAATAGTTTTAGCTATCCTGGGTTTTTTGTTATTCCAGATGAATTTGAGAATTGCTCTTTCTAGCTCTATGAAGAACGGGGTTGGGATTTTTATGGGGATAGCATTGAATCTGTAGATTGCCTTTTGCAAGATGGCCATTTTAACTATATTAATCCTGCCAATCCATGAGCATGGAAGACTTTTCCCATTTTCTGACATCTTCTTCGATTTCCTTCTTCAGAGATCTGAAGCTCTTTCACTTGTTTGGTTAGAATCAACCCAAAATAATCCTGTTTGTGGCTATTGTGAAGGATGTCATTTCCTTAATTTCTTTCTCAGTCTGCTTATCCTTTGAGTATATAAAGGCTACTGATTTGCTTGCATTGATTTTGTAGCCAGCCACTTTGCTGAAGTTGTTTATCAGCTGTAGGAGTTCTCTAGTAGAGTTTTTGGGTCACTTAAGTATACTATCATATCATCTGCAAATAGTGATACTTTGACTTCTTCCTTTTCAATTTGTATCCCTTTGACCTCTTTATGTTGTCTAATTGCTCTAGCTAGGACTTCAAGAACTATATTGAAAAGATATGGAGAGAGGGGGGCAGCCTTGTCTAGTCCCTGATTTTAGTGGAATTGCTTCAAGTTTCTATCCATTTAGTTTGATGTTGGCTACCGGTTTTCTGTATATTGCTTTTACTATGTTTAGATATGGGCCTTGAATTCCTGTCTTTTCCAAGATTTCTAGCATGAAAGCATGCTGATGGCTGTTATATGTGTATTTCTATGGTTATAATCATACAACAAAAACTATATAGCATAACTGCATGGACTCAATGTACTAGGCAATAAATATGATCACAAATAAGTATATCAAAACATATATTAAACATTTCTTCAGAGAATATTCATAAAAATTTGGAAATAGTAAAATATACAATTACATTGAAAGTTATTTTATGCTATATGACAGTAAGATCTAGAAAGGTAAAATAATCTCAAGATCAAATAGCAAGAGCTTGATTGATAATTATCAGTTTTACAAATTCTCAGCCTTAAGTAGATTCATATATATATATATATACATATATATATGTATTCATATATGAATGCATATATATGAGATAGTGAAATTTTTAATATGCAGTTTATATTCTCAGTGAAAAGCAATTTCTCTATTGTATTTCTCACTGTAATTGCATACAAATAAAACAATTGCTTTGAAAATGAAATTAATCCTGCCTTCAAACACTTCCATAAAACCAAGGACCAAAGCTTTAGCCAAGAGAAGAGATGAACACTTTTTGATATGCTAAACAACAAAGTTAAACTGTAGAATTTCACTTTTTTCCTTTCCTTTTTCTCTGGACCATATAACTTTGAGCTGATTAGAAGTTCACTAGTATGGTAAAAACCAGAAGAGATATAAACCTCCACACTTCCTAGAAACAATCTACTGAGCTTCTTCTTTCATAAGGTCCCTAAGCTGGGTCTAATACTTCTGTGACATCTGTGTATCCGTGGCACTTTCATTTGTTAGGCTTGGTTTGAATTCCACATTCCACAGTAGCTTTATATGGAAATATAACACACACACACACACACACACACACACACACACACATACACAAAGAGAGAGAGAAAAGGCGGTAATCATACTTTTATTTTTGAGTTACTGTTTCATCCAATTCAGACTGACCTCAAATTTTTTATATAGTCAATGAGCGCTATGCTTTTTTTTAACCTCTTCTTTATTGCATAAAATAAATTACTTCTCATTAAGAATGATTTTCCAGACTCATCTGTCCGACAGTGGTTCAAGCTAGGGCAAGAACAAAGAGTCGTACAACCATAGGCATGGACCTGCATATGATGAAAAGTTGGTGGGGAGCGCTGATGGGGAGCTTTGGGTCATTCCATCAAGCCTGTCCGAGAGACAAGAAAGATACAATTAGAAAACTGATTTCTCTCTTATGGGAAGAACTAGATAAACACTTCTTCACAACCTTCATTTTGCATCCAAGCACATTGGCTTTCTAGCCACAATGATGTTCACACATGTAATTGAAAAAGTTAACATGAGAGCAAGGTTTGTATGAATATCTGTGTGCTCTCAAAGGTGATATTGTTGAAGAATGATAAGAAAATTGCTTCCTGGGCATTCATTAGTAAATTGGGTAATAGTCTATTGGACTTCTAATCCTCCTGCGTCATCTGAATTCATGTTGTACTGAATTCATGATGTACTGTCATCCATCTGAGAGCTATGCTTTTTATGCAAGCCCTTTATACAATCAGTCTTCAAAATTTGTTTGTATGATAACTCTTATACAAATGATTCCATGGGTGCCTAACATTCTCTTGTTTGTTACTAACAGCTTTCTGTGGAGTTCTACAGACCAAAGATGAGGGTTTCCATCTTTACAGAGCTCACCATTTCAAGGCCTTTTCTGAGGAAATTTCATAATGCTTGTGTTTTACAAAAGAAAAATAGATTTTAGGGAAAAACTCAATAATATTACCTATGTGTAACTAAGCAGTTTTAGTTTTGGAATGTAGTATGAAGGCTTATTAGTTTAAGACAAAATTCATCCATGATTAACAGACTTGCAAAAGTGATAACAGACTTGAAAGAAGCACATGCGCCTTATAAATAGTTTATAAAAATATAATTTTTTTCTTGTTTAATTCAGATGCTTGGAGGTCAAACTGGGAAAGAGATGGAGTATTGTGTGTTAGGAGGAGTTTGAGGGAGTTCCCAGTAGTTAGATATAGTCACAATACATTTTCTAAATATATGGAAGTGTCACAGAATTAAAGAACTACTTTGAAAAACTGACCCATTCATAATAAAGGCAAATAACAGTATGTCTTGGAGCAGGTGTGTGTACAGAGCTGTGATTCTGGTGATCAGCAGGCAGGAAGATAACTAGTCTGAACTCATGCTGGGCTCCGATGCAAATTTCACACCAGTATGCCTTACATGGGGAGACTCTCTTTAAAAACAAAATAAATAGAAAGATTTATTTTCTTTACAAAACAACACTTCAATCCCCCAAAAGTACATACCTCAGTGTGCAAGGTAAAATTTAGAATTTGCGATTGATGCCCTGAACGAAGATCAGAAGTGAAAGCACACAAAGAACAACTTCAAAGGAACGACTGAGAGCCAGGGTTCATATGTATTTATTGTTCATGGGTTGAAGCGTGGGAATGTTTTTGATACACGTATGTTAACTGGTACAGAGGAGCTGAAAGGGGAAATGACAAGAGAATACACAGTAACTTAACGTCCCTACTACTACTCAGTTGCTGTGCTTGTTTCAAATTCTGAGCTTCACTCTTCTGGACTAGCTGCTTTGTTCTTATTTCCCCAGTCCTTCCACTTTCCTTGACTTCCCCATTCACATGTGACCTTCAGATTTGGTATGGCATTACTCCTAGTCCTCAGAGAATCCAATGGCCTGGCTGCTTGCTGAGCAGCTGAAATTTAGATCTTGTCACTTCTCTCCTCTGTCTTTCATTATCTCGAGAAGTGGCTCCTTTCTCCTTGACAAAGCTAATCTCTCCCTCTCTTCTGCCAGGCCAGTCTCCATATGGAATTCCTGCACTAATTATCTGCCCCCACACTCACACTCTGCACTTTCTTTACTTTCAGTTATTTCCCCTGAGCTAACAAATGTCTGGTTGCTTGAAGTCACTTGGATAGTTCATACTTTTCTTCACTGTGATTATTTTACACATGAAATCTGTTTACTTGCACTTCCTACACAGTTTTAATTTCTTTAAATATTGCATTCCATCATTTGCTTCACACATTTTATTCAGTTAAATACCTATTGTGTCTGGGAAACTCCACATGTGTATTTGTAGAGTTAGTCTTACAGGGAGCAATGGAGTTCAAATTAAGCACAGTATAATTTATTAGAAGAGTGTTGGGTCTTACAAAGAACTGATTCAGCACCAAATGAACCACCTCTTGGTGGATCTTTAAGATTATTTTATGAAACAATTAACCAAGAATAAAAATCCTTCTCCTAGAGTAGACAGCACCTTCTGGCAACAGTCAAGATACAAAGAGGTCTGAGGAAAAGTGGAGCTGCTTCTGTCTGCCTGCTCTCCTCCATGTTCCTGAGTGCTTCAACCTTGTGGCTGCTGCCACCACTGTTCCTGATTGTCAATGACTTCAGAGCCTATTGTCTATAGACTTCTAAAATGAATGGGAGACCAGCATCTGTCTACCAATCCGCCAGTCCTTTAGCAGTACATCAGGACTGCTGAGATATGCAGCCTTGTCTACAGAGCACCTACTGTGTTTTCAGCCTCTCCAGTGCAGACAACCATGCTATGTGAGCAATAAACTAAATCCCCTTATGTAATACATACCCATTCTCTCTGTCTATCCTCTCTCCCTCCCCCCTCTTTCTCCCTCTCCATCTCCTTCTCTCTTCTCACTTTCACTTGCTCTCTCCCTTACTCTCTCTACCTGTAACTTGGGGATCATATGTTAGCTCTCACCTACCAGTGCCATGCTTACCTGTCTAGCACTACACTATGATGGTAAAGGATTAACCCTTCAGAACTCTAAGCAAGCCTCCAATTAACAGCTTCCTATATAAGAGAGACTAGGAATGGTGAGGACTTTTGAAACCTCACAAGCCCACTACCAATGACGCCTTTCCAACAAAACCAAACCTACTCAAAAAGTCCACACCTCCTAATTCTTCCAGAATGGTTCCACTTACTGAGAATCAAAGGTTCAAATATATGAGCCTATAGAGGTCATTCTCATTCAAAGTCCCATCTTTGACTCTCTGGTCTCCATAGGCTTGTTGCCATATCAAAATTGTGAAATGCATTCACTCCATATTCAAAACTCCTGTTGTAGTTGTCGATGAATCCTGCTCAAATCGATCTGGCCATGGCAGTGCATTCCTTGTGACCTGCCTCAATGTTCAGAGTTCACAAATGAAAGACACATCCATGCAGCCTTATATTTTAATATGCCTTAAATAGCTCAATGGTTGGGCCACTCCTAAAATTTCACATGGCTAATACCCCCCACTGATATTCCTGAGTTATTACATAGTAGCATCTATATTCCATATATCCTGCCCTAGACTCAATTGGGAGTCCCCTGGCGTCACTCTTGCCCAACTGGCTCTTATATAATTGCTATGCTCCCTCTTCTGCACCTCTCAGGCTTGGTCCTTATTACTTTCCTGACATGGTGGTTCTAACTCCTTCTTACTTTATTGGTCCCCCTCCTAAAGTCCCTCCTAGCTCTTTCTGCTCAACCATTGAACACGGACACCAATCAAAACCAATTGGGAGCAGGGTCCTTCAGTGTCTTATGTGGAGATGGGAGGATTCCCATGTAATTTTGGGGACCTAATTAACATAAGTAGCATTAGACCAAATGCACAATTCCCCACAGTCTTATACAAGCTCTATACTTTGTTCAAAAGTCCAAAGTCCAAGGTTTCCTCAGACACTTGAGGCAGTCTCTCCCCTGTAATCTTCTATGAAATCTAAATAAAAAAGCAAGTCATATACGTTCAACATTCAACAATGCAGAAAGAACATTACCATTCCCAAAGAGGGGGAAAGGCGTGGTGAGAAAATACTGGACCTAATCAAGAATGAAACCCAAAAGAGCAAACTGAATTCTCCATTGGCTCAATTGGCTCTTCTGCTCTTCTGCTCCTCCCAGCCTTGCTGACTGCAACACTTCCATCTCTCCTCAGGTTTCATTTTCTGTATGCAGCTCTCCTTGGCAGATACACCATGACTCCTGCATCACCAACAACTTGGGGTCTTCAACACAATCCAAGCTTTAACATTGTTCTCAGCTTAAGTCAATGGTCTCTCTGTATCTCTGTTCAGGGATTTCTCGCCTGCCTGCCAGGCTTTGGTTGCTGTCCTCAGAAAGACCCTTCCACCCAATTCCTGTATCATTCTTGACTCTAAATCTATACTGAAGCTGCCAAGTTGTTGCTTTTGTTTGTTGCTGTTGTTTGTTTGTTTTGCTTGTGTTTGTTTTTGTTTTCTCCTTTGCTTTCCTGGAATAAGAATCTGGCCCCATCCTTTAACCACACTTCCACAAATTTCCATTGTTGTTTAGGCCTAGGGAACCCCTCTGGTACTTTCCTTTTAGAGTTTTAGGGATCAAACATGGGCAGAAACTTGCCCAGAGGTTGTAATCCCTGTATTATTCCATCTAGCATCTGGGTGTTCTTTAAAATTCTCATATCCTTAGAATACAAGATTTGCTCCTGCTACAAGCAATATCTTTCCTGGTGGTGTTCATTTTCTCTCCAAACTGTAGATTTTGTATTCTTTTTTTATTGGTACTTTATTTATTTATATTTCAAATGTTATCTCCCTACCTGGATTCCCCTCTGCAAACCCCCTCTCCCAGACTTCCTCCCTCTACTTCTATAAGGGAGCTCCCCTACCCACCCACTCATGCCAGCCTCACCATGGAACATCTAGCCTCTACATAACCAAGGGATTTCCCTTCCCATTGATGCCAGATAAGGCAATCTTCTGCTACATATACAGTTGGAGCCATGGGTCCTTCCATCTGTACTTTTTGGTTAGTGCTTTAGACCCTGGGAACTCTGGAGTGTCTGATTGGTTGATTTTGTTTTTCTTCCTATGGTTTTGAAAACCCCTTCAACTCCTTCAGTCCTTCTGCTAACTCCTCTACTGGGGTCCCTGTGCTCAGTCTGATTAGCTGGCTGCAAGCATCGTCATGTCTATTGGTCAGGCTCTGGCAGAGCCACTCAGAGACAGACAGCCACACCAGGCTATTGTCAGCAAGTGCTTCTTGACATCAGTCATAGTGTCTGGGGCTGGTGCCTGCAGATGAATGGATCCCTAGGAGGGTCAGTCTCTGGATGGACTTTCCTTCAGGCTCTGTTCTTTTAGGCCTTTGCTCCTTGTCTTTGTAGGTCTGTGTAAGATTGATCATTAATAACTATGTGACGACGTCAGTATTATGCTCTCTTAAAATTTCCTTTGCCAATGGTAGTTAAAGCTCTTCAAGTTAGCCTCAACCATGTAGATGTATTTTTGATATAAATGCATATAGTAATTTAATATGGGGACTGTATTTCTTTATCCTAGGTAGTTCCCAACAACAGCACAAAGAGACCAAGATTTATTTTCCAGTTTTTCGGAAATTCCTGGCCCAACACTGATCTATTTTAAATCTCTGAGCTAATCTGTCTACCTTCCAGCCAAAATCCCCTTAATACTTGTATTTAGTGCCTTCCATGCTCCAGCTGAACTCTCATGATGTCTTCTCTCTAATCATGGCTCAATCTGTCTTACTCTTCTCTCTTTCCTCTCCCATGCCTATTGGAAGTTCTGCTCTATTCCCTCTTCTACCCAGCCATTGGGTGATCAGCTGTTACTGATAAGGCATAGAATAAATGGTAAAGCATTGTTTATACAAACTTGGAACAGGAGATTCCTGACAAAATCTTCACACTGCCATGTCCAGATGAAGCAAGATATGATGACAGGGAAGTCAGCATTTGAATAATTCAAGGATAATCTTTACACAGTGCACAAAAACATCATGCCTACAACTAAACTTTTTAGGAAAGGGCAGAAGATAGTCGTCATATTCTTATACAGTCCACATTCCTTCAGCACTATTGTCTTCCAAGCTCCTACTAGGATCAATTAAGTCCCATTTTTAGTGTTCAACCACTTCTCTAGTTTGATGTCCACAAACCTTCCATATTTCTCCAAACAACAGTTTTGTCAGGACTGTCTCAGAGCAATACCTAAGTCCTACTACCAATGTCAACCTTAGTTACTGTTCTTTTACTGTGATTATATACTGTAACCAAGGCAACTTATAAAAGAAGGATTTAGTTGGGAGCTTACTAACAGTTTCTGAGGATTAGTCTATGATCATCAAGATGGGGAGCATGGTGGCAGGTGACCATAGTGCTGTAACAGTAGCTGAAAGCTTACACCTGAACCACAAGTTACAGTAAGCCTGGCACAGATTTTTAACACCGCAAAGTCCAAATCCAGTGGCATGCCTCTTCCAATAAGACCACACTTGCTAAACTTTCACAAACTGTTCTGCTAACTGGGGATGAAACATTCAAACATATAAGCCTATGGGTTACATTTCATTCAAACCACCATACATAGTTTAAAAATTAAGTAGAAACAGTTTTAGAACTCAAAAATAAAGGTATTTATAACTCAACTTTATAATAGCTAAATATATTGAAAATGTATTTCTCTATAGAACATACATGGATGTTCAATAAGCACTTTAGCAGATGTTTAATATCATCATTATATGAAAGGTAAGAAAAACCCATAAAACTACGCAATAGGATAGCTGTGCTTATAAAGACTTGTTATAACAAGTGTTGTCATAGATATGGAGAAGTCACCATGCACATGAAATATTAGAATGTGTGCATGATTAGAATGTAAAATGATATGACTACTCTAGAAAACACTGTGGTGGATTTTCAAAATGTTGCAATACTAAGTGTCCTTTGATAAGTAGTAGACAAGGACTGTCATATTGATGTGTAATGAGAGCCACTTTTACCGAAACAAAGGAGGAAATGCTATCATTGTCTACAATATGGATGAATATGAAGAACTTTATATCAAGTGTAATATGTTAAGCACAGAAAGACAAACACTGTATATAATCATTTAGATGCTTAATAAAATAATTAAACTCATCATGGAATGGCAGTTACTAGTGTCTGAGGTGGTGAGATTTATAACTACAAGGTATTGGTTGAAGAGTACAAAGAGGCAGTTGATGCATTATATATTGTAAGAGTTGTTATATAACAACGTTATATGCTATTTTATCTATGCGATTATATGTATCCCTAATTATATTGGTCAGGATTCTCTAGAGTTGCAGAAAGTATGGGTAGTCTCTATATAGTAAGGGAATTTGTTGATGACTTACAGTCTGTAGTCTAGCTCCCCCACAAATGATCAGCAGCAGCAGTGAATAGAAGTGCAAGGATCTAGCAGTTGCTCAGTCCCACAGGGCAAGTAGGCAAAGAAGAGAGAGTGAATCTTCCTTCTTCCAATCTCTTTATGTAGAAGCAGCAGAAGTTGTGGCCTAAATTAAAGGTATGAACCACTATGCCTGGATCTCTGACTTGCTTTGTCCCAGATAACCTTGAACTCAGAGATCTCCCTGTATTAATCTTCTGAGATTATAGCCACTGTGACTTAAGATTTCCATGCCAAGATCCAGGTCAGAAACTTGTATCTCCCAGGCTCCAGACAAGGATCACAGGTGAGCCTTCCAATTCTTTACTGTAGTTGATTCCAGATATAGTCAAGTTGACAACCAGGAATAATTACTACAATACTGAATGCCTTAAAATCTACCAAGATTATGTTTTTAGATGACAATATGTAGGTTAGCCTGACATAATCATTGCATATATAAATATGTATACTATTAGATACATAGGTGTGTACTATATAGTTTAATAAAGTTGGACAGAAAATATACTGCTGAAATAAGAGATGAAAAGAAATGTTCTTTCAGGAGCTGCTGTCTGCCTAGCAATTTTGGTAGAGAATATCAAAGAAGAAACACTACACTTGTGTCCACCTCATGCTGTGAAAACTAGCATCATTTATAATCGCCAAAATGTTAAAAGTATCTATAAACTGATAAACAGAACATGGTTTAACTAGGCAACTACTTCAAAGTAAGAGTTCATTAATATGTGCTGCAGCATGTATGAGCCTTGGAAACATCACCTATAAAATGAAATCCTCGCAAAAGATAAGACACTGCATGCATCTGT
The DNA here is from genome assembly GCF_947179515.1 of Apodemus sylvaticus. Classification (NCBI taxonomy): domain Eukaryota; kingdom Metazoa; phylum Chordata; class Mammalia; order Rodentia; family Muridae; genus Apodemus; species Apodemus sylvaticus. Next base: position 10,725,477 of record NC_067473.1, read on the forward strand.
TCACATGAATGTCAAGAAAGGGCATTCCTACCTATAGAAAGAAAACTGTCAATTGCTTACAAGGGACTTGTGGGTATAAGTTTATTTTGGGTTGACACACACATTTTTGGTAAAATCATAGTCATAGTTGTAAATGACACATGTTCCACAACCTGCTAAATTGTATGCTTTAAATAGTGAATTCTATGCTATACAGCTTATCCCAAAATAAGTATTTTAAGATTTTAAGTCAGTAATCAACCAAGAAGAGAGACATAAATTGCCAGATGTATTCTGCTGCCTGACACTGGATGTTAGTTGTAGCATGTGGCTCTAGTTTTCCTGTGATTTTGTGTCATTCAGTTTACTTTCAGGATATCTGGTTATTTAAATTTAAGATCACAGCCCCTTGGATTTAGGTCCAGGAAGTCTGGATGATATTCAGCCCCTTTTGACATAAAAAAAAACAGTGTTTTATTCATTAACTATTGGCAGTTTAAATATAGTCAGCAATGAAAAGAAATATGCTATATTCCAGAGCTTCCTCTGTGCTCTTTTTTCCCTTTGAACACATTACCTCACAGGGACCAAGTTGTACTGCTTATCAAATCCTGACCCTGAAGTTTTAACTAGCAACAAACTCCAAACCTATATGGAAAGCATTCTCATGTCAGTCACTTGCTAGATTCTGACTCCTTAACAGTGCTTGATTTTGTGTCATGCCCTGAGTCCCACTGCGTTTCATTCTATATTTCTTTCAAAGCATCAGTGGTAGGGTTGTTTCTCAGGGGCTCGTACACCTATGCAAGAAGCAGAAATGTTTATATTCCTGACATCTGGCTCCGGCAGCAGTAAGTACATTAGTGAGGACTGTGATTGAACTGGCGTCTTCAGATCACTTGCCTTGTTTAGGTATGTAGCTGATACTGAGGCCTCCCATTTAAGTCTGAAATGTTTACCTTTGTTGAATCTATGTATATTTGGTTTACATATTTTGTAATTTTCTGCCATCACCTTGAAGCATAAACCTAAAAAGCCATGCTGTCATGAAACTTCATATTGAATATTTACCACCAGAGTCACATCTAGGGTCTAACATTGCACAAAACAACATCAAAAAACACACAAACAAAAACAAAAACAAAAATTTTCTTGTTTACTATTAAAATATCAGTACAAGAATTCCCCATGTATTTAAAATGTACTAAAAGTATAAAGAAAGCACTCTGAGACTTCATGAGAAATTCTTAAGTAAAGCTTATTTAATTTTCCTAGGAGACAAAATCGTAACAGCAAAATTCTCTATATAGCAAAGAAATACAAATCATGATTTTGGAAGTAGTCAAGGGAGTTGTGCATAGGAAGAGTCTGTCAGTGGAAAGAGAAGGGAGAAAATGATGTAATTTTATTTCAATTTCCAAAATAAAAATAATTAGAAAATACATATTAGAAAAAAATAAAAAGAAACCATCTTGATTAGAAATAGTTCCTTTGAGTTTGGAGCATAAAAACGTTATAAATGCTTGCCTTAAAATGCAGGGTTCTCTAGTACAAAGGCCACAAAAATTTCTTGCTTTCCACTGACAAGAAGAGCTGTGATTTCAAATTGCAATTTCTATAAGAACAATTCAGATGAGATTCAACTTGGATAACTTTTATTTACTGACAACTTTGCAAAGTGAAATATATTTTCTCTCCTATAGATTCTGACGTTTTACTTCATGAGTGCCAAGAGGAAGAAAAGAAAAGTGACTTTGACTTGGCAGGCCATAGCTGGAAGAGCCAGAGTGTTCCTTCCAAAGAAAAGGAGGACCTCTGAGTCATCGCGCCTGTGCAGTTTGTAGTCATCTCGGCTATGTGCTGATTCTTGTTCTTTCCATATTTAGCTGACCTTCTTAAAATTACAAAACTTATTAGATACTAAAGTTAACATTTATTCCGAATCTTGGCCTCTTCTTTGGCCCCTTATCCTGTAGCTGCCTTTCTCTGCAGAAGCTGAAGGTTTGGAGGTTGAAGGAATCCTGATGGTGATGGATATCACTGTCCAGCTCCTACTCCCTTGCCAAGATCACTCTATCTCTCTTCATTCTTAGGTTTCTCCATTTTCCAGAAACCTGGTGGACATTTTTCTTTAATTATATGGAAATAGATGAATTAGAACCACGGGGCTCATCTTCCAAGTTTCCAAACCTCATCCTTACGACCATGCCATAGCAGATATTGTCTGCCTCTATTCCTGTTTCTTGGAGTTATTTTCTAGACCATGAACTCACCTTTCTTCCTCCCTATGTTGACTTTTGGGCAATGCCAGACATGTTCCCTTTTGGCTCACAATGGCCTTACTTGTTTGTGTCTGCTCTCAAACACTAGTGCTCCTGGAGAGCCGGCACAGCATGTTGGTCTCACTGTAGCCTCAAGAAAGGATTAGTGATCCTCTTTCTCCACACCCTCTCCAACACCTGCTGTCTCCTGAATTTTTAATCTTAGCCATTCTGACTGGTGTAAGATGAAATCTTAGGGTTGTTTTGATTTGCATTTCCCTAATGATTAATGAAGTTGAGCATTTTTTAAGATGCTTCTCCACCATCCGAATTTCTTCAGGTGAGAATTCCTTGTTTAACTCTGTACCCCATTTTTTAATAGGGTTGTTCGGTTTTCTGGAGTCTAACTTTTTGAGTTCTTTATATATATTGGATATTAGCCCTCTATCTGATGTAGGATTGGTGAAGATCTTTTCCCAATTTGTTGGTTGCTGATTTGTCCTCTTGATGGTGTCCTTTGCCTTACAGAAACTTTGTAATTTTATGAGGTCCCATTTGTCAATTCTTGCTCTTAGAGCATACGCTATTGGTGTTCTGTTCAGAAACTTTCTCCCTGTACCGATGTCCTCAAGGGTCTTCCCCAGTTTCTTTTCTATTAGCTTCAGAGTGTTTGGCTTTATGTGGAGGTCCTTGATCCATTTGGATTTGAGCGTAGTACAAGGAGACAAGGATGGATCAATTCGCATTCTTCTGCATGCTGACCTCCAGTTGAACCAACACCATTTGTTGAAAAGGCTATCTTTTTTCCATTGGATGTTTTCAGCCCCTTTGTCCAGGATCAAGTGGACATAGGTGTGTGGGTTCATTTCTGGATCTTCAGTCCTGTTCCATTGATCCTCCTGCCTGTCACTGTACCAATACCATGCAGTTTTTAACACTATTGCTCTGTAGTATTGCTTGAGGTCAGGGATACTGATTCCCCCAGATTTTCTTTTGTTGCTGAGAATAGTTTTAGCTATCCTGAACACTCCTCCACTGCTGGTGGGGTTGCAAATTGGTACAACCACTCTGGAAATCAGTCTGGCGGTTCCTCCGAAAACTGGGCACCTCACTTCCAGAAGATCCTGCTATACCACTCCTGGGCATATACCCAGAGGATTCCCCACCATGTAATAAGGATACATGCTCTACTATGTTCATAGCAGCCCTAATTATAATTGCCAGATGCTGGAAAGAACCCAGGTATTCCTCAACAGAAGAGTGGATGCAAAAAATGTGGTATATCTACACAATGGAGTACTATTCAGCCATTAGAAACAATGAATTCATGAAATTCTTAGGCAAATGGATGGAGCTAGAGAACATCATACTAAGTGAGGTAACCCAGACTCAAAAGGTGAATCATGGTATGCACTCACTAATAAGTGGTTATTAACCTAGAAAACTGGAATACCCAAAACATAATCCACACATCAAATGAGGTACAAGAAGAAGGGAGGAGTGGCCCCTGGTTCTGGAAAGACTCAGTGAAACAGTATTCGGCAAAACCAGAACAGGGAAGTGGGAAGGGGTGGGTGGGAGGACAGGGGAAGAGAAGGGGGCTTGAGGGACTTTCGGGGAGTGGGGGGCTAGAAAAGGGGAAATCATTTGAAATGTAAATAAATTATATCGAATAAAAAAAAAAGAAAGGATTAGTGAACTGCTGCAGTGGGTTATTGCAAATACCATCAGGTCACAACCTGAAGAAAACTTTCATCATTGTTGTCAAATTTTAGAATGATGTGACTTCCTAAAATCCAGAAACACTTAAGCTTTATTTCATGGCATCTAAACACTGCACTAACAGAAAACATTTTTTTCCATGGAATTAAATCAATTAAATTGTTAATAAGAATTGAAGTTTAAAAGAATGGAAAGTATAGACAACATCATTATAATTGTCTAATTACCAATTTAAAATTTTAATAGCTTTTAAAATATAATTGGTATCAGGCTAAAGATAACTCATGGGATAAATCGGTCTTCTAAATAAATAATAATAAATGTAAAAAATGGATTACTGTATTTGATCTCTCTGAAAATAGAATGTCACGAGCTATCTTCTTATTCTCTTGCTGTGAGGTTACAACTTATTACTTTTTCACCAATTGCATTTCAAACTGTATTTGGGTGAAATTTCTCCTTCCATGAAACACCATGAAAGATCATTAGAATTCAGCAATTATTCTGTGTTTCTTCTGTATATTTTACTTACTATTATTATTTAGTAGTAGGAAGAATTTTTTTTTCTGAAGGACATAAGAGCTTCAACTGAAGTCAGATTTCCTACCTTGGCATTCCTCCTGGCATAGCTACCTTTGGTCATTATCCACACATTTATTACATTTTATGATTCTCCTTACTCTTCTGGAAAGGTGGATGAAACAAATAGTTCCAGATGCGCAAATTGCTATTTTATTATGAGAAGCAAATGGGTTAAAGTAGGTAATTTACATGGAACACTGCTGGGCACTATTAAATGCTGAACCATGTGTTAATACTATTTCTCTGTTCAGTGCATTTCAAAACTTTTATTTTTAGCTATTTCAGTTTCAATTAACTTATCTTAAAGTTAAAATGAAAAATTCCTAGTTTATGAAGTGATAATGAGGCTGCACTAGCTAGAGAAATGGTGCTGGCTAAGAGCATCATTGCTGGAGCCAGACTGCCTGCATCCAGAGGCCAGCTCTGCCACTTAAGGGCAATGCCACTTTAAGACAGGCTGCTTAACAACACTTCACCTCTATGCCCTCAGTTTCCAACTCTGTAAATTGTTCATAACACAGTATCTATGTAATTAGATTTTGCTGAGAATAAAGCAACTTAATATGTACAGAAGAGCTATAAAAGTGGCTACTGGCACACAGCAAGTATTCAAACATATTAGTTGTTTCTACTATTAAACTTTCTGCTAAAATTTTTTCCCATGTTTCAATATATTAGCTTTAAAATATATTATGAATCACTCCTAGTTTATAAACTTAGACAACTAGAGAGTTCCTTTTTTAATACCAGAGTTTACTTAGCTTCTGTCTTACTCCTTATGTAAACTTATAATTCTTAAAGTTCATATTATCCATCATTATTTAGCACTCTTTGTCATTGGATGATCTGGGTAGGATGGGAGCAAGTGGTATAATATATAAAGAACTCAATGGGCTAATCTCTGAAAAGCCAAATAACCCAACTGAATAATGGGGAATAGAGCTAAACATAGAATTCTACACTGAGGAATCTTCAAAGGCTGAGAAGCACCTAAAGAAATGTTCAAACTCCCTAGTGATGGGGACATGCAAATCAAAACAGCCTTGAGATTTCCCCCTCACACCAATCAAAATGGCTAAGATCAACCCTGAGGTGACAGTAGATGCTAAAGAGAATGTGGAGTAAGAGGAACACTCTTCCATTGTTCTTAGGATTGCAAACTGGTACAATCACTATGGAAATCAATCTGGCAGTTCCTCACAAAATTGGGAATAGCTCCACCTAAAGATCCAGGTATGCCATTCCTGAGCATATACCCAAAAGATTCTCTACCATGTCACATTTATATTTATAGCAACCTTCGCTTTTGTTGTTGTTGTTGTTATTGTTGTTTTTCTGGGACAGGGCTTCTCCTGGCTGTCCTGGAATTCACTCTGTAGACTAGACTAGCCTCAAACTAAAAAAATCCACCTGCCTCTGTGTCCCAAGTGCTAGTATTAAAGACATGAGCCACTTATGCCTGGCTAGCAGCCTGAAGCTGGAATCAGCTCAGATGTCCCTCAACAGAAGAATGGATACAGAAAATGTGGTACATTTGCACAATGGAATACTACTCAGCTATTAAAAAATGAAGACTTCATGAATTTCACAGGCAAATGGATGGGACTAGAAAATATCATTGGGACTGAGGTAACCCAGACCCAAAAGTACATACATAGTATGTACTCTCTGATAAATACTCATGATACAACTCACAGGCCATATGAAGCTTAACAAGTGTGGATACTTCAATCCATCTTAGAAGGGGAAACAAATAATCATGAAAGTCAGAGGGAAGGAGGGGTCTGTGATGGAGGGAAAAGGGGGGTTTAGGATCAGGTATGGGATGGGACAGAAGTCCAGAGGGCCAGGAGAATGAATAGAAATATATAGCACTGGGGGGGTCAGAGAATGGAGGTAACCACTAGAAACCCCAGACCTCAGAGAAGTGAGAGGCTCCCAGGGCCCAGTGGGGATAACATTAGCCAAAATCCTCAACAGCAGGGAGTTAGAACCTGAGGAGATCACCTCTAGTAGAAAGACAGTGGAGGGATGGAGCAACCCACCCATCTCAAAATTTTTACACAAAATTGTGCCGGTCTAAAGGAAAATCAAGGACAAAAGTGCAACAGGGAATGAAGGAAAGAGCATCTAGAGACCACCCTAATATGGAATCCATCCCATTCTCAGACCAAACCTTGGCACTATTGCTGATGCCAAGATATGCTTGTAGACGGAAGCTTAGTATGACTCTCCTCTAAGAGGCTCTGCCAGCACCTGACTAAGACAGATGCAAATACTGCATCCAACCATTGGACTGAGCCTGGGGACCCAGTCAAGAGTCAGAGGAATGACTGAAGGCTCTGAAGGGAATTGCAGCCCCATAGGAAGAACAACAGTGTGTATCAACCAGACACCTCAGAGCTCCCAGAAACGAAACAACCAACAAAAGAGTATACATGGGCTGGTTCATGGCTCCAGCTACATATGTATCAGAGGACTTCCTTACCTGACATCAGTGGGAGGGAAGGTGCTTGTTCCTATTAAAGAACAAGCCCCAGAGAAGGGAGATTCTAGAGGGTTGAAGTGGGAGTGGGTAGGTGGGTGAGTTGGGGAGCACCCTCTTAGAGGCAAAAGGGAGAGGGATGGGATGAGGGGTTAATAATGGCAGGGAAACCTGGAACAATTTTTGAAATATAAACAAATAAAGTAATTAATAAAAAGATATCAAATCATTTATGGTCATTTAGGCATCATGATATTCAGGACAGCTCCTACTATACACTGACTGACTTATTCTCAATTGATGATATAGGTACCCATAGGTATCCAATGGCATATGTTACAGCATTGAGAATCTACCATAAATATTCCTGCCAGAATGACTCTGTGCCTTGTGATATGCACAGAAACATCCAGAGAGTTGGTCAATCATCTCCTCAGTGTCTGTGTCTGAATGTACTCTACATGACCTTCCTGGAATGTAAACTCCAGTATGCAACTATGTGTGCTTGTTTCATATATTTATTTCCTTCCTTATTTATTTATGTATTATTTATTTATTTATTCACTGATGAACCTTTTTTATTTTTTTCGTTATTTTCTTTATTTACATTTCAAAAATTATTCCCTTTCGTGGTTTCCCTTCTGAAAACACCTTATCCCATCCTCCCTTCCCCTGTTCACCAACACACCTATTCTGCTTCCCTGTCCTAGCATTCCCCTATACTTGGGCATTGAGCCTTCTCAGGACCAAGGGCCTCTCCTCCCTTAAAGCTCCCAGACTCTCCTGTATTGTCAACCAACAAAGTAACTTGTACCTAAACAATAAACAATGGTATTAGGGAAAGAGAATATAGTGTGTACAGAAATGAATTATGTCTGTGCAAAATCTCTCTCTCTCTCTCTCTCTCTCTCTCTCTCTCTCTCTCTCTCTCTTTCTCTCTCTCCCTCTCTCTGTCTCTGTCTTTTAAGACAGGGTTTCTCTCTTTAGCCCTGGCTGTCCAGAAACTCACTCTGTGCATGAGGCTGGCCTCAAACTCACAGAGATCCACTTGCCTCTACTTCTCAAGTGCTGGTATTAGTTTATGACACCTCTGCCTGGCTAGAAAATTCTTACAACATAAAGACACAGCAAGATGTCAGGGAAAGAAAAAGGTCTCTTAGATGCTTTCTGAAGACAAAAATTCCTTTAAGGAGTGTCTATAAAAATGCAAAGGTTAATGTGAACAAAAACTTGTAGTTTTCCCTTTCATGTTGGAAAACATATAAATTATATCTCAGCTCTCTATATATTATATAAAATTATTTTATAATATAAATAATTGTGTTCATGCATCTATGGTGAATATATATGGTGACCATTCATATATGTATATATGAAATGGTCACCATATATATATATATATATATATATATATATATATATATATATATATATATATATATATCAGGGTTCTTTACAATATTTTCTTACAAGCTTTGTGTGGCCCTACTCTGTCTTCCTGCATTCCACTTCTCTGTTTAACCACTTATGACCCAGCCTTTTCCCTTTGGGCTTTCTTATCCAAGTTTCATCACCTTGTTCACCCTTTTTGTTTATCTTGCATCTCTCTCCTTGCCTGACTACTTTCTAGTTTTAATTTTGTGACACACACACATGCATGCAGGAAAACATGCATACATAGAAGCACACATGTGCTCACACACACAAACTTCCACATAGACACATTTCTGTTAGAAAGCAAGACTTTGGACAGATACTCATTTCCAAACTGTTGAGCCTATGATTCCATGAACATGAGATATCTTTCCATTTTCTAGGTCTTATGAAATTTTTGTTATATTATTCAGTTCTGATTATATGTATCATCTAACTTTTTAGTTTGTTTATTCCAAAACATTTATTTTATTTTATTTTATTTTATTTTATTTTATTTTATTTTATTTTATTGGAAATGATTGTGAAAGAGGTTTCTTTTCATTTGGTTTCTTCCTCAACATGTTTAGTAGTGGTATATAGGCAAGGTGCTAGTTTTTATATGCTAGTTTTTACCCTGCCACATCTTTAATTGCCCTGGAAGATTGACAAGACAATGCCATATGTAGCACATTATTAGGGTTTATAGCCAGATAATATACTGTAATTATGCCGTTCTCTTCCAGATTTGGACACCATGTTTCTGATCTTATTTTCATTAAGTTTTGTGTACATGGTCACATTTTAAAAATAGAAATAGAAATAAATATTTACTTTCTTATGATCATAAATTTTTCTTCATTCTCTTACAAAAGAGTCCACACAACGTGGATCTAACTTTGAACAGACTGAAGCTGTTTTCTGAATCAACATTGTCTGCAGTGAAGGGTGCAATGATTACATCATAAGCATCACTTATATTTCCTGTCTTCAACTAAAGAGTGGCATGACTGGCCCCACTTCTTTGAAGATATAGCTTGCATTATTATTACGAAATGCCAAACATCCACCATGATAAATCATACCCATTAGCTTTCAGGAAGTGCGATGGCCATGTGTGAAAGAGAATTCCTCTTTACAAACAACACTCAGTGACATATTGTAATTATATTGGGTGACAGATCATTCTAGTCTAACATTCCTTGTGAATGAAAATACCACATAAAAATGTATAAGAAGGGTGATATGTTCAAGGATCATTTTCTTACCTAAATCTTATCTAAGTCTTAAGTAAATTTATCATATGACTGCAAACTGGAGAGACTATTTCAATTGTTTATAATTGTCTTTACAGTATATTAAAAGATTGATATTTATTAACATAAACAAATCAACATATCTAAATGGAATATTTTGACGTTATTTTGGTGTTAAACCTAAATGCATCATTTGTTTCTTAAGCTAAGATTTTGAGACAATATATATGAAAAATATCAAAAGGCATTTCAGTCTCTCCTCCAGTCTCTAGACACATCACAAGTAATGTGTATAAGTATGAAGCTCAAATTAGAAGTCATTGTTAAATACACCACCCAAATGTTTATAGAGCTTTCCGTAAATAGAGGGATTTCCTCTTAGGAACCAGAGTAATATTTTTCTAGTTTGAAAAATTGTCTCTCACTCACATACTTTAATTGTGAGTTTTCTTGTCCTTGGTTCTGGGATAAAATTCAAACCTGTCCTCAGTAGGTGTGACCTGCTATACTATGACTTTGCCCTCCTCACTCCCAGCTCTCCCTACTCAGATTCCTTCAAATGCCAAACCCACTCCCTTTGGGTTTCAGTCAAAATCTTATATGTTTGTTTAATTCAACAAAAGATCATTTCCTGAAAGCGAGTCAGAGGTTGGTGAGTCATATTGCATGATTTATCAAATACAGCCTAAGAACTGCTTCCCCCATCCCACTCTGTCCTTCCGTCCCTCCCTCCCAATGGAGATTTTCTGTTAAGGAAGGAAGCAATCTTTTATTTCTTGGTATACATAGATGAGCATAATGAAGGCGCTGGGTGGATTCAGTTACCCTCAGTTTCTAGCAAATGCAATTTATTTCTAAGGTTGACAGTTGTAAAACAGAAGAATGTGAATTAATTTGTATGTACTTATTTTTGTACTTCTGCCCATGAGCAGTTAACATAACTGTACTTCACTTCATAGGATGCTACTGGGTAATGGATAGAGGCAGACACGTATGAGCAAAGATACAGCACAAAGAGGCCAGAAGCCTCGTTAGGAGACTAGGTAGGCATTCCCAGGTGGCAGCAGACTGGATAAGAGATAGTATGGGAAGTGAAGCAAAAGGAGAAAAGACCTTGCCATCAAGTAGATGTGAAACAGGAAGGAAACAGGTATGACTTGGCTGATTCTCATTTTTCTCTCAACATATATAAAGGTTTTTAGCAAAATCAGGACTATTTAGTAGCAAAATCAGGACTATTTAGCTTCTGACTATCCAGCCACACAATGACTCCTAGACAATTTCATCTATGAATGGTTGCTTGTGAAATGTTATTAAAAATAAAGAATATATCCAAAAAAGAGTTGTTAGAAAGAAAAAAAAAGGGAAGAAGTCACGCATGGTCCTCTGGGGAGACCAGAAAGTATAAAAGTCTATCAAGGTAGGCGTCATGCTCTGCCGTCGTTATAAAAGCCTGTTTCGTTGCATCACTAAATGCAGAACAGCATAGAAGGAAGCATGAAAGTGAACTCTATAAATGTTCTCTCTGGAATCAATGGTCCTCCAGAGGCATACAGGTTTTATTCTCAAGCTTCAAGGTTGAGTATATGTCTTGAAATATACTAAGTTCACCTACAGAAAAATTCCGTGACAGTATTACAATTTGCATTGTTTCGTTCATACCAAAATTGAAGTTCATTAACATAAAAGAATCTTCACAACCTTTCAGAGACTGTAAGTAGCATAATTTTTAAACCAACAATGGTTATCTCCATAGTTTGATGTCGCTACAGACAGTAATTAATCTTCAACTTAATTTCTTTGTGAAATTCATATTAGTAAAATATATGATACCCCCAAACTTTTTTCAATTAGACTTTTTCAATTAGGCTTTCTGAACAAAAATTTCAATGTAGAGGCAAAAACCATGAACCTGTTTTGGTTTGCTTTTCAAGATATTTTTATGAAGAAAACAACTTAAAAACAGAGGTGTCATCTCTTTACTTAGAGATATTTTAAATGTGGTGCTAATTTTAAAGAAAGTAAGATACTGGTAAATGTAAAATTATACAGTTTGATCTCAGTGATAAATGGTTTAATCTGTAACTAACAAAATTAGAAAATTTACTTGTTGACTCTGATTTGATTTAAATGACTTGACATTTTCCCTCATCAAATATTATCTTAGATTAAGCAGGCATGATATAATCACATCTCATTCCATTCTTTACCCTGGACTTGTCATTTGTAAAGAGATTGTGGGAGGTCATGAAGGTCTACAATTCTATTTGCTTCAACAGTTTCTAGTGTACTGGTCAATAAGCAGTTTGGCACTTTCTCGAAGGGCGCTTTGTCTCATTGCTCCCTTGACTGAATGAGATCTGTATGGTACAATTGAATTCTCTTTTTCCATGCTGCTTATTGAGATTGAGGTCATGTACAGATAGCATTGGCATGGTTTGGATGTTAAGTTTCAGATACATTTTGAATCAAAATGAAAATTAATATTTTATTTCTTGTTTAGTTCTTTGTACTGATTTCAGAGGAACTCTCTCACTGCATAATAGAGTGTCATAAATTTTGCCCTTAGTAATGGCTTTTTATCATAGTTTTAAAACATCTTCTCACTGGTGAGTATAAAGCATGATTACAAATTTGGGGGTATTTTGCTGTTGTAATTTAACATATTTCATTCAATTTTAAAAGAAATACTCTAGGTTTATACAATCAGCTAATGAGAAATCCCTGCTCATGAAGCAGATTCTTACATTCTCCTTTTTGTTTTTTATATGTATTATGTATTGAGTTTAATGTTTGAGTTGTAAAAATACTTTTCTTCATTTATTGCGGAACAATAATAGACAGATATTTAATGATCTGTTCCTATCTTTATACCAAACTCATACGTATATGTGAATATTCATGCACTTGAGAATCTTGAGAAACATTCTTTTTTTAATATATATATATTTATTTGATATATTTTTTATTTACATTTCAAATGATTTCCCTTTTTCTAGCCCCCCACTCCCTGAAAGTACCATAAGCCCCCTTTTCCCCCCTGTCCTCCCACCCACCCCTTCCCACTTCCCCGTTCTGGTTTTGCCGAATACTGCTTCACTGAGTCTTTCCAGAACAAGGGGCCACTCCTCCTTTCTTCTTGTACCTCATTTGATGTGTGGATTATGTTTTGGGTATTCCAGGTTTCTAGGTTAATATCCACTTATTAGTGAGTGCATACCATGATTCACCTTTTGAGTCTGGGTTACCTCACTTAGTATGATGTTCTCTAGTTCCATCCATTTGCCTAAGAATTTCATGAATTCGTTATTTCTAATGGCTGAATAGTACTCCATTGTGTAGATATACCACATTTTTTGCATGCACTCTTCTGTTGAGGGATACCTGGGTTCTTTCCAGCATCTGGCAATTATAAATAGGGTTGCTATGAACATAGTAGAGTATGTATCCTTACTACATGGTGGGGAATCCTCTGGGTATATGCCCAGCAGTGGTATAGCAGGATCTTCTGGAAGTGAGGTGCCCACAAAGAACTACACCTACTGAGAAGTATATGAAAATATGAGAAAAATCTACAAATGCCAAAGATGTTCAAATGAAACTAGATAAAAGCTTAAATTCAGGGTTTTATTCCTAACTTTGATAATTTTTGGAAAATTGACAGCACACAGTACCCCTATAATTTTGTGCCTTTTGCAAAAAAAAAAAATAATACTGCATTTCCCTGTTTTACCTTTTGCATCTAGAAAACTTTGTAGCATTCAGAGTCATACTTTAGAACTCACTGGGTCTATATCCTAGATGATTTGTTCTCAATGATGCTATTGAGAAGTGAGGATAACCTTCAGAAATGGTAACTTGGAAAAAGATAGCCTTTTCAACAAATGGTGCTGGTTCAACTGGAGGTCAGCATGCAGAAGAATGCGAATTAATCCATCCTTGTCTCCTCGTACTAAGCTCAAATCCAAATGGATCAAGGACCTCCATATAAAGCCAGACACAGTGAAGCTAATAGAAAAGAAACTGGGGAAGACCCTTGAAGACATCGGTACAGGGGGAAAGTTCCTGAACAGAACACCAATAGCTTATGCTCTAAGATCAAGAATTGACAAATGGGACCTCATAAAATTACAAAGTTTCTGTAAAACAAAGGACACCATCAAAAGGACAAATCAGCAACCAATAAATTGGGAAAAGATCTTCACCAACCCTACATCAGATAGAGGGCTAATATCCAATATAAACAAAGAACTCAAGAAGTTAGACCCCAGAAAACCAGATAACCCTATTTAAAAATGGGGTACAGAGTTAAACAAAGAATTTTCACCTGAAGAACTTCGGATGGCGGAGAAACATCTTAAAAAATGCTCAACTTCACTAGTCATCAGGGAAATGAGAATCAAAACAACCCTGAGATTTCACCTTACACCAGTCAGAATGGCTAAGATTAAAAACTCAGGAGACAGCAGATGTTGACGAGGATGTGGAGAAAGAGGAACACTCCTCCACTGCTGGGGTTGCAAATTAGTACAACCACTCTGGAAATCAGTCTGGCAGTCCCTCAGAAAACTGGGCATGTCACTTCCAAAAGATCCTGCTATACCACTCCTGGGCATATACCCAGAGGATTCCCCAGCATGTAATAAGGTTACATGTTCCACTATGTTCATAGCAGCCCTATTTATAATAGCCAGAAGCTGGAAAGAACACAGGTATCCCTCAACAGAAGAATGGATGCAAAAAATGTGGTATATCTACACAATGGAGTACTATTCAGCCATTAGAAACAATGAATTCATGAAATTCTTAGGCAAATGGATGGAGCTGGAGAACATCATACTAAGTGAGGCAACCCAGTCTCAAAAGATCAATCATGGTATGCACTCACTAATAAGTGGATATTAGCTTGGAACATAATCCACACTTCAAATGAGGTACAAGAAGATCAGAGGAGTGGCCTCTAGTTCTGGAAAGACCCAGTGTAGCAGTATAAGACAAAGCCAGAACAGGGAATTGGGAAGGGATGGGTGGGAGAACAGAGGGAGGGAAGGGGGCTTATGTGACTTTTGGGGAGTGGGGAACCAGAAAAGGGGAAATCATTTGAAATGTAAATAAAAAAATATATTGAATAAAATTAAAAAAAAAAAAAAGAAATGGTAACTTGTAGTTCTTTAGGTCTTGGGGACATGACTTCCAAAGGGGTATGTGGTGCGCTATCTCACAAGGCTCAGCCATTTTACAATGGGCTCACACTTCCAAAACTACAAGAAAAAAAACCTTGCTGTAATTTAGGTGGGTTTTGTTTTAGTGATAATAAACTAACTAGTGCAGAGCCACCGTCTCCTGTGCCTTCAACTGATACGGCCACTTTACTTACAGATTTTCAATGAAGGTCCAGACAGACTGGCCTTTGTGAAAGGAAAGAAAAGCTTTGTTGTATTTATGTGAGCTCACCAGGCTTCTGTCTCTGCCCTTTGTAAGTCGGAGCCATGGCTTCTCTTCCTGTGTGTTATAGAAACTTGATTTTCACCATTTTCCTAAAAACAAAATTAAGCAAAAGGACACCTGTGGAATCCTGCACAGACTGATACCTCCATCTCCTTGTCATTGGCAGAGTTTTCTCTAGAGTTATTGCTTCTGACATGTAGCTGATAACAGGTTCACCATCACACTGAGACATTCTTGTGTCTTTGCTTTTTTTTATTTGAACAGTAGTAAAAAAAAAAAAAAAGGTATAAAACTTTTTTGCAGAAAGAGCCTCTAGTCCCTTGTCATTATTGAGTAACTTCCTCTAAGCTCCTGATCAGCACCTGTCCTCTAATCCTATGATTTCACGTGTCTATAGATCTATGTGTTTATTGAGGCAACAAGGAAAGAGATCGGTGCTTCAGGGCCAGTGTTTCATAGAAGAATGTCCTCCCATCCAGCTCAGACAGGCAGGTAATATGATGGGACTATGAAGAACAGAACTTGCACATTAAGTAGAAACATGTCAAAACCTAGCAGGTAGGTGCCAGAGAAATGGTGGCATCCTTATATGTCCAATATGTGTACAATCAGGCATATGAAGAGTCCCAGATGATGGTCCCTAGTTCTGTACTTACAAGGGTATAGTTAGAATGGAGTAAGTATGTGAGGTCTTCTTTATTCAAGACCCAGCACAGTCTATCCTTATAGTACGAGAGATTATAGAAGTACTATCTTTAAAATTCAATAATCCATCCTAGTGACAGCCTATAGGGTAATAATGCCTCCCTAAGCCAGAATCCATTGAGATCAATGAGAAAGCAAAACAATCCACTCATAATAATCCACTCCTGCAGTGTAATAGCACAGGCAGAGAACATAATGCTTTTATGTGTGCTCAGGGAAATAAACAGGGCTCATTCTAGAGTCTGGGAGCATCTATACAAGACAGGAAAGGCGCATCTAGCTTCCATCAGTGGCAGTACAAAAGGAACACCAAATCTCTTGAGCATCACAATTAAAAGGAGGTCTTCTCTTAGACACTGAGAGTAGGTATCTGACCACTGTCAGTCTTCAAAAATACCACTTTAAAACAGAAGCAGGAGTAACTATATTGCTCTTTCTGTAATTTCACCTAAGTGGAAATATCAAAAGAATGTAATGGAAATTAAAGGGTCCTAGAAACACAAGAGGCAACATAGACTCTAAAGATAACAAATATACTACAAGATGTGGATTGACTGTCAATTATGTAAGGCAAAGGATTCATTAATTGCAGTAGTAGGGGGCATTGGTGAGCTGGAAATCATTCTAGTCCATATAACCTATCTTCCTTTCCAGAAAATTTTTTCCAATTGCTGAGTGAAAGAAATGCCAAAACCTCTAGGAAGGGCTCTGATTACCCACACAAAGGTATCAAAAGGAAAGACAAACGATGGTAATTGCAAATTCAGCTGGTGAAACTATATCAACCTTCCACGAACAAACTTTCAGGGGTAATAAAACCCCAAAATATAACAGAGATGAAAGATAATTTGAAATCCATGCAAAATATGAAAGTATACCATCTGCCTGATAACCAAAACCACAAAACGAAGATAGGAATGCAAAAAATGAGAAAAAACTGAATTCAAGAAAACATTTGAAAAAGAAATAAAAAAGAGTCACGTCAGAAATGAAAGTATTTGGTGTAAAATTGATGTAAGTGAAAATATGTGATCAAATGACAGTTATAAGGAAAAAAGAAGGTAATAAAAATGTAATAATGTTCTTAATAAAATTATAACCCCCAAAGACACAAGCCTTCAAGTTAAAAGAAAACAAAATCAACAGGTCATATGTGTTAGGAATTTTCTACTGAATGGTAAACTGTAAAATGGAATCTGTAAGTTCATCATGTATAATTAATTTACCACTATTATTTCTTGTTGTCAGCGAATAATTTTTAAATAGTTGTGCAGAATTATCAGCTGACTTACTTGGTTTTTCTCTCTGTGTAATGTCTTTTCACCTCCTTGTTATATTTTGAAACATTCCATTCATTTCTCTGTTATATAAGTTTTAAAACATATTTCAAACTTTTTGAATGTTTTAAATGATCACTTAGATGTCAGCTATCCCTATAGTTTTAAAAGATGGCTAGATAAATATTTCAATAGTGTTTACTTTAAATCTTTTATTTCACACACTCTAAGTTCCACACTCACTATTAAGCAAATTCTACTACATTGACTTAAAAGAATTGATGCAGGATTGCATTTCATCATTTGACAAGTGGAAGCATAAATAATGTCTCTTTTACTTAATTACAAAATTTAGCATTGCAAATTATTAATAATTTTTATACACAGTATAGGCTTAATTATTTTTATTCTTTAAACTACTTACAGAGAAATATTTCCTATTCCACCAAAAATATTTTAAAATATTTTAATATTTTAAAAATAAAAGTTCTTACTATATTTAAAGAGAAATCTTTCAAATCCCGCCAAGCCTTCATTTAAAAAAATACTATTACATGTGTGTGTGTGTGTGTGTGTGTGTGTGTGTGTGCACGCACACGCACTCGTGTGTATGTGTGTATGTTTCCATGTGAATGGGTGTGGTGTGCATGTGAGGGTCAGTGGATATCTTTAGGTGGTAGTTTTTTCTCTCTACTCTCTGGGTCCTAGGGTTTGAATTCAGGTCATTGGGCTATAAATCAGGTGCCTTTATAGGTGAACTCTCTCACTGGCCCTGAATTTTTATTTTTAAGACTAATGTACTTTTTAAAATTAGAGCTTTTATGTTCTTGGGTGAAATTTAATTTTCTTTGTCTACATCCTGCATGTTTCTTAATTTTCCAGTGTACTTCCCCCCCTGGTGTTAAAGAAATTTTACAAATATTGATTTTCTTTTTAAAAAATATTATTTATTTTTTTATGTATATGAGTACACTATAGCTGTACAGAGAGTTGTGAGCCATCATAAGGTTGCTGAGAATTGAACTCAAGACCTCTGTTCATTCTGGTCCCACTCTCCCTGGCCCAAAGATTTAGTTACTATTATATATAAGTATACTACAGCTGTCTTCAGACACACCAGAAGAGAGCATAAGATCTCATTACGGATGGTTGTGAGCCACCATGTGGTTGCTGGGATTTGAAGTCAGGAACTTCAGAAGAGGAGTCCGTGCTCTTAACTGCTGAGCCATCTCTCCAGCCCTAGTTTTCTTTTATATTTCTTCATTAATCACTATTTGCAGAGGTGAGCGCTGACCTGAAATTGAACTATGACTGGACTGACCTTTTCTTTTCTGTTCTTTTCTTTTCTGCAGTGCTTTTTGACTGTTTGACGTCATCCCTGTACTTGTTACACCTGCTGCAGGAGGAAGCTTTGGGAGAAGGCTAACAACAGAAAACAACCTCAGAGGCGTCTTTGGAGGCTCTTTGTTTCATGATGTCATGTCAGGGCTTTAAATATATACATATTTAAAAGTATTAATTTTACATTTTTGTTTCTTGTTTTTCACCCTGTAATCCTTTGCATATACATACATATATACATATATATATTATATATATATATATTATATATAAATTGTGACTTTGAGTTTTGTGTGTTCCTGGACTCCCGAGTGTGTAGATGAGTGGGTCTCTGTGTCTTTATCCATTTGTCATGTGTATTATTAAACTCTTTTTCTTCTGGTTTTGACCTGTACTAATATATTTTGGTTTTTGTTTTATCATATATTTTGCTTCATTTTATTTTTATTTATCTATTTTTTCTATTTTGTTATTATCCCTTAGAAGCCTGTTTTTTTTTTTTTGGTTTTTGTTGTTGTTGTTGTTGTTGTTTTTTGTGAGAGACTGAAAGGGTTTAGATCTGGATGAAGGAGGAAATGGAAGGAACTGAGAGGAACAGAGGGAGGAGAAACTGTAATCAGGATAATATATAGGAAGAAATCTATTTTCAATAAAAAACAAATAAAGTGATTCTCTAAAGTTGTCACCATTGGTTTCTTTCTTACTTCCATGAATTTAATACCTTTGTTTCAATCGATGGAGTTTATTGATTTTCTGAATGCTGGAGTCTCAGCCTGTGTAATTACCCCTCAAAGTTTTAATATCTGGCATTTCTGTGCTACAAATGCATCCGAGCAGAGCCTGGCACTGATCTCTGCCACTTTGTCGGTGCTTTCTTACCATCTGGCACGGAGGTGATGGGTCACCTGGACTCTGGTCTGTGTATGAATTTCTAAGTTGCTCACTGTGCGTCTCTGCCTTGCTGCCACGACTGGCCTGCTATTGTCCTTACTCTCTGTGGTCCAGCTGTTTGTACTGCAATGCCAGCTGTGTCTGTCTTCATGCACATTCACATTTAACAAGGAGGAATAGTTTCACTTTTGGAAGCAAAATTGCCTAATGGGGAAATTTGTTTTGCATTAACTACAACTTTTAAATGTGAATACAGATATTACAAAGACTGGCTGAATGATTTAAATGTAATTCTGCAACTTGGTTGAATGTTGCAATATCATTTCCCATTTTAAAACATTGTTTATGCCTGTAGAAATGGACTCAACTATGCAATTATCAAAGATGTTTCTGTTAAGTAACACTAAAAATATTTTTAAGTTTTTAGCTTCATATTTGAAGAAAAATATATAGCTTTGACAAAAGTTATGTTGCACTTGAGTCAATGAATATAAATGGGTAGCACAAATACACAACAAAATGCTCTCTAATTTATATGAGAAATTTTATTTGTCTAAAACTTTAGATTAATGTTTTTAATATTTTAAGATAAGTTTGCTTCTTGTTAAATATTTATACAATGAAAACTGAGTTTTTGAAGCAATAAAAGTACGTGTCCACCTTGTTCGTGTTCTAAGGGTTTTTGTTTGTTTTTGCTTTTGTTACTTTTATTTATTGGAGAGGGAAGTCTGTATGGGTACCCATGTGCCACAGCATGTGTGTGGAGGTCAGAGACATCCATGGGAGTCAGGTTCCACTTTCCATTTGTGGTTCCAGAGCTTGAACTCAGGTCAAGGAAATTGTAGCCAAGCTCCTTCACCCACTCCGTCCACCTTGCAAGCCCTATATCTTTTAGAACACAGAGTATATACATACTTTATAAATGAATATAAAGTGATTCAATTGCACTTTCAAAAAAAATAATAGGTGCTATTACTATAGGCCAGAAAAATCCAAGAACATTTCTTACTGAAAGCGTTTATGAAACTAACTGCATATGTATGCTCATGGCTATTAAATAAATGGCAATATGTTTGCATAGCCCTAAAGTTAAAAGGCAAACAAACTATTTCATTATGTAGTAAACACTTTGAAATTTCACAGAAACTTTCTTAAAATTCCAAATGTCCTTTAATTCTTGTATCAGTTCGTGGTTTTCCTCTGTATCCTTACAGAACAAATGATGGTTGGGAAGGTGATCTTAATGGTATGCAGAATATTATAGATAAAAATAATAAGTTCTCATGACAAAACTTAGAAAACATTAGTTTCTCTTCGATTATTCTTGAAATCACCATTGCTACCTCTATTTTTCTCATTATTAATCAGTGCAAAACTCTTCAATTCTCCTTATTAAAGTGGTACTTAACTTAAATTAGTATGGTAAAATCTATGGAGTTGATTCAGCAAGCAAGTAGGTTTGTAGCAATCCTATGGCTTGAGTTCTATTCCTGATCACATATGTAAAAAGATAATTTCTGCATGTCAATGTAACCTATTTCACCAGATTTAATTGTTGTCTTGGAGGCTTACTCCTTTGTGAGCTCACCCTTTTTAGTTCTTTCTGAACTCTGAAGGTTGGTTCGACTCAGCTGTTCTGCCCTGAAACTGTGTTCCAAGTTTACTTACTTATTCAAACTGACTTCACTTGGCTTCTCACCTTATTGTTCTGCTTGGAAAAAATCTGCCTCTCTGTTTCATGAACTAAACTGCATAAACTGGATAAATTGTACTAATTGAACTAACTCAACTGAACTCAGCTCCAGTGCACTGACTCTGAGTACACTCAACTGAACTGAAGGGAACTACAGCAACCAAATTGACTCAACTGACCTGATCTGACTCCATGAACTGAGCTGACTGAACTCTCTGCACTGCTCTTAAATACTCTCTCTTTCCTGTCTGTTTTCCTGACAGTTGAGTGTATCCTATCTCTGTCAAATCATTCTGTCAGATCTTTCTCTCATTCTTTGCCTTGTCTGCCATTCAATTAGCCATGAGTCAGGCACATCCTGTTAGCAGTCTACAGAGTAATTAAGGGAGAATCCCACCAGGAAGGAATTACTTCGACTATATCTTGCTGATTTGCACTTGTTATTGCAATGCCTACCCTTACTGTATCTTCTACAAATTCTGGCAGAATGAGGTCTTCTAGAGAGGTATCTAAGAATGCCTTGTCTACAGTCTATTTTTATTTTTATTTTTTTAATTTTTATTTTTTTTGTTTTAATTAATATCCACTTATCAGTGATTGCATTCCATGTGTATTCTTCTGTGATTGGGTTACCTCATTTAGGATGATATTTTCCAGTTCCAACCATTTGCCTAAGAATTTTATGAATTCATTATTTTTAATTGCAGAGTAGTATTCCACTGTGTAAATATACCACATTTTTCTGTATCCATTCCTCCACTGAAGGATATCTAGGGTCTTTCCAGCTTCTGGCTATTATAAATAAGGCTGCTATTAAGATAATGGAAAATGTGCCCTTATTGAATGCCCGGGAATCCTCTAGGTATGTGCCCAGGAGAGGTATAGCAGGGTCCTCTGGAAGTGTCATGTCATTTTCTGAGGAACCACCAGACTGATTTCCAAAGTGGTTGTACCATCTTGCAATCCCACCAGCAGAGGAGGAGTGTTCGTCTTTCTCCACATCCTCGCCAACACCTGCTGTCTCCTGAGTTTTTAACCTTAGCCATTCTGACTGGTGTGAGATGAAATCTCAGGGTTGTTTTCATTTGCATTTTCCTAATGATTAATGATGTTGAACATTTCGTAAGGTGCTTCTCAGTCATCTGAAGTTCTTCAGGTGAAAATTCTTTGTTTAGCTCTGAACCCCATTTTTAATAGGGTTATTTGGTTCTCTGGGGTCTAACTTCTTGAGTTCCTTGTATGTAAAGAATATTAGCCCTCTGGATTTAGGGTTGGAGAAGATCCTTTCCCAATCTGTTGGTTGCCGTTTTGTCCTTTTGACAATGTCCTTTGCCTTAGAGAAACTTTGGAATTTTAAAAGGTCCCATTTGTCAATTCTTGATCTTTTTTTTTTTTTAATTTTTTTATTATTCGATATAATTTATTTACATTTCAAATGATTTCCCCTTTTCTAGCCCCCCCACTCCCCGAAAGTCCCGCAAGCCCCCTTCTCTACCCCTGTCCTCCCACCCACCCCTTCCCACTTCCCCGTTCTGGTTTTGCTGAATACTGTTTCACTGAGTCTTTCCAGAACCAGGGGCCACTCCTCCTTTCTTCTTGTACCTCATTTGATGTGTGGATTATGTTTTGGGTATTCCAGTTTTCTAGGTTAATATCCACTTATTAGTGAGTGCATACCATGATTCACCTTTTGAGTCTGGGTTACCTCACTTAGTATGATATTCTCTAGCTCCATCCATTTGCCTAAGAATTTCATGAATTCATTGTTTCTAATGGCTGAATAGTACTCCATTGTGTATATATACCACATTTTTTGCATCCACTCTTCTGTTGAGGGATACCTGGGTTCTTTCCAGCATCTGGCAATTACAAATAGGGCTGCTATGAACATAGTAGAACATGTATCCTTATTACATGGTGGGGAGTCTTCTGGGTATATGCCCAGGAGTGGTATAGCAGGATCTTCTGGAAGTAAGGTGCCCAGTTTTCGGAGGAACCGCCAGACTGATTTCCAGAGTGGTTGTACCAATTTGCAACCCCACCAGCAGTGGAGGAGTGTTCCTCTTTCTCCACACCCTCTCCAACACCTGCTGTCTCCTGAATTTTTAATCTTAGCCATTCTGACTGGGGTAAGATGAAATCTTAGGGTTGTTTTGATTTGCATTTCCCTAATGACTAATGAAGTTGAGCATTTTTTAAGATGCTTCTCCGCCATCCGAAGTTCTTCAGGTGAGAATTCTTTGTTTAACTCTGTACCCCATTTTTTAATAGGGTTGTTTGGTTTTCTGGAGTCTAACTTCTTGAGTTCTTTATATATATTGGATATTAGCCCTCTATCTGATGTAGGATTGGTGAAGATCTTTTCCCAATTTGTTGGTTGCCGATTTGTCCTCTTGATGGTGTCCTTTGCCTTACAGAAACTTTGTAATTTTATGAGGTCCCATTTGTCAATTCTTGCTCTTAGAGCATACGCTATTGGTGTTCTGTTCAGAAACTTTCTCCCTGTACCGATGTCCTCAAGGGTCTTCCCCAGTTTTTTTTTCTATTAGCTTCAGAGTGTCTGGCTTTATGTGGAGGTCCTTGATCCATTTGGATTTGAGCTTAGTACAAGGAGACAAGGATGGATCAATTCGTATTCTTCTGCATGCTGACCTCCAGTTGAACCAGCACCATTTGTTGAAAAGGCTATCTTTTTTCCATTGGATGTTTTCAGCCTCTTTGTCGAGGATCAAGTGGCCATAGGTGTGTGGGTTCATTTCTGGATCTTCAATCCTGTTCCATTGATCCTCCTGCCTGTCACTGTACCAATACCATGCAGTTTTTAACACTATTGCTCTGTAGTATTGCTTGAGGTCAGGGATACTGATTCCCCCAGATTTCCTTTTGTTGCTGAGAATAGTTTTAGCTATCCTGGGTTTTTTGTTGTTCCAGATGAATTTGATAATTGCTCTTTCTAACTCTGTGAAGAATTGAGTTGGGATTTTGATGGGTATTGCATTGAATCTGTATAGTGCTTTAGGCAAAATGGCCATTTTAACTATATTGATTCTACCGATCCATGAGCATGGGAGGTTTTCCCATTTTTTGAGGTCTTCTTCCATTTCCTTCTTCAGAGTCTTGAAGTTCTTGTCATACAGATCTTTCACATGTTTGGTAAGAGTCACCCCAAGATACTTTATACTGTTTGTGGCTATTGTGAAGGGGGTCATTTCCCTAATTTCTTTCTCAGCCTGCTTATCCTTTGAGTATAGGAAGGCCACTGATGTGCTTGAGTTGACTTTATAACCTGCCACTTTGCTGAAGTTGTTTATCAGCTGTAGGAGCTCTCTAGTGGAGTTCTTTGGGTCACTTAGGTAGACGATCATGTCGTCTGCAAATAATGATAGTTTGACTTCTTCCTTTCCAATTTGTATCCCTTTGACCTCCTTATGTTGTCGAATTGCCCGAGCTAGTACCTCAAGTACAATATTGAAAAGATAAGGAGAAAGGGGGCAGCCTTGTCTGGTCCCTGATTTCAGTGGGATTGCTTCAAGTTTCTCTCCATTTAGTTTGATGCTGGCTACCGGTTTGCTGTATATTGCTTTTACTATGTTTAGGTATGGGCCTTGAATTCCTGTTCTCTCCAAGACTTTAAGCATGAAGGGATGCTGAATTTTGTCAAATGCTTTTTCAGCATCCAATGAAATGACCATGTGGTTTTGTTCTTTGAGTTTGTTTATGTAGTGGATTGTATTGATGGATTTCCGTATATTGAACCAACCCTGCATTCCCGGGATAAAGCCTACTTGATCATGGTGGATGATCGTTTTGATGTGTTCTTGGATTCGGTTGGCAAGAATTTTATTGAGTATTTTTGCATCGATGTTCATAAGGGAAATTGGTCTGAAGTTCTCTTTTTTTGTTGGATCTTTGTGTGGCTTTGGTATCAGCGTAATTGTGGCTTCGTAGAAGGAATTGGGTAGTGTTCCTTCTGTTTCTATTTTGTGGAATAGTTTGAAGAGTATTGGTGTTAACTCTTCTTTGAAGGTCTGGTAGAATTCTGCACTGAAGCCATCTGGTCCTGTGCTTTTTTTGGTTGGAAGACTTTCTATGACTCCTTCTATTTCTTTAGGCATTATGGGACTGTTTAGATGGTCTAGTTGGTCCTGATTTAATTTTGGTATTTGGTATCTGTCAAGGAAATTGTCCATTTCCTCCAGATTCTCCAGTTGTGTTGAGTATAGGCTCTTGTAGTAGGATCTGATGATTTTTTGGATTTCCTCAGTTTCCGTTGTTATGTCTCCCTTTTCATTTCTAAGTTTGTTAATTTGGATACTTTCTCTGTGCCCTTTGGTCATTCTGGCTAAGGGTTTATCTATCTTGTTGATTTTCTCAAAGAACCAGCTCCTGGTATTGTTGATTTTTTGTATGGTTCTCTTTGTTTCTACTTGATTGATTTCGGCCCTGAGTTTGATGATTTCCTGCCTTCTACTCCTCCTGGGCGAAATAGCTTCTTTTTGTTCCAGGGCTTTCAGGTGTGTCATTAAGCTGGTAATGTATGCTCTCTCCATTTTCTTTTTGGAGGCACTCAGGGCTATGAGTTTTCCTCTTAGCACTGCTTTCATTGTGTCCCATAGATTTGGGTATGTTGTGTTTTCATTTTCATTGTGTTCTAAAAAGTCTTTAATTTCTTTCTTTATTTCTTCCTTGACCAAGGTATCATTGAGTAGAGTATTGTTCAGTTTCCACGTGTATGTGGGCTTTCTGTTGTTTCTGTTGCTATTGAAGACCACTTTTACTCCATAGTGATCAGATGTTCTCTTCAGGAACTTTTCGCCTGTGCCCATGTCCTCAAGGGTCGTCCCCAGTTTCTTTTCTATTAGTTTCAGTGTGTCAGGTTTTATGTGGAGGTCCTTAATCCACTTTCCTTTGAGCTTAGTACAAGGAGATAAGAATGGATCAATTTGCATTCTTCTGCATGCTGACCTCCAGTTGAACCAGCACCATTTGTTGAAAAGGCTATCTTTTTTCACTGGATGTTTTCAGCTCCTTTGTCGAGAAGTGACCATAGGTGTGTGGGTTCATTTCTGGTTCTTCAATCCTGTTCCACTGATCCACTTGCCTGTCATTGTACCAATACCATGCCATTTTTATCACTATTGCTCTGTAGTAATGCTTTGAGGTCTGGGATACTGATTCCCCCAGAAGTTCTTTAACTGTTGAGAATAGGATTAGCTCTCCTGAGTTTTTTGTTATTCCAGATGAATTTGATAATTGTTCTTTCTAACTCTATGAAGAACTGAGTTGGGATTTTGATGGGGATTGCGTTGAATCTTTAGATTGCTTTTGGCCAGATGGCCATTTTAACTATATTAATCCTGCCAATCCACGAGCATGGCAGATTTTTCCATTTTCTGAGGTCTTCCTTGATTTCCTTCTTCAGAGACCTGAAGTTCTTGTCGTATAGATTTTTCACCTGTTTGTTTAGAGTCACACCAAGATACTTTATGTTGTTAGTGACTACTGTGTAGGGTGTCACTTCCCTAATTTCTTTCTCACTCTGCTTATCCTTTGAGTATAGGAAGGCTAATTATTTGCTTGAGTTGATTTTGTAATCAGCCACTTTGCTGAAGTTGTTTATCAGCTGTAGGAGTTCTTTGGTAGAGTTTTTTGGGCCACATAATATACTAACTTATCATCTGCAAATAGTGATAGTTTGACTTCTTCCTTTCCAATTTGTATCCCTTTGACCTCCTTATGTTGTCTAATTGCTCTAGCTAGGACTTCAAGAACTATATTGAAAAGATATGGAGAGAGGGGGTGCCTTGTCTAGTCCTTGATTTTAGTGGGATTGCTTCAAGTTTCTCTCCATTTAGTTTGATGTTCGATACCAGTTTGCTGTATATTGCTTTTACTATGTTTAGGTATGGGTCTTGAATTCCTGTTCTTTCCAAGACTTTTAGCATGAAAGGATGATGAATTTTGTCAAATGTTTTTTCAGCATCTAATGAAATAACCATGTGGTTTTTTTCTTTGAGATTCTTTATGTAGTGGATAGCATTGATGGATTTCTTTGTATTGAGCCATTCCTGCAGCCCTGGGATAAAGCCTACTTGATCCTGATGAATGATCATTTTTGATGCGTTCTTGGATTCGGTGGGCAAGAATTTTATTGAGTATTTTTGCATCGATATTCATAAGGGAAATTGGCCTGAAGGTTTCTTTCTTTGTTGGATCTTTGTGTGGTTTTGGTATCAGCATAATTGTGGCTTCGTAGAACGAGTTGGGTAGTGTTCGTTCTGTTTTTATTTTGTGGAATAGTTTGAAGAATATTGGTGTTAAGTCTTTTCTGATGGTCTGATAGAACTCTGCACTGAAACCATCTGGTCCTGTGGTTTTATTTGTTTGTTTGTTTTTGTTTTTGTTTTTTTTGGTTGGAAGGCTTTTTATGACCCCTTCTATTTCTTTAGAGGTTATGGAACTCTTTAGATGATCTATTTGATCCTGATTTAATTCTGGTATTTGGTATCTATGAAATTGTCCATTTCCTCCAGGTTCTAAAGTTGTGTTGAGTATAGTGTTTTGTAGTAGGATCTGATAATTTTTTAATTTCCTAAATTTCTACTGTTATATCTCCCTTTTCATTTCTAATGTTGTTAATTTGCATACTGTCTCTGTGCCCTTTGTTTAGTCTGGCTAAGGGTTTATCTATCTTGTTAATTTTTTCAAAGAACCAGCTCCTGGATTTGTTGATTCTTTGTATGGTTCTCTTTGTTTCCACTTGATTGGTTTTAGCCTGAGTTTGATGATTTCCTGTATTCTTCTCTTCCTGGGTGAATTAGCTTTTTTTTGTTCCAGGGGTTTCAATTCTGCCATTAAGCTTCTAGTGTATGCTCTCTCCATTTTCTTTTTGGAGACACTCAGGGCTATGAGTTTTCCTCTTAGCAATTTTTTTTCATTGTGTCCCATAGATTTGGGTATGTTGTGCCTTCATTTTCATTAAATTCTAAAAAGTCTTTGATTTCTGTCTTTATTTTTTTCCTTGACCAAGGTATCGTTGAGTAGAGTATTGTTCAGTTTCCATGTGTATGTGGGCTTTCTGTTGTTTTTGTTGCTATTGAAGACCACTTTTACCCATAGTGATCTTATAGGATGCATGGGATTATTTCGATCTTTTTATATTTGTTGAGGTCTGTCTTGTGACCAATTATATGATCAATTTTGGAGAAGGTACCATGAGGTGCTGAGAAAAAGCTATATTCTTTTGCTTTAGGATGAAATGTCTTATATATATGTCAAATCCAATTGGTCCAAAGCTTCATTTAGTTTCACTGTGTCCCTGTTTAGTTTCTGTTTTCCTGATTGGTCCATTGAGGAGAGTGGGTGTTGAAATCACCCCAAATTATTGTGTTAGGTACAATGTGTGCTTTGAGCTTTATCGTTTATAAAAGTTTCTTTTATAAACGATGGTGCCCTTGCATTTGGAGCATAGATGTTCAGAATTGAGAGTTCTTCTTGGTGGATTTTCTCTTTGACCAGTAAGAAGTGTCCTTCCATGTCTCTTTTGATGACTTTAGGTAGAAAGTCAATTTTATCTGATATTAGAATCGCTACTCCTGCTTGTTTCCTGAGACCATTTGCTTGTAGAACTGTCTTTCAGCCTTTTACTCTAAGGTCGTTTTTGTCTTTGACACTGAGGTGTGTTTCCTGTATGCAGCAAAATGTAGGGTCCTGTTTACATATCCAGTCTTTTAGTCTATGTCTTTTTATTGGGGAATTGAGTCCATTGATATTAAGAGATATTAAGGAATAGTTATTAGTGCTTCCTGTCTTTTTTGATGTTAATTTTATATTTGAGTGGTTATCTTCTTTTGGGTTTGATGAAAGAAGGTTACTATCTTGCTTTTTCCAGTGTATAGTTTCCCTCCTTGTATTGGTGTTTTCCCTCTATTATCCTTTGTAGAGCTAGGTCTGCGGAAAGATATTGTGTAAATTTGGTTTTGTCATGGAATATCTTGGTTTCTCCATTTATAGTGATTGTGAGTTTTGCTGGGTATAATAGTCTTGGCTGGCATTTGTGTTCTCTTAGGGTCTGCATGAGATCTGCTCAGGATCTTCTAGCTTTCATGATGTCTTGTAAGAAGTCTGGTGTTATTCTGATAGGTCTTCCTTTATAGGTTACTTGGCCTTTTTCTCTTACTGCCTTTAATATTCTTTCTTTGTTTAGTACATTTGGGGTTTTGATTATGATGTGATGGGAGGTATTTCTGTTCTGATCCAGTCTGTTTGGAGTTCTGTAGGCTTCTTGCATATTCATGGGCATCTCTCTCTTTAGGTTAGGGAAGTTTTCTTCCATAATTTTGTTGAAGATATTTGCTGGCCCTTTAAGTTGTAAATCTTCACTCTCATCTATGCCTATAATCCTTAGGTTTGGTCTTCTCACTGTGTCCTGGATTTCCTGGATGTTTTGGGTTACAAGCTTTTTGCATTTTGCATTTTTTAACTGTTGAGTCCATAGTTTCTATTGTATCTTTGCCATGTGAGATCTTTCTTCTATCTCTTGTATTCTGTTGTTGATATTTGCATCTATGGCCTCTGATTTCTTCCCATGGTTTTCTGTCTCCAATGATGTCTTTCTTTGCGATTTCTTAGTTGTTTCTACTTCTCTTTTTAGATCCTGGATGGTTTTGCTTAGTTGTTTCATTTGCTTGTTTGTCTTTTCCTGTAATTCTTTAAGAGATTTTTGTGTTTCCTCTTTCATGACTTCTGCCTGTTGACCAAAGTTCTCCTGTATTTCTTTAAGTGAATTTTGTATTTCCTCCTTATTGGGTTCTATCTTTTGACCCATATTCTCCTGAATTTCTTTAAATGATTTTTGTTTTTCTCTTGTAAGGGCTTCTAACTTTTGGTCTGTTTTCTCATGAATTTCTTTAAGAGATTTATTTATGTCCTTCATATTTTCCTCTAACAGCATCATGAACAGTCATTTTAAATCCAAATCTTGTTTTTCTGGTGTGTTGGGGTATCCAGGACTTGCTGTTGTTGGAGAATTGTGTTCAGATGCTGCCATATTTCCTTAATTTCTGTTAGTAACATTCCTAGTTTTGCCTTTTGCCATCTAGTTTTCACTAGTGTTAGTTGGTCTTGTCACTGCCTGGTGCTTCAACCTCCTGTGAACCTGTAAAGATATTCCCACAACACTGAATGACTGGGTTTCCCCTGGTTCAGAGAGTTGATGTGCTGTCCTCCTCTTGTTTGCTGTTCGAGCCCTGCTGTGTCTTGCCCCAAGCAATGTTATATTCCAGTTGTCTCAGTGAACCTGGTGCTCTCTGTCTGCTCTGTCATGGAGCGAAGATGGCAGCAGGGAGTCACTCCAAATGCTGATCACCACATAGGGCACAGGACCCACAACCAGCTGGCACACAGACAAGCTGCTGATTTGTCCAGACCCCCGGTGGCTTGGGCCCCCAGAAATCTTAAACTCAGGATATCTCAGTACTTGGTGATGTCCGTCTGCTCTGTTATGGAGAGAAGATTGCAGCGGAGAGTCACTCCAAATGCTGATCTACAGTCTATTTTTAAACGATCTCATCTCCCAAAGTCAAAATAGTGGACATTTTGATTCTTGAATTATTGGCCACTCTTTGTCAAATTGCATAGTCATTAAGGGTCATTATCAGCAGTAGTTCTAATCCCTAATCCGTGGGCATTGATGGAGATTTTAAAGGTCTTAAGAATTTTTTTACACTCTGCATTTGAATTTTCTAAAGCTAAAGGTTCAATTAATATCTGTTTTGCATCTTAATTTAATATTGCCCTGTGCATAGTGAATGCTAATCTATGTAATATGTCAGTAAAATCTCTCTGAATTTGTGAATAACATAGACTTTTTTCCTTGTTCCTCCACCTTATCTGAGGCTCTTAAAGCTACCAAAGTACATTGTAAAACAATAATAGTCATCCAATTGTGTGTGCTGCCTTAAGTAAGCAAACTGACCTTCACCTAACAATTTATCTTTCATGATATTAACACTTTTAGACCTATTACGATTTTCCATTTTCTTCTTACCATTTTAATTGAGAACTAACTTCCAGGATAGCTGCTGTTAATCTTTCCATTCTCAGTGGGTAATACTATTTTGAGTTGCTTAGGGCATCCCATAAGTTACTATTGATTCTTTAAAATATTTAAGATGTTGTATTTTACCATGATTCAAGACTAGGTGCTCATTTTTGAATTTTTACCATTTTCTGCAATTGTTCCAGGGTAACTGGAAAAGCTAATGTGGGTAATCACCTTTTCTCAATTTCACTAAGAAGCATTGCTGTAGGTTCAATGGGCTGCCTTTCTTGAGACTCATTTTTATTAGGTAGCATAGATTCACAATTAAGCACTTCAATCCTTTGTCTTTGTTCTCTCAAGGCTTTGTACTATTGTCACTAATTTTTCTTGTACAGTTATTTTTTCTTGTACAGTTTTTTTCAAATATTTTGAGAGAAAATATGTAAATATTGCAATTGAAGGCAGGGTATTACTTCAATGGTCACTGTTGCAGTAAGTGCTATGATCACTTTTTCAAGTAACATTTCTATCCTCTCAAGTCCTCAGGGGATGTGAAATGGAATTTCCCATTTTTTAATGCAGAAAGAGTCTATCGATATTATTAAAATTGTCTTTTTGGGTGGCTTACTGTGATTTCTTGTCTCAATGGCTCATTCAGCTCCAGAATCTTCCAAGTAAAATGTAAAAAATGGATGTGTCCTTGGGAACAATCCTAGGTGTATTTATCCTCAGTGGCTTTCACTCTTGTCCTTGGTGATGTTACTATCTGATGTCTTCTGCTTTCTGCAACTTTGGTGGACTTTCTCCTTCTCCAATCGTGTTGGGCACCAGATGTACAAATAACTTATTCGTCAGATACCTTATCATTCTGGAGGCTTCCTGCAGTACATTCACTCTGAACTCTGGCTGACTGGCTCAACTAAGCTGTTCTGTCTCAAAACTCCTCTCCAAGCTGACTATTCAAACTCTCTTCTCTTTAATATGTGCCTGGCATAACCTGAAACTCATGATCCTGCTGCTTCTGCCCCCTTCAGAAAATCCTACAGGTATGTGCAACCAAAGCTGGCTAGGGAACAGATTTAAATTTCCCTTTTATTTCCTTAGATGGAGAGATGAGATAAGAGTCATATTTATGTTCTGAGAATACACTCCTTGCCCTGAGCCCAGAGCATTTTGTTCTCTGTTCTAACTATCCCTAGGAGCTTCTAGCCTCTATACAATTTATTATTCCAAGCTGACTTGTTGAAGCCAGCTTCTCCCAGCTTCTCCCTTAATTGTTCTGCCTGGATCATATTAACTTTTGCAATATTTTGCAATATTTTGGCTCCTCCTCATTCTCTGGCTTGTTCTGTTTTCACCTGTGTCTATGTTGTATTCTATGCCACCTGTCCTTGTAAAATTATCCAGCTAAAAATGCCACACAACACCTCTATGCACTGCCGTTAAGTGACCTCTCTTTCCTGTCTTCCTGAGAGTTGTGCTTACGCTCTCTCGGGACTCATTCTGTTAAATCTTTCTCTGACTCATCACTTTTTCTGCCCTCAAATTAGATGTCACTTTCAAACATGACTGCATCCTTTTAAAAATTAACTTTATCTTTATTCCTTGGTATTAAAGGTGTGCGCAAAGTGCATGTCTGTATCTGAGCCAGATCACACAGACTTAGGTCTTTAGGTGTGATTCCTTGCCAGAGAAGCCATGTGGCTAGATTAAAACTTATCTACACCCCCTAGTGCAAGTGGTCCTCTGATGTCTACATGCCCACTGTGGCATGATAAACAACTAAGAGTGTAATAAAAGTAACATGAAAAGATGATAAGATTTTCTACAAGTCATTATGACTTTGTATTTATTTTTTTAAATTTACTTTTTTTATGTGTATGAATGTTTTGATTTCATGTGCCATATGCATGCTTGGGGTCCATGAAAGCCAGATGAAGGCTTCAGACATTCTGGAACTATCCGAATATCAGATATTCAGTTATGGCCTGAACCTCTATGTTGGTGCTAAGAACCCAATTCTGGTCCTCTTTGAAAGAACAACAAATAATCTTAGCATTGAATCTCTCTTGGGACCCAAATGTCTAATTTCTATAAAGCAAAGTATTAAAACACCTAATGATATATTCAGGGTTAGGAGAAAACAGAAAATGAATAGAAACTATATTTATTAGCCTAATTATATTCATGTATTCAACTGAGGGTTGACATTAACTTGACTTTGAAGCGACACATAAATGTATATACCAAGATCAAGGAACAGAGAACAAGCTTATTTATAGTGAGGATTTGTGCTCATTGTGTATTTCAATAAACCTGTGTATTTAAACATCTTTTTTCATATTTGCTTTTATATTCAAACTTTACTATACCTGAAATACTATCTTTTAGCCATACTATAAAAATACATTTAAAAATATGTGAATCTGCTTTTAATTGCTTTTAATATAAGCATGGGAGAATTTAGAAATAGTCTATCAACTGATCTTTGATTATCTCTTTAATTTTGGAAATTATGATATAATTACAACATTCTCATTGTAAACCCTCCCACATGCCACTTCTTGGTTGCTTTCAAATCAGGATCTTTTTTTTCATTAATTGTTGTTCATGTATGTATACATATATATCTCCAAATACAATCTGATCAGTTTGGATAATGTTACGTTTATGTCTGTTTCCAGAGTTAAAGATTAGTCATTGGATAATTTATTGCTGTGCTCTTCCCTGGGCAAAACAGTTTCTCTAATTCTCAGTACTTTTGCCTTTTGCCATTTGTGTAGTATTTAGACATTGTGGTCTGTCTCTCATCTTCTTTGACATGTCAGTTTTTATTTTTCAGTTCATATTTAAGTATCAATGTTGGTGATGCTTATTAGGTTTAGCTTCTGACACTATAAGGAGACAGAGTCTACTATCAAACTCTCTGATTCTCTGGCTCTTAAATTTATTCTGTGCCATTTTCTGCCAGGTTCCCTGAGGTTTAGATGCAGGAACTGTTTTGTGGATATATACATTGAGTCTATGACCTACAACTCTGCATTTTTCTTTGGTTGTCTTTCTGTAATGGTTTTTATCAGTTACAAATAGAAGTTTCCTTGATGAGGGGCAAGGACTACACTTACCCGCAGGTATAAGAAAAATTATTTAGAATGTAGTTAGAGATAATGCTTGTTTAATAAAGTTATGGTTCTTCCAAAACCCATGATGTCAGCAGCCTTGGTGATTTCTGCCAGGTGAGTCAGAAATATTATGATATTTTTACATTTTCATTATAAAGCGAGGAGTAAACAAAAATAGCATTGTGTTAATTTTCAAAAATTGCTCCACTAAATCAAAATGAAATTGGTGATCTATCTATCTACCTACCTACCAATCTATCTCTATCTCTATCTCTATCTCTATCTCTATCTCTATCTCTATCTCTATCTCTATCTCTATCTCTATCTCTAATCTATATCTTTATCTATATCTATATCTATATCTATATCTATATCTATATCTATATCTATATCTATATCTATATCTATATCTATATCTATATCTATCTATATCTATATCTATATCTATATCTATATCTATATCTATATCTATTTCTATATCCATATCTATCCTCTATCTATCTATCTATCTATCTATCTATCTATCTATCTATCTATCTATCTATCATCTATTATCTATCTATCATCTATCTATCTATCTATCTATCTATCTATCTATCTATCTATGGTGTGTAAATAATGGCAATTTACTTCTTACTGTTCTCAAAGAAATTCCAAGTACTGGACAACAGGATATTTTATGTCTGACAGAGTTGGTTTCCTCATCGGCTTCTCTTATAATACAAAGCATATAGAGGTCATGCCTATCTGTGTGAGAGCACAAATCTCATTCATGTCTATCAGGTTTTCTGACTTAATGACATCTCTGAGAGCCCACTTCTTAATGCTATTTCATTCAGGGTAAGTTTCTAATTACCCATATTATTTTGCTTTGTCTCCTAATGGAAAGCTGAATACAGTTCCTCCAGACTGCCCATGCTTTGACTCTCATTCAATGTAACAGGATGCTTGAAAGTATGGCAAGAATCTTCTGAAGTTGTCTGATGATCCGGGATTATCTGCATGGGCTATTAATGCAGAATTTCCTGGTATTAAAAGGGTAAAGACCATAGTGAAATTTATTGAGTATAGCAAAGGAAGCAAGAACATGGAACCAGCTCTAGTGAGTAGTTCCTACGTGGAATATATCTCATTGTTAGACCTTGTTGTCCAGTTGAGTTTCAAATACTATTTCACTAAATGTTTGCTGACCACTTATATGCTTCTATTAAGTAAATTCATAAATTGTCCCAGTAATATTTTCAGAAAAATGGGAAGATTTTATGTAATAAATAGTTTTATACAACAAAGTTTTAGTAACTTTTTTCCTCATTATCATGTATGTCTTCAAATTTAATACTTTTGGTATTTGAATAATGAATATTTTAAATATTATACATTCAAATTTTCTTGATACATTAAGTATCAAAATTTCCTTTTCAACATGATGCTTAATGTTTGTTGGAAACTTGGACATCTAGGTTTAAGCTTAGGTATGTAACTGCTTAGCTTACTTTCTTAACTCTTATTCCATTCAAATCCAAACCAGAGAATACTGCCATCAAGAGTAAACGGACCTTTCAACTAACAATTTAATAAAGACTGTATCCTATAGATAATTTCATTTAGCAACCTATTCTAGACAATTCTTCATTGACACTCTCTTCACGGGTGATATAGATAACATCATGTCTATAGGGAAAATTTACTGTCACAACAAGGTAAGAAATGATAACTTATTGGAATCTTGGCCTTGTACTTTATTCCTTCCTTTCTTTCCATTTCAGGCACAAGTTAAGAGTTGTGTTGTCCCTTTCAATTTCAAAGTTATTTTTCAGTCAGAGGAGGAGCTGAGACAGTCCAAATTAAGAGGATTTCCCCACTTCATCCCCAATCAATTTCAATGTAGTTGTTTTTGATTTGTAGCTCTCAAGAAATAGCCTTTTATTCATCTACCGTGCTGATATTAAGCATTTAGTCCTGATATTTTTTAAAAATCTCACTGTTGTTATCTTTGTTTCTATTTTATTGATTCCAGCCTACAGTTTGATAGTTTTCTGTTTTCTACTACTCTGCATGCACTTATTTCTTTTTGTTCTAGAGTTTTTTGGTGGGCTTTGAAGTTGCCAGTATGAGATCTCTTTTGTAGGCATTCTATTTTTATCTCTTGTAGCAGAAATCCAGCTTTAATCTATGGTGGTCTGATTGGATGCAGAGTGGGGAATATTTCAATTTTCTTGTATCTGTCTCAACACAAAATTGTATGTCGACAACTTTGGAGAAAGTTCCATGTGGAGCTGAGAAGATAAATTCTTTTTCATTTGGACATATATTTGCATAATGAATTATTACTCAGCTGTTTAAAATGGACATTATGAAATTTATAGGAAAAATGGGTGGAACAAAAAAAATCCTGAGTAAAGTAACTAAGACCCAGAAAGACAAACATGGTGTGGAGTTAGATATAAGTAGAAATTAGCCATCAAATAAAGGATAAATATTCTACAATCCCCCTATTCACAAGAAAGACTCAAGGTGAGACCCAATGATTTCCCTGGGAAAGGGAAATAGAATCTATTTCTTTGGGCAGAGGTTGGGGTGGAGATGAGATCAGGAAGGATTAGGTGAAGGGATCTTTGAAGGGAGAGAGTACTGATGGAAAGCAGATGCAGTCCCACAGTCAAACATTCAGCTGAACTTTGGAAAATCTGCCGAAGACAGGGAGGAAGGGTGGTAGACACCAGAGGAGTCAAGGAAACCACAAGAAAACCTACAAAACCAACTAACCTGGGCTTATAGGAGCTCACAAAGACAAAATTGAACTTATGATCTAGATCCTCTACATATATGATATGGTTGTATAGTTTGGTGTTCTTGTGTGATTTCTAACTTTTTGCCTGTTCTTAGAAAGCTTTCCTACTACTGCATATCTACTCTTATTGCAATTTGTTATGCCATGTTCAGATAATATTCCTTGGAGGCCTGCTCTTTTCTGAGGGCAAATGGATGAGAAATGTATCTGGAGGATGGAGGTAAGTGAGGAAGGGAACACATGGAGGAGTAGAAGAGGGAACTGTGGTTGAGATATAATATATTAGAGAAGAATTAAAATAACTGAACTGCTCTCCGTGTTACATTAGTGAAAATATCCTTTAGCATATACCATGATGTGACATTTGTCTTACAAGCATTCATGTGTTGAAAGTTTGTCTCCCACAGTACACACCATCTTTAAGAAACAACCTCTATGTTAGTAAAAGTTTTAGTTCCCCATGTTACCTAATTCTTCAACATCTTCTTATAACAATGTGGGACTTATGGAGCTCCTACATGGGCTATAAAAGAAATTATGAAGTTATAAGTTTATAAGTCCAAAGAGATTGTAGTCTTCTGAATAATGTTAAAACAGTTAAGATTATGGGAGCTTTTGAAGTTGGAATGAATGTATCTTATATGTAAGATGACCATAAACTTGTAGAGGCTAGAGTGGAGTAGTATTTAGAGGCAAAATATCATCCAGAGGCTTGTGGCAATTGGGGTGACTACATGTGGAGGTTTGTATAAACTTTAGAAGGTGAAGTGTCACTGGACAATGTCATCACTCCTGGAAAGACTTGAGAGTTAAGAGAATATTATTACTTCTTTTCGATAATGTCCTAGTCCATAACTTAAAAGAATACCCAGACCTATGACACAACTATTGTATGCCTTACTATGGAATTGTCACTATAGTTGACTGAACTCTATCAAATCACAATCCAATTCTGTGAGCTATCTCTTTGCTATGCTGATAGCTTTTGCCTGTAGAAAAGCCTTTCAGTTTCCTGTATTCCCATCTGTGACCCATAGGGATAGTTCCTCTGCTATTGCTATCCTCTGCAGAAAGTTCCTGCTGATACCAATATTTTGAATAATATTCTCTAAGTTTTCTTCTAGCATTTTATTATTTATTATTTATTTATTTATTTATTATTTAGTTTTTGCATTTTTAATTCCATATATTTTTATTTATATTTCAAATAATTTCCCATTTTCTGGCTTCTCAATCCTTGAAAGTCCCATAAGCCCACTTCCCTCCCCCTATCCCTCCATCCACCCCTTCCCACTTCCCTGTTCTGGTATTGCCCTATATTGCTACACTGAGTTTTTCCATAACCAGGGGCCACTCCTCTGTTCCTCTTGGACATCATTTGATGTGTGAATTATGTTTTGGGTATTCCAATTTTCTAGGCTAATATCCACTTATTAGTGAGTGCATACCATGATTGATCTTGTGAGACTGGGTTACCTCACTTAGTATGATGTTCTCCAGCTCCATCCATTTGTCTAAAAATTTCATGAATTCATTGTTTCTAATGGCTGAATAGTACTCCATTGTGTATATATATTATATTTTTTTGTATCCATTCCTCCGTTGAGGGATACCTGGGTTCTTTCCAGCTTCTGGCTATTATAAATAGGGCTGCTATGAACCTAGTGGAGCACGTATCCACTACATGAACAAGCTCAAAGAAAAAAACCACACGCCTATGGCCCCTTGATCCTCAACAAAGGGGCTGAAAACATCCAATGGAAAAAAAGA
Organism: Apodemus sylvaticus; assembly: GCF_947179515.1. NCBI lineage: Eukaryota > Metazoa > Chordata > Mammalia > Rodentia > Muridae > Apodemus > Apodemus sylvaticus. Next base: position 10,764,255 of record NC_067473.1, read on the forward strand.
TAGCCTTTTCAAAAAAATGGTGCTGGTTCAACTGGAAGTCAGCATGCAGAAGAATGTTAATTGATCCATTCTTATCTCCTTGTACTAAGCTCAACTACAAATGGATCAAGGATCTCCACATAAAGCCAGACACTCTGAAGCTAATAGAAAAGAAACTGGGGAAGACCCTTGAGGACAGCGGTACAGGGGAAAAGATCCTGAAGAGAACACCAATAGCTTATGGTCTAAGATTCAGGAAATTCAGGACACAATGAACAGACCAAATCTAAGAATAATCAGAATAGAAGAGAATGAAGATTTCCAGCTCAAAGGACCTGAAAATGTCTTCAACAAAATCATAGAAGTAAACTTCCCCAACCTAAAGAAAGAGGTGGCCATAAAAGTACAAGAAGCCTATAGAACACTAAATAAATGGGACGAGAAAAGAAAATCCTCCAGTCATATAATAATCAAAACACTAAACACACAGAACAAAGAAAAAATATTAAAAGCTGCAAGGGAAAAGGGTCAAGTAACATATAATGGTAGACCTATCAGAATTATACCAGACTTCTTAACAGAGACTATGAAAGCCAGAAGAGCCTGGTTAGACGGCATGCAGACTCTAAGGGAACACAAGTGCCAGCCTAGGCTACTATACCCAGCAAAACTTTCAATCAACATAGATGGAGAAACCTAAATATTCCATGATGAAACTAAATTAAAAAAGTATTTATCTACCAATCCAGGCCTACAGAGGGTCAAAGACAGAAAACTCCAACACAAGGAAGGTACCTGCACCAAGGAAAAGACAAGATATTAAGCATCTCACAACAAAGCCAAAAGGTGAGGACAACAAGCACCAAAAGCCACCTACAAAAATGAACATATCAGGAACCAACAGTCATCTATCTTTAATATCTCTCAATATTAATGGACTCAACTCACCTGTAAAAAGGCATAAGATAACAGACTGGATATACAAACAAGATACAGCATTTTGCTGCATACAAGAAACACACCACAATAACAAAGACAGATACTATCTTAGAGTTAAAGTATGGAAAAAGGTCCTCCAAGCAAATTGTCCTAGGAAACAAACAGGAGTTGCCATTTTTTATGATTAATGCATTTATTATTCGATATATCTTTTTATTTACATTTCAAATGATTTCCCCTTTTCTGGCTCCCCACTCCCCAAAAGTCCCATAAGCCTTCTTCCCTCCCCCTGTTCCTCAATCCACCCCTTTCTACTTCCCTGTTCTGGTATTGCCCTATACTGCTGCACTGAGCTTAAAATCCAATAAAATGGACTTTCAGCCAAAAGTTACCAATGGTGATGAAGGACACTGCACATTCATCAAGGGGAAAATTCACATAGATGAACTTTCAATTCTGAATATCTATGCTCCAAAGGGAAGAGCACCCACATTCATAAAAGAAACTTTACTAAAGCTCAAAATACACATTGAACCCCACCCAATAGTAGGAGCCTTCAATAACCCACTCTCACCATTGGACAGGTAGAAATTAAACAGAGTGTGAAACTAATAGAGGTTATGAGCCGAATGGATTTTACAGATATCTACAGAATATTTCACCCTAAAACAAAAGTATACACTTTCTTCTCAATACTTCATGGGACCTTCTCTAAAATCAACCTGTTGGTCACAAAACAACCCTCAACTGATACAAGAAGATTGGAATAATCCCATGCATCCTATCAGATCACCAAGGCCTAAGGCTGATCTTCAAGAACAGCAAAAACTACAGAAAGACCACATACACATAGAAACTGAACAACTTTTTACTCAATGATAACTTGTACAGGAAAGAAATAAAGAAAGAAATTAAAGATTTCCTGGAATTTAATGAAAATATTGGCACATCATACCCAAACTTATGGGACACAATGAAAGCAGTATTTAGAGGAAAGTTCGTAACATGGTCGTAGTAAAGAAACTGCAGAGATCTTACACTAACAACTTACAGCAAACCTGGAAGCTCTAGAACAAAAAGAAGCAAACTCACCCACGAGGAGTAGAAGGCAGGGAATAGTCAAACTCAGGGCAGAAATCAACAAACAGAAGCAAAGAAAGCAGTGCAAAGAATCAATAAAACAGAAACTGGTTCTTTGAGAGAATCAACCCCTAGATAGATTAAACCCTAGCCAAACTAACTAAAGGGCCAAGAGGCAATATCCAAATTAACAAAATCAGAAACAAAAAGGGAGACATAATAACAGAAATGGAGGAAATTAAAAAAAATAATCTGATCCTATTACAAAACCTTTACTCAACAAAACAGGAAAATCTAGAAGAAATGGATCATTTTCTAGACAGATGCTACATACCAAAGTTAAATCAAGAGCAGGTAAACTATCTAAACAGGCCTATATTGCATAAGGAAATAGAAGTAATTAAAAGCCTCCCAAAGAGAGGAGGGATTTAGTGCAGCATTCTGCCAGCCCTTCAAGGATGACCTGCTACCAAGTTTTCTCAAAGTATTTCATAAAATAGAAAGACAAGGAACATTAATTAACTCATTCTATGAAGCCACAATTACTCTGATATGTAAACCATACAAGGACCCAACTGAAAAGAGAACTTTAGACCGATCTCGCTTATGAATACCGATGCAAAATTACTCAAAGTCTTGCAAACTGAATCCAAGAACACATCAAAACCATCACTCACCACAATCAAGTAGAGAATTCATAACTGAGGAATCTCGAATGGCTGAGAAGCACCCAAAGAAATGTTCAAAGCCCTTAGTGATCAGAGAAATGCAAAGTGAATGGACTCCTAAGAGTGCCCAGAAGGCAAAGAACCAGAGGCTGGATATCCCAGAGACCTAGGATAGAAGCAAACATTCTAGAGAAAAAAGAGAAAGATCCAAGGCTCAGGGAAGGGACAGGAAGGAAGAAAGGAAAGAAAGAAAGAAAGAAAGAAAGAAAGAAAGAAAGAAAGAAAGAAAGAAAGAAAGAAAGAAAGAAAGAAAGAAAGAAAGAAAGAAGAAAGGAAGAAAAACAGAAAGACAGAGGAAGAAAAAGAAAAGAAAGGAAGAGGAAAAAGTAAAATGAAGCAATTCCTAACAATACTCTGCCATAGTTAAAGACAAGACCCTAGCATAATCCGCATCAGAGAGGCTCCATTCAGCAACTGATGGAAACAGATGCAGACCCACAACCAACCATTAGAGATTGAGCATTCCTGCAGAAGAGAGAAGGAAAGAATGTAGGAGCAGTAGGGGGTGAAGAACACCACACGAAGAAACACGGAATCAACTAACCTGGGTATATTTAGGGTCACGGAGACTGAACCGAAAACCATGGAGTCTGTCTGACCCAGGCACTCTGCATATATTTTATAGGTGTGTAGCTTGGTCTTCTCGCGGAACTCCTGAGTGGGAGCAGGGGCTGTCTCTTACTACTTTTGCCTGCCTTCGGGTTGTTCTTACTACTTTGCCTTTCCCTCCTACTGGGTTGCTTCATCTAGCCGTAATATGAGGGGAGACACCTTACTGCAACCTGATATGCCATGTATGGTTTATATCCCTGGGAAGCATCCCCTCTTCTGAAGAGAAGTGGAGGAAGAGTGGATTTGATGAGTGGAAGGAGGAGGAACTGAAAAGAGAGGAGGGAGACAAAGCTATGGTAGAGCTGTAGCACATGAGAGGAAAAAAGAAAAAATTATAAAAATCTTGAACAATTTACTTATCTGCCTTAACAAACTCCTGAGTCTGAGCTTTTCCTTGTGATGTAAGATTGGAAAGCTTGTGTGGGAAGCACGCAATTTCCTCAGTAAGCAGAAGCTGTTCTAATTTCTATTTTATTCCATAATACTTTTGTAATTTAAAAATGAATATTTTCTATAACCCTTAGGAAAAGCTCTGATATTAGTTTTTTAAAGATTTATACTTTCATTTGAGTCTTCATGATACTACACTGACAAAATCTAGAAGATATGACTTTAAAGTCCAATGATTTGAGAAAGAAAAAGTAAAAATCAATTAGTTTGGGGAGGTAAATTACCTGAATTGCAAAATGTGGCAATTTCTAAAATGAAGAACTTTAATTTTTTTAGAGTTCAATTTCAACTGTTTTCTCTAAAAGCTCAAACAAAAAGCTATTAAGGAGAACATAATATACAGAAGGGTACAAAATACAAAATATTAACACCATAATATCTTATAGTTTTATCATCCCTGTAGTCTTCTAAGAACTTTTTAGATGACACTTAAACCACATGTCACTCTGAGATGGACTGCTTGGCTAATCATTCAAGTATACATTTTAGTTAAGGCTATTTGAGAAAAAATTTTTAATTGTTGATAATATATATTTCCCTGAAGTATTTTGCTTGTATATTCATTTCAAGGAGATAAAGAAAAAGTAAATAAATAGGTGTATTTCTGATATTAACACCAAGATTCTGTATAAAGACTGGGGACTTGTGAGCCTTTCCAACGACTGCGTGAAAGGGCATCCTTGTCCGTGCTTTCCTTTCAATGACCATTGGTAATCAAACCTGCCTCATGCTTTCAGCAGCCACGATGCTCTCCTACAACTCTGTAAACATTCAGGATGTGGCAACAAAACAAGACCCTTGCACTTCAATAACAAATGCTGTATCCAATTTCAGCGATGAAGAACCTCTGAGATCTGCTTATGGAGGTCTCGACTTATGGGAGTCAGTTTTCTCCTGCTACAATGCATATAGCTTTCATAGAACAAGAGAGAGAGAGAGAGAGAGAGAGAGAGAGAGAGAGAGAGAGAGAGAGAGAGAGAGAGAGAGAGAGAGAGAGAAAGAGAGAGAGAGAGAGAGAGAAAGTACCTGGGCATAAAGTACCCTTGCCTAAATAGTTATCGGCATCTTCCTCCATTTTAGAACTCTGTTCAATACTTCCATAACTTTAGGCTATTCCAAATTATTTTAAAATTGACATGTACTGTTTTGACCTTTAAAAAGTCCCTTCTAGGACTCCGATGATAGAAGTTTTATTTCTATAGTCTATACTATGTTTAGTATTATTTAATATATAACGTACATTTATGTGCTCTTATTACACTCTTTAAATGGGTGTTGTTATTCAGAAAATATTAGTTGCTAGAGAAGAAAATTCCCATAACAATCTATAAATCTATAATCTATAAATCTATAAATCTATAAAGCAATGGCCATATGAAATTTAGAGACATGCAGAAACATGGGAAGAGAACAATGATCAGAAACTTCTGATTTATCAAAACAAAATTTGTTACTTTTGAATCTGCCTTAAAGCTAGGTTTCTAAAATATCATATAACTGACATAGTCTTTCATGATGTTTTTAATGTTTTATTTTGGCCTTTACTGTATAGCCGTTATGTAAATGAGCCACACACTCTATTAGTTTGGGCTTCATCTTGAAGACAAGGAAGGTGCAAACTACATAGTCAAGCAATTTGTCAAAGTTGATTACCATAAGCATCCACAGAGCATAGGCTCAGATCGTAATAAATAAATAAGTAATGCAAGGCAAAGGTTTAGATTTCCGGTACATATTGAACTATTTCTTGAGTATGTTTTGTAAAATCATGCATGACTTTGCAGATTTTTGATAGGCCGCTAATGCAGTTTGATTTATTTGCTTTTGGGCACAGAACATAGGCCCTGTTTGATTAGGGATTATGTAGCTAGTGGGCTCTAAAATCCAATTATTAGCTATGGCTCATTTAATCTAAGTGAATAAAAAAGCAGTATTTCTGATAAAGAAAGAATTCTCTTGTATAAATCATTTAAACTACTTAATAATTTCACTATTTTAAGACCTGTCCTATAGTAACACCCTTAGTGGAAGATGTTATAATAGTTTTCAATTCATTGTTGAATGTGTTGACTCTTTCACATTCTCTCACCCAAGTTTATAAGAGGGTTCTAAGTATTGAACTTGTAATAGAGTGAAGCCAGTTGAAACAATTCAAGAATGTGTGTGTTTGTGCATGTGTACATATGTATGTGCATGTGTATGTTTAAAGGAAATTCAGGCCTGGAAGCTAACACAGTATTTGGGACTGAACCACCAAGCCTTTTAACCTAATTTATCACCCGTACACACCCTACGGAAAGAAGAAATCCAGTATTGCAAGACAAGTTGTGCTTTGATGGCTACACTTGCATTATTTGACACTTGCTTTCCACAACACACAAACACACACTAAATAAATGAGGGTAATTATAAAACCGTAAACACATTGCACTGAAGTGGCTGGCATTCCATCAATAGCATAATATCTCAGCAGGACAACCATTTTGACACTATGATTACTTAGACGTTTTTCAAATATTGTAAACTACTCCACTGGTTTGTAATTTTTCAGAAGCCTCCGTATATCCAGAACCTTTCCACCAAGATTAATGGTGGAAACTTTCCATTCACAACTCCAGAATAAGCATTTTGATAAAGCTTATTCATAAAAGGCACAGAATCATATTTTTATTGGAAGAGTTTGCATTCATATCTATTCTACCAATAAACTGTAAACATTTAAATATGAGGTCTGAATTAATTGATGAATCTATCAGCATAGAAATTATTTTCATACAAAACATACTGTCACCCTCAAAGTCATCTGAGTTCAGCAAAGTCAGGGCATGTCTCTTTTATCATATGTCATATGTGTGTATGTGTAATTTGTGTGTGAGAGTATATGCATACATGTTCTTGTGCTATGGTTGAATAGGCTACAGATGGACATCAGGTACCTTCTTCTATTGTTTTTCACCTTGTATTTTGAGGCAAGAACTCTCAGTAAATCTGATGGTCACTTTTTGGCTAGAAAAGTTAGCTAGCATACCAATGATCTACATGTGATTTCCCAGTATGCTTGGTTAACAGAAAAATATCATGTGCCTCCCATTTGTATGTGTCCTGGAGATCCCAATTCCAGATTACATGACAATTAAATTACCAATTGGGTACTTCCACAATATCAAAGATATTTTGTCTTAGGTTGACACATATATTAAACCACTATTATTTACCCCTAAACACTGTTGAGCTTAAATACTTAAGCAATAGTTAATGAATGAATTATCAAGTCTTTCTAATTAATTTAAAATTCTTAGTCCTAGATACAACCAAGAATTTTTTAAGATTTATTTTAAGTGCTTTAATGACATTAATTTCTAGTTAAAGTCATCTCTGATTTATCTTTTTAAAATGAGGGCTTTGCCTTTTGAAGAGAAAAATAATTTTTCCCTGATGTAGGAAGAACAATGTTCTTGGCTTTGTTCTCCAAAGTATAGAAGTATCTTTTGTATAAAGAAGAAACAGTCTGAAGTAATTTATAACAGTCATATCAGATGGCACATGCATCTCTACAGACCAGGAAGATTCCCTTGAGTTTTTTTAACCAAGTTCTTTGTGAAAATATAATATTTTCTAGACATGTAATATGAATCATTTCTCCAAGGGTAAAACATGCCTTCTATGAAATCCTCATGTGCATCATGCCTTGCCATCATGGAAACTTGGCCTTCTCCCCCTCATTTCTCTGATACTAGGTAGGCAAAAAATCAATGTAGATTACTGTCTCTGCACTCCACTAGGTTCATCTGTCCTACCTAAAACTAGCCTTATTTTCATGCAATTTACTCCAAATAGTGACTATGGTTAACATTGTTTTATTTTCCAAGGCATCACTATAAAGTATTAATTGAATTTAAAGCATAGTTGCTGAAGTTTGCAGGTAAAATAAGTACTTGTAGAACAAGATATGAACTTATTAAATTGATGACTTAGACACCTCTAACTATCCACCCTGCTGTTCCAGGGGAGACCAGGTCCAGACACTTGTCCACAGAAGAACCCTGAGGCCAGGATGTTCAAATCTTGCCTTCTTTTAATTTCCAGTAAGATAACAATGGCCTCAATGGGTAAGATAAGTTATATTTTACTTAAAGAATGTGGCTTATTTTAAACACTCTGATATGTAGTATCTAGAATAGAATATATAAAATTATTTTTATAATATTTATGTGGTTAATTCTACAGAGTAAATGTATGCAAGAAAAGAATCTTTGGCTATAGGAGCATGGAGGCATTTACATGGTGGTTGTCTTCTGGACATTAAGTTGTAAGGATGTTCTAATCCATAACTTTCTGTGATGGCAACACAGAGGGGGAAACTTTCTCAAGACATGTTTCTGTCCGGAGCTGAAGACATGGCTCAGGTGGGAGGATGGTTGCGATTTAATCATGAGGATCTCAGGTTGGGTCCCAAATACTCAATTAAGAACAAAGCTAAGCAACATGTTCATATAATTGCAGTATTGAGCAGGTAGAATAAGTTGCATTTCTGGGGCTTTGCTAATCAAGCCTAGCTTAAGAGAAGAGCTCTAGTTTCAGAGACAAATCCTATGTCACAAAATAAGGTCAGGAACAATAAGCAGGGGCACTGACAGTGACTTCTGAGCGGTCTCTGCATGAGCACACACGTACAATTGTAAATATGCATGGTCACATACATGTGAACCATCTAACGTCAATTTCTCCGACTTTTGTCAGTTTGACCATGACCTTAAACAATTTGACTAAGTTAGTGTTTATGGTTGTGGTAGATTTATAATGGTTTTCATAGTTCATAGTTTCCCTCTTATTATCATCAGTATTTTATTTAAAATTCTATTTTTAATATGAAATATTGTGATAGATATCTTTGATTTTGTATTATTTGAGAGAGACAGCTTTATGTAACCAGAACTTTAAAAATCATGTTTCTTATATTTGTTAAAGAATAAAAACTATTTGGGACATTAATATATTTAACCATATTTCAGGGACTATTTAATTAATCATGAATATTTATGTATGTTTTACATATTGATAGATTTATACTATTTGTTTTATTTATTTTATATCTCTTTCCCCTTTTATATTATACTATTTTTTATTACAAATACTTATTTGCTAACTTTGTGATTTCACTTCTCTCAGAGCTGACTAATATTCCACTGTGCAGATGGGTCAGACTATTCATAATATATTTATGTGCTGATGGACATCTTTCTACTAGGTTGCTTCCATTTCCTTGAATTAAGGAATAATAAACATGGGAGTACAAATATGTCTGGTAGGTTATGGAGTTCATTGGATATATATTCTTTTCTGGGCTAGTCTATGGGATATTCCATATGTTCCTTGTACATCTATAGGCATCTCCTTCTTTAGATTAGGGAAATTTCTGTCTATGCCATTGTTGAAAATTTCTTCTGTGCTTGTGACCAGGTTTACTTCTCCTTTCTTCATTCCTACTATTTTTAGATTTGGTCTTTTCATAATATCCAGATTTTCTGGATATATTATGCCTGAATTTTTTCCTTTTTTTTTATTCGATATATTTTTTATTTACATTTCAAATGATTTCCCCTTTCCTGGCCCTCCGACTCCCCGAAAGTCCCGTAAGCCTCCTTCTCTACCCCTGTCCTCCCACCCACTCCTTCCCACTTCCCCGTTCTGGTTTTGCTGAATACTGCTTCACTGAGTCTTTCCAGAACAAGGGGCCACTTTTCCTTTCTTCTTGTACCTCATTTGATGTGTAGATTATGTTTTGGGTATTCCAGGTTTCTAGGTTAATATCCACTTATTAGTGAGTGCATACCATGATTCACCTTTTGAGTCTGGGTTACCTCACTTAGTATGATGTTCTCTAGCTCCATCCATTTGCCTAAGAATTTCATGAATTCATTGTTTCTAATGGCTGAATAGTACTCCATTGTGTAGATATACCACATTTTTTGCATCCACTCTTCTGTTGAGGGATACCTGGGTTCTTTCGAGCATCTGGCAATTATAAATAGGGCTGCTATGAACATAGTACAGCATGTATCCTTATTACATGGTGGGGAATCCTCTGGGTATATGCCCAGGAGTGGTATAGCAGGATCTTCTGGCAGTGAGGTACCCAGTTTTCGGAGGAACTGCCAGACTGCTTTCCAGAGTGGTTGTACCAATTTGCAACCCCACCAGCAGTGGAGGAGTGTTCCTCTTTCTCCACACCCTCTCCAACACCTGCTATCTCCTGAATTTTTAATCATAGCCATTCTGACTGGTGTAAGGTGAAATCTCAGGGTTGTTTTGATTTGCATTTCCCTAATGACTAATGAAGTTGAGCATTTTTTTAAGATGCTTCTCCGCCATCCGAAGTTTTTCAGGTGAGAATTCTTTGTTTAACTCTGTACCCCATTTTTTAATAGGGTTGTTTGGTTTTCTGGAGTCTAACTTCTTGAGTTCTTTATATATATTGGATATTAGCCCTCTATCTGATGTAGGATTGGTGAAGATCTTTTCCCAATTTGTTGTTTGCCGATTTGTCCTCTTGATGGTGTCCTTTGCCTTACAGAAACTCTGTAATTTTATGAGGTCCCATTTGTCAATTCTTGCTCTTAGAGCATACGCTATAGGTGTTCTGTTCAGAAACTTTCTCCCTGTACCGATGTCCTCAAGGGTCTTCCCCAGTTTCTTTTCTATTAGCTTCAGAGTGTCTGGCTTTATGTGGAGGTCCTTGATCCATTTGGATTTGAGCTTAGTACAAGGAGACAAGGATGGATCAATTCGCATTCTTCTGCATGCTGACCTCCAGTTGAACCAGCACCATTTGTTGAAAAGGCTATCTTTTTTCCATTGGATGTTTTCAGCCTCTTTGTCGAGGATCAAGTGGCCATAGGTGTATGGGTTCATTTCTGGATCTTCAATTCTGTTCCATTGATCCTCCTGCCTGTCACTGTACCAATACCATGCAGTTTTTAACACTATTGCTCTGTAGTATTGCTTGAGGTCAGGGATACTGATTCCCCTAGACTTTCTTTTGTTGCTGAGAATAGTTTTAGCTATCCTGGGCCTGAATTATTTTTTTGTCTTTTTCTTTTTTTTTTATTGAATATCATCTTCATTTACATTGCCAATGGTAAATCCTTAACATTTTATTTAACTGAATTATCCATTTTTCTATCCTTTCTTGAATGTCTGAAATTTTTCTGCCCACACTTGTATTTCATTGATGAGGCTTGCCTTGGAGATGATTAATTTTCTCAGTTTTTCAATTCTAGTTTTACTCTCAGTTTGACAATTTTTTATTGGTTTCATTTCTAATTTATGTCTTGAATAGTTTTCTTCATTTCATTTTACTCTTTGTTATGTTTCCATAGACTTCATTAATCCATTTACATTCTCTTTAAGTTCCCGGAGCATATTCATAACAATTATTTTTAAGTCCTTTTCTTGTGCTTCAGCTGTATTGTATTAGGACCTCCTGCAGCAGGGTCATTGAGCTCTAATGGAGACATACTGGCCTGTTGTTATTGAATGTGTTTTCATGCTGGCATCTTGGCATCTCTGTTTAGGATGGTTATAATTCTAGGTACTGATTTCTGGTTTTGAGTTTGTTCGATCACAGTCCCCTCCCTTGGTGTCTGTTGTCCTTGCTGGTTCTTAAGAGAGTATGGTATCTGTGGACTGCCTGTTAGAAAATACTTCTGAGATCCTGACAAGTGTGTACTGGGGGTACCAGGTAGAAGCAGAAGAGGTTTCTAGATACTGGGAGCTGTCAGTAGGAATAGAGGTAGGTAGGACTGAGAAAGTCTACTGGGAGGAGCTAAACTTCATGTACCCCCAGGATTTGCTTATTCCCCCTGGGAATGTGTGCAGAGAGGTAAGAGAAACCACAGCAGGTGGTCTTCTATAAAGCTGGTATTAAAGCTAGGCAACTGGAATTGGAGAATAGGAAGAAGGATGAAAATCACCTACGTGATTCCCTGAACAGTATAGGGTTCAAGGCACTCCTGCTGGAGTTGGTGGGTGAAACCAAGGGATGGAGTGCTGGAGGAAGGCTGTTGGAGAAGAACTGCATGATATTCTGGGAATGGGCTCAGAGATAAAGGGGGCACAGCAAATGGGCTGCTAAAAAGCTGGGCGTGGAACTGGCTTACTGGAATTCTTATCTCTTTTGAAATGATAATATTAAATTTTTGATATAGAAATCAAATTTAATACTTCTATAACAATTCTAAGTTGATCTGCTATCTATAAAAATACACACTCAGAAAGCAAACAATACACATTTTTATATAGCTACTGAGTAAGTATAATATAATTCCACTCAGGTAGACAAAGATAAATAATAGTTTAAAATTCTAAATGAACCAGTGCTATTCAACAAAATCTAATATTAAAAAGAAAATATTTGATGAAATATAAAATGTCTACTGAAGTATTCCATCAATCTTCAGAAAATTCTACATTTCATCAAGCACAAAAATCAAGTAGTGTATTCATTATAGTCAATGATTAAAGCAAGTCCATTTGTTTTCTTTCTAGTAGCTATGCCAAAGATTTCAGAGTCAGACAATTGTCCATTTCTTGAGGACTGATTCAAGTCTGGCCCAGCTGATGTAAAGGAAGTCCTAATCTCCTGCTTAAAATTCCCAGGTTCATGCTGCTGTAAACTCTTTGGGTTTCTATGGTCTCTTTGGTTTTCTTTGCAGAGATTCTGATTCTACCACACATTCCTTGTCACCATAAAGTGCTGTGGAACTGTAATTGAAGATTGTATAACCCATTAAACCCTATGTCCATGCCTATGAGACTTGTGTAGACAAAGCTGGCAGTTGTGGGGAACAGCTTAGGTAGAGTCTGTCCCATGCTTGGCCACAATTATGTTGGCCTTCATGTGCTAATCCTTGGAATCAATTTCCCAGGATTATTATATATAATTATATTTTATAATTATAATATTGTATACATACACACACATCCTTTTTGAGTATATATGGGAATATGGAAACCACTTCACTTTAGGCTGTCTTCCTTCAAATGAGTTTGAAATTTAATAATAGATAAGGTCTTGGCTCACACCAGCTTTCCCTTTGTTTCCATACAATGTACTTGGCCTTCGTTTAATGGCATTGGTATCTTGAACTGTTTCAAATACATTGCCGTGTGCTCCCTTTATGTCTAAAATTTTAATCTTGTTCATAAACCAATCCTTGCAAAACTTCCCTTTTTTAATATCCTTCTGCTACATATTTTACTTGCTCACTGCAGACTAGAATGAGAGCTGAGAGGCATAACAAAAACACAGTAAGAAGCTATCCTTTCTTGATGTTTCCTCATCATACAACATCATTAATTCATTAGCTTTAAATTTAACCCCAGGCTAACAAGTTAACACACAGATGACAGCTACTAGCCACACAAACTCCTGCTCAGACCCAAGAAGCTACATGTTAATGTGGATGTGGTGGTTAACTTTTGCAAGCCCAGCGCTTCTCTGGCTAGATTACAACTAGTAGAAACAGAACTGCCAGGAAACTCAAGCTATTTAGCTTTGAAAATGCTATCTGTACAGCAGCAGAATGAGCCAGAGAAACGTGTGCCAGTGAGGTTAAAGACTCACACTTACTACTGATAAATTGTCACCTAACATCCACATAAACACTATATTTGAAATTTAGAATCGAGCATGCATGCGTGCATGCACACACACACACACACATGCATACTCACAAACATTAAATAAATAAATACATAAATAAGTAAAATATTTATTTATTTTAATCTTTCTTAAATTATTTGATTTATTTAAATTCCAAAAGTTGCCTTCATTCTTGCCCCCCCCACCTCTGAGTGGGTGCTCTCCTACCAGCTCAGCCACCTGCACCTTGCCCCCACCAGTATGCCTCGTTCCTGGGGAATCAAGTTTCCACAGGGTTAAGCACATATTCTACCACTGAGACAACACAAGGCAGTTCTCTGCTACATATGTGTTCAAGGCCTCGGACCAGTCCATGTATGTTCCTTGGTTTTTAGCTTAGTCTCTGGGGGCTTTGAGGGGTCTGGATTAGTTGACACTGTTGTTTTTCCTATAGGGTTGTAATCCTTTTCAGCTTCTTCAGTCCTTCCTCTAATTCTCCCATCTTTTTTAGGATCTCAAATTTAATCTCATTTAAGTGCTCAGGATTTGGACTGAATGTAGTCAGATGTTTTTCTAGAATACCACATGGATAATACCTAGTCCAAAACCCAATACAATCCCTGCTATTCTTTAAAACCTCATTAGCTGTGTCTGCTCTTTCCTTCTTTCCTTCCTTCCTTCTTTAATTCTTTCTTTCTCCTTATTTATCTATTTCTCTATTTATTTATTTACATCCCAAATGTTGCCCGATATTCCCTTCACAGAATCCATCCTCCCTCCCCCTCCCCTTCTCCCCTAAGAGGGTGGGGACTCTTGGGTATCCATCCATCCTGGCATATCAAGTCTATGCAGGATTAGGAGTATTCTCTCCCACTGACACAGACAAGGCATTCCTGTTGGGGAACTGATTCCACAGTTAGGCTACAGCTTTAGGGACAGACCCTATTTCAGCTGTTGGGGAACCCACATGAAGACTGAGCTGCATGTCTATACATATGAGCTGGAATCTCAGTCCATAGCTGTCCTCTAGAGGCTCTACCCAGCAGATGACTGAAACAGATGCAGCTACTCAGAGCTGAACATTGGACTCCAATGGAAGAGTCTGGGAAAGTATTGAAGGCCCTCAAAGGACTCCACAGAAAGAACAATAAAGTCAAGTAACCTGTACCCCTGGGTCTGCTCTTTCTATATTTCTTTTTGTTTGTTTTCTTTTGTTTGTTTTTGGTTGGTTGTAGTAGTTGCTGTTTTTAATAGGTTATTTCTCTGCCACCAATGAAATGAGCTGATTTAAACCAGATTTCATTATATTAAAGGAAGCTAATTGGGAAACTGCTCTTGGGTTCACCAGTTCACTTGCTCCAAGGACTGAGGTCAGGGAAGTTGCCATGGGGAAGAGGGAATAGGGAAGGGAGAGAGAAAGAGAGAATTGGGCTCACATGCAGAAAAAGAGGAGGTGAAGAAGAGAGGTAAAAATAGTAGTAGAAGAAGTAGGGGAGAGGAGAAGAGGAAGAAGGAGGGAGAAGAGAAGGTGAATGAGGAGAAGGAAAAGAAGGCAGAGGAGAAGGAGAAGGAGGATGAGGGGGAGGGGAGGGAAAGGAGGAGGAAGAGGAGGTAGTGGAGGCGGAGGAGAAGGAGAAGGAGAAGGAGAAAGAGAAGAGTGAGACAAAAATCTCTGGATTACACAGGGAAGAGCCTGTGAGGCAAGGGCAGCTCAGCTCCTGGCCTGGGAAATTCAGGTTTAAGGGTAGGATACACCAGGTAGGAATTAAGGAATGCTGGAAGAACTTGGTGCAAGGTTTGATTTGGTATGTAAATTATGTGCCTCAGTTCCTTTCCTTGGGTCAAAAACCAAACAGCTTTTTATTTTGTTAGTTTTGTTTATTTATTTGTTTGGTTGGTTTTTTCTTCCCAAGTATTATGGTTTTAAACTTTAGCCTGCAGAAGTAACTTTTATTTGCCAGATGTAATTATTGTCTCAGAGATTTTCTGCCGAATAAGCTCACCTTTTCTAGGTCTTTCTGAACTCTGGCTGACTGGTTCCATTCAGCTGTGCTAGCCCTAACTCCTCTCCAAGCTGACTGATTCAATCTGGCGTCTCTCAGCTTTTCACTGAATTGCTCTGGTTAGCCTCAAACTAACTCTGGCAATCTGTTCTTATCTTCCATCGCCTTTTCATTCTCTGGCTCATTCTGTCTTCACCAGCAAACTGCCTCTGTAAAACTGTACTGATACAATTTCCTCCTGCTTCCTCCCTCCCTCCCCCCTCTATGTTGTTCTCTTGTGAGAGGGACATTCTATCGACTCAATTTTTTTCAAACCTCTCTCTTATTGGTAACTTTGTCTTCCATTCAATTAGATATCTCTTTCTTTTATTTAGTAAATTTTTTAAATTTTATTCGATATATTTTTTATTTACATTTCAAATGATTTCCCCTTTTCTGGTCCCCCACTCCCCAAAAGTCACATAAGACCCCCCCTTCCCTCCCTCTGTTCTCCCACCCATCCCTTCCCACTTCCCTGTTCTGGTTTTATCTTATTCTGCTACACTGAGTCTTTCTAGAACCAGGGGCCACTCCTCCGTTCTTCTTGAACCTCATTTGATGTGCAGATTATGTTTTGGGTATTCCAGTTTCCCAGGCTAATATCCACTTATCAGTGAGTGCATACCATGATTGATCTTTTGAATCTGGGTTACCTCACTTAGTATGATGTTCTCCAGCTCCATCCATTTGCCTAAGAATTTCATGAATTCATTGTTTCTAATGGCTGAATAGTACTCCATTGGGTATATATACCACATTTTTTTTGCATCCATTCTTCTGTTGAGGGAGATATCACTTTCAAACAAGGCAGCATCCTTTTACAAACTATCTTCACCTTCATTGTTTTAGATTAAAGGTGTGTAGTAAGGGTATTTTTATCACAGCCAGCAGGATTAAATGTGTCTGGCATGATAGCTGGATCACACAGACCTAGGTTTTTGGATATGATCTTTCTTGCCAGAGGAGTCATATTGCTGGATTAAAATTTCTACACTAATCAGCATAAGTCATTAAGCTCTATTTCTAGTATGCAAGTGTTTTTAATAGCCTAAAATTCCAAACTCTCCATATTCCTCCAGCGAAGAATTCCAAAGACTCAAATATTAATGGTCATTTTCATCACAACAGTAACCACATTCTCAGTATTAAAATTTTGTACTGGTTATGCATATTTTTTCAACAAAACACCTGACAAAAGCACCTTCAGGAAATCAAGGTTTGTTTTGTGAAACAGTGTGAGGGTTCAACCATAACCACAGAAAATTCATGTTAATAGGATGTTTACTCAGTTGTGTTTTCAGTCAAAAAGGAGAAACTGATAAGCTCATTTTCTCCTTTTAAATCAGTTGTAGATCCTAACCTGTGAAATGAAATAACTCACACTGAGAGTGGGTCTTCCCACTCAATTTCTGTAATCCAAATAATCCTTAAGAGACATGCTCACAGATTTCTTTTAACTTTAATTCTAAATCTGTCCAACTGTAGCTGACACTCACAGTGAATTTTCAACATGACTAAAGGTACTTATGTGCAGAAGTAGAACCAGATTGTGGGTCAGTAAAATCCCTCCCCCAAAATATATCAAGTTGAACAAGAATTAATATACCAAACCAAATATGTAAGACCTAAGGAAATTATAGCATGGCCATAATATCTATGTTTTAGTATAACAAATTTAAAAGACATTTAAGAAATTAGGAATGAAAGAACTCCAAGTATTATACATCTCCTATCCCCCAAGTAGTTCAATGCAAACTGAGATGTCTACTGCTTATTAAAAGGAAGGCCAGTTAAATCAATGTCTGTGATAATATTTGTAGTGAAATATGACAGGACCTTGAATCACATAAGAACCAGCCTATGGACATCACATAGAGGTATTACTTTGATTAGGTTAATTGAGATAGAAGGACCTATCTTAATTGTGTGTGGTATAATTCTATGTACTGAGATTCTTGATTGAACAGAAATGAGAACCAGAACTGTGTGATAGCATTCACATCCTCTTGCTTCCTGACTGTAGGTGCAATGCGACTAACTACTTCAAATTCCTGTCCCCATGGTTCCCTTACCATGACAGACAGTAACCATAACTACATTCACAGCAAACTCACTTTCTTAAGATGCTTTTCTCATATAATCTTGTGACTGAAATGAGACAAAGAACTAACTAATATAAAGCCAAATATTGAAAATAGTACCAACATTGTCATCATGAAAAGCAATGCTAGGTAAAACCAGTAGCCTGAAGAGAGAAAGTTCAGCTTGTCCTATAGCATTGAAATAGTGCCATGCGCAGGGTGGATTCCAGCAAATATGGACATACAGTGTTGTGACACAAGCTCAGAAAAGAGGAGGTGTTTACCTAAAAGTTTTGGGAAATGAGTTAAAACCAAACCAAAACTCTGACATAGCAAATTAATCCTTCAAGGCACATGAGGGAAGGCATGAGCATGTGAGCTTTCAGAAAACTGCATATGCTCACCTCAGTGTTGCACACCCATCAAGCAAAAAAGGAAATGTTAAAACTCCTGAAACCAATGAAAATAGAGATACTGCATATCAAAATGATGAAATACAGCCAAAGTCCTATTAGGAAATTTATAGCAGTCAATACCTGTATTGGAGAATTAGAAAGATCCCAAATAACTGGCATATTGTTCATCTCAAAATTGCAATACTAATCAAAGCCTGACATTCATGAAGAAAACATAATAAAATTGAAACAGAAATAAATGACCTAGAAACTAAATATGTCATTTAAATCAATGAAACAAATGCTTCTTCAAAACAATTTTAAATAAAAAAGCAGACCTTTAGCTGGTCTTAGAAAAGTAGAGATCAGTTATAATGGCTAAAACCAGAGGTAGAAAGGCAGACCACTGACATCTGAGAATTATAGCAATGCTAATCTTGAGACTGTATGGTCTTGCACATCTGATAAACAAAATAAATGATATAATTTTAGACATATAAATTTTAGCAAAATGGTTCACAATAGAGAACTTGAGCAGAGAAGGTTTCTACAGATGCCCTCTTCTTTTGCAAATGGAAGTAAACTTCAGAGGTCAGCTGCTCTTCCAAGGTTTTCCAGAGTGGAAAAGCATGGGAGGAATGGAGTACTCAAAAAAATAAAGATTAACATGTTACTCAGAGCATCCCGACAAACAAGGGGATGTTATCTGCAGAACATACTGCTGCTAAGCCAGTTGTATCTTCTTCCTCTAATAATACAGTACAGTGCTAGAGATGACTTCAGGAAAGCCATCTGAGCATCAAACTCTGGGAGTCAAAGCTCATTGCATTTTCTTTTGATTAAAACTTCCAAGACACACAACTATGCAAGGAACTAGACTGAAGGATCATCTTCTAGATAGCAGGAAATGACAAAATTGAAGACATGAGAGGTTTATATTACAGTATGTCAGACTAAGATACCAAAAATGTAAAGGTCATTTCCCACTTAGGAGCTCCTATTTGCTACACTAGCTCCTGAATAGGATGAAACACAGCAGACAACTGCAAGAGTGCTTCACAACACCTTTCTAGTGTAAAGGGTGTAAAGGATCTATAGCTGTCTCCACTTTAGAGAATATAGCTAAAAGTCTAAAAGTTCTTCCACAAAACACATCCCTAGCAGACATTTAGAGGGTTCAATAAATATGAATTTGAGAACACTGTTAATTGCTTCTCCATTAAGGTTGCAACCTTAGGATCCCCTTCCCACTCCATTCTAGAACTATTACCTGGCTTCCTCTTTTTCTGGTCTTATGTAGGTAGCCACAGTTGCAGAAACAGTTGATATTCAGAAAACAGTATTTCACAGTGCTGTTCCTCACCCTCTGCCACTTTCATTGCCTCCCACCTTAAACAGCATTTCCTGAATTTTGGTGGTGAGAGATTGATAGTGGGGTCTTCTGTACAGAGGAGAAGTCACAGATGATTACTCTTAGCACCACGAAGAGTAAGTCATCACTCCATTGAGCACTCTCTACTGGAAAATAAAGCTTATATGACCAAGGCTGAGTGGCACACTCTACCTATGTTAAGACTGGACACAGTAGTGTCTGTCTGTCGTCACAGCACTTCTGTGTTCAGCTGGGAACAGGAAACAGGAGGTACCCAGGAGCTTGTGAGCCAGCAAGATGGTATCCACAGATAGAAAAGAACAACAAAACCCTGTCTCAGACAAACTGGATGCAAGGATTGGCTCCTGAGACTGATCCCTACATTTCACATCTGTACTCTAACATGAACATGTGCACAGTCAGCTCATATATAGAATTGTTCTATATACTTATAAAAAGTAAACTTAAAAACCTTAACTCAATGCTATTTTTCAAAGGTATTATGTCCCCAGTTGCGCAAGCATGGATTTTTGGTCCTTAATGTTTTATTTTGTTTCAAGGACTTTCTGATATTCATGTTGCTCACCCAGTCTGAGGTATAATTTCAGTTTATTTGCATTTTTTCTTTTCTTTTTTTGTCTCCTTGTGTTTTTTTTCTACCTTCCCAACCTTCAGAACACTCAAAAATGTATAAGATTTGTGGCTTCTCTTGACTGTGACAATGAGGGTCTCATATTGACTCACAGAGCCAACTACTGTGCTGGCATATTTCCTGATTTATTGTCTCCATCCCTCCTGCTAAAGGAAGTTATAGGTCCTAGCTACAGAGTACAGTTATGCTTATACTCAGAGTCTTTTCATGGATAGGGAAAGTACAATGACTTACCTATTTTTATTTTGAGCCTGGCTCTTTCCTCCCAA
The DNA here is from genome assembly GCF_947179515.1 of Apodemus sylvaticus. Taxonomy (NCBI): domain Eukaryota; kingdom Metazoa; phylum Chordata; class Mammalia; order Rodentia; family Muridae; genus Apodemus; species Apodemus sylvaticus. Next base: position 10,784,497 of record NC_067473.1, read on the forward strand.
ATTCTCTCTGGAATACTTTAGCTTGGCTAATTTTAAGGACCAAACACATGGGAGTTTCCTTCTTTTTCTAAATTTAATTCCAAACCAGGCCTGGGCTTTAGTATCTGCTTTATAATTTCTAACCTAAAATAATTTGATTTCTTTTGGGAGTATAGCTATATCTTTTATATTTAATAATTATAAAATGTACAGTAAGCATTCCTCTGACAATATGTGTATTTGAGAGTGTGAATTTAGGATCATTATGAGAAATCTTATATTTCTTTCCACTTTCAGAAATGCATTATTTGGAAAATTGATATTTTCCCATTTTTTCTGTTATCACATTTTAAAATCTAATTTCTTGAATATATTCTTTCCTTTTTAAACTTTTAATCTTTTGTCTTATTTGGTCATATTCTATGGAAAATGTTGAAGTGTCTTTTATCAAATGAATAAATAGTATTTTTAATCAATGGCATGGACTTCTTTCATTGTCACAAAGCAGGTGCATCTTATAACTCTTCATGTGAGCAGGTAAGATTATGTTGTATGTTACATGGGGAAGATATATGCCAGATACACTATCAATACTTAAAGCCCATTTACAGATACACGAAAAAAATTGTGAGACTAGCCTGAGTCAGAGATAAATTCTTAGATGATGGTACAAATGTGTGCCTTTCAGTTTTTTGCCTGAATCAAAGACCTGATTACACTCTTAAGATGTAAATTCTGGGGGAATCAGTATCCCTGACCACAAGCAATACTACAGGGAAATAGTGTTAAAAACTGCATGGTATTGGTACAGTGACCGGCAGGCAGATCAATGGAACAGGATTGAACATCCTGAAATGAACCCACACACCTATGGCCACTTGATCCTCGACAAAGGGGCTGAAAACATCCAATGGAAAAAAGATAGCCTTTTCAACAAATGGTGCTGGTTCAACTGGAGGTCAGCATGCAGAAGAATGTGAATTGATCCATCCTTGTCTCCTTGTACTAAGCTCAAATCCAAATGGATCAAGGACCTCCACATAAAGCCAGACACTCTGAAGCTAATAGAAAAGAAACTGGGGAAGACCCTTGAGGACATCGGTATAGGGAGAAAGTTTCTGAACAGAACACCAATAGCATATGCTCTAAGATCAAGAATTGACAAATGGGACCTCATAAAATTACAAAGTTTCTGTACGGGAAAGGACACCATCAAAAGGACAAATCAGCAACCAACAAATTGGGAAAAGATCTTCACCAATCCTACATCAGATAGAGGGCTAATATCCAATATATATAAAGAACTCAAGAAGTTAGACTCCAGAAAACCAAACAACCCTATTAAAAAATGGGGTACAGAGTTAAACAAAGAATTCTCACCTGAAGAACTTCGGATGGCAGAGAAACACCTTAAAAAATGCTCAACTTCATTAGTCATTATGGAAATGCAAATCAAAACAACCCTGAGATTTCACCTTACACCAGTCAGAATGGCTAAGATTAAAAATTCAGGAGACAGCAGGTGTTGGAGAGGGTGTGGAGAAAGAGGAACACTCCTCCACTGCTGGTGGGGTTGCAAGTTGGTACAACCACTCTGGAAAGCAGTCTGGTGGTTCCTCCGAAAACTGGGCACCTCACTTCCAGAAGATCCTGCTATACCACTCATGGGCATATACCCAGAGGATTCCCCACCATGTAATAAGGATACATGCTCTACTATGTTCATAGCAGCCCTATTTATAATTGCCAGATGCTGGAAAGAACCCAGGTATCCCTCAACAGAAGAATGGATGCAGAAAATGTGGTATATCTACACAATGGAGTACTATTCAGCCATTAGAAACAATGAATTCATGAAATTCTTAGGCAAATGGATGGAGCTAGAGAACATCATACTAAGTGAGGTAACCCAGACTCAAAAGGTGAATCATGGTATGCACTCACTAATAAGTGGATATTAACCTACAAAACTGGAATACCCAAAATATAATCCACACATCAAATGAGGTACAAGAAGAAAGGAGGAGTGGCCCCTTGTTCTGAAAAGACTCAGTGAAGCAGTATAGAGCAAAATCAGAACAGGGAAGTGGGAAGGGTTGGGTGGGAAAACAGGGGGAGGGAATGGGACTGATGGGACTTTCGGGGAGTGGGGGTCCAGAGAAGGGGAAATCATTTGAAATGTATATAAATATATCAATAAATTAAAAAAGATGTATTGACCATTCAAAATATATTATTTATTAAACTTTAACATACATTAACAAGAAATCACTTGAGTAATTTGAAACAATAAGTTAATTTCTGACGTAGGGGTCAGAACTGAACCAGGAAATGACTTTGTTTGGGAGCTCTGAAGAAGTGTAACTTTGGTGATCCGTTGTTATTTCTAAATTTTATGTGATGTGTATATGAGACAATATAAAACATCTTTACCTTCTTCAGAACTATGTTAAGGTCAGTCTAAATTGCTAACTTTAGATTATTTTATTTACTAAAATACATGACCATTCTTATCTCCTTCTGTTCTTTTTGTGGCCATGTGTTATTCTGATTGATATTTTTAAGGAGACTCTCTGAGACAGGTAGTTTTTAGAAGTAGAATATTTTATTATTGTCTTGTTGTAATTCTGGTATTGGTCTTTAATAGTCTCAATACTGAAATAAACTCAAATGGTAGTCAATTTGGTTGAAACATGTGATCCTCTTAATAATTTTTATGATACTAATTTGTAAGTTTCATGAATCTGCAGAAGTTTGGCCCTTGTTAGAGGAATTAAGTGAGTGAAAATCTCCCTTAAATTCCTTAAAGTCTCTTTTCTCTGATCCAAGATATAAACAACTTCCTCTTACCATGCTCCTGTGGCATGTTATGTGTCCATCCTATAGACTTGGAATCAACAGAGCCAAGGATTATATACTGAAAGTTTGTTTTCCTAAAACTTGAATGAGTTATATAATTTTATAAAATACCAGTAAAGTATCAATAAAAATGCCAACAGTTACAATGAATTTTTCTCTAACACGTGATCTTTATGACCTTTTGCCTTACTTCCATATCATTTTGGAGACTTCCGCCTTAGCTTTTTTTACACCTTCCTGATACAGAGATCAGAACTGAACCAGCAAATGGCTTAGCTGTGAGAGCTCTGAAGGAGTACAACTTTAATGACTTGGTGAAATCTCTAAGTTTTATGTGAGGTATATATGAGATAATAAATATGGTTGAAGTGCACTAGAGGGTAGCAGAACAGAAATTTCAATTCACAGCCTCCACTTAGGAGGTATCGTTGGAACAGAATATCTGCCTCTGTCTCAGTGCATAGAGAAATCTGTGACTAAAAGATGCAAGTTTAGAAATGAGTGCCCTTCATTCCAGACTTAGCTATCTCCTATCTTAGCTACAAACTAACATTTAGGCTTATAAAATTAGGGTATTTTATGTTGAAAGAAATGTTTATTTTAGAAAAGGGAAGCTGAGGAGTGCTCAAGTGCAACTAATGTACAAAAATGGATTCACATGTTTTGCAACATGCATTGATAATGCAAATCACAAGTAAACATAATGATGACAGACACAGAGGAGGCGTGGTTTCGAGGCACAGTTTCAATAGGTGAGAGAAAACATAAAATATTCATCATCTGAGTTTGCCTAGTTTTATTTAGGATGTTGTTTTCTGATTTCTAATTCCATATATTTACTTAAAATGACAGAATTTCCTTGTTCTTTATAGGCGATCAAAACTCTCAGGTACACATACACACGGTGCACCTGGATCACTGGTATACCTGAATCACCTTTAGTCTTATTTTGAGTCTTTTAAGGCTTTCTACACTGATTTCCATACAGGCTGAACAGCAGTATTTCTGGGTCCTTGCGTTCTTTCTTCTCTTGAAATTATCTCCAGACTTTGTTGTTGGTCTTTTATTTTTATTTTTTAGAATATCCATTGGATATGGCTCTGATCTTCTACAGAAACGAAAGATACAGCCTAGCCAAGGCTTCCTGAAGTGAATATCTATAGCTCATGGAATAACCTCCAAAACTGACAAGAGGGATTGCTGGAAACGTACAAGCTTGAGCAGAACAAGAAAAACAACAGAGTGGAAAGACCTTTACCCACTATCCATCTGACAGGAGATTAATATCTACAGTTTCAAAAATAAGCACCAGCACTCCCCCATAATCCAATCAATACATCTGTAAATGAAATTAGTAGACATTTCTCAAAATTCAAAGAATAGGTGGCCAAAAGATACATTTAAAAAGGCTCATCATTCTTAGTGATCATGAAGATGAAAATCAAGGCAGGTAGGCAGCATGCAGGAAGAACTTCAGTGTGCAAGTGAGCTTCCTGGAGCGTGCCCATTGTCTTGCCCAGATGCAATAGAGGGATTTACTCGGGAAAGGCACAGCCAGAGAGCCTTCCTTCCTGGATTGCTTCTTGCTACTGATGTGCCTTGTTTGTCATTGGCATATTCCTCATTTATTTGGCTTGGTGTGAGTAGATACCAAGAGATCTTCACTGCCTGTTCCATGATGTGATTGCTCCCTAGGTGATAGCATACTCCATTGGGTTAATTTTCCTGCAGATCAATGAAGATGAATGCTCTTGAGATGGTAGATGGTGCTGTTTAGATTAATTAATGATTTTTTTTTGAATTCCTGATTTGGTTTAACTTTTAAGTAGTTACCTTGATTTAAATAAATTTGAGGAGTTATGGTAGTTGGTAGAAGACTTAAAGTCAGAAACAAAAATAAAATGTGCTTCTTCCTGATTGAATGGCAAGAGCTGTGTGTATTATAAATCAGGAGAACAATGAGCATCCTTGCATTTCATGCACTATAGTAGCAAGAAAAATAGGCTTGGGGCAAGTAAATGATCAAAGAAAGCACTCTTTTTAGGTTGGGCCTGAATTTCTTGGTTTTGTGATCTAAGGATGTGATAGCAGATTTTTGGTGTGTGCCATGAACAGGAAGGTTATGAATAAAGAGTAAATAATTCTCATAATATGAGAAAAACAAATGTACAAACAACAGCAACATCAACAACAACAAACCTGGGAACAGATATTCAACAAGCTTAGCTCATCAAGACTTCAAAAATAACGCATAAGAGAGAAGTCCTTTTCCTTAGTAATTACAGACTGTCTTCAACCAAGCATAAAGAAAAACTTCCTGCTATAGACTTGGCTTGGATTGTTCTCTGGATTGTTTTGGGTGTTTGAAATGCCATTTCTTTCTATATTTATTTATTTATTTATATCTATCTATCTATCTATCTATCATCTATCTATCTTTCTCTCTCTCTTTATTTTCTTTCTTCATTTATTTATAACTTAGTTCATTTGATTCCACCTGAACTTTTGTATGTTTTTCTTACATCTATGAAGAGTATTCTTAGAATTTTGAACTTGATTGCATTGTTTTCATTGAACATATTCCACAGTACACTCATTTTCATAATATTCAATTTTACCATTAATGACCATGAAAAAAATCTTTCCATATTCTGTTTAATTTTCAGTGTCTTATTTTGCCTCTTACTTAGGTTTGTTTCAAGGTGTTCTAATTAATTACATTTACAGAATTGCATTTATATATTATTCTAATTCATTATATTCCTAGAATTATACTCATATATGAAACAATGATTGTGCAGAGCCTCACAATAATTTTGAAGTGTCAAAGTTTAAAATTTTATAAGTATAATTAATTTTCAAAAATCTGCAATGGATCCGTTACATTTTGAAAAGCAATGCAATTTTATAATGTCTTCTTATATTCAAACTTATCAATATCTGGGGCTTGGAAAAATGGCTTAGTGGTTAAGATCAGGTCCTGTTCTTACTTAGGCCGTGAGCTCAGGTGTTGAGCTTTATTGCCCATTTCCTGTAGCTTGCAGCTTTCTGTAACTGCAGTTCCATGCATGGGACCTCATGCTTCCTTCACCTGACCTCTTTGACCCCTAGTGACACTTGCAATCATGTGCATATACCCACTCACAGATTCTCACACATACTCAAAGTTGGAAACACTTCTCAAAATCTGCTTTAATAGCAACAAATTATATTGTAGAGAAATATAGGGCATCCCTCATGCAATTTATCACAACACATATATATTTTGCTGCACTTTAAAATGTTACAGGTAATATCAGGACTTTAGAAATGACAGAAATTAAATGACATAAATGAAGTTAGACTGAAGATAGCAGACAGAAGATAAAGATGTCTTTTAGTATCATATTGAAGTAATAAGTAATGGCTGAGCAGACAAAAAGGTGCAAAGACTATGGAAAGGATTCCTTGGAAGTTGCTTTCAGGGGAGAAGAAGCCTTTATAAGAACTTAAATTGCCATATAATCTTTTCACGTAGAGTTTTAGATGTACAGAAATATTGAGCACAAGGTAAGTGTGGAGCATTTTCCTAGAATGCTTGAAAACGTGTATGTGGTATCCAGCACTGTGTAGACCAGAGGGCACACACCTAACCCAGCACATTCTCTGTCTCTGTTTCTGTCTCTGTTTCTGTCTCTGTCCCTCTGCCTCTCTGTCTCTCTGTTTCTGTCTGTCTATCTGTCTTCTCTCTCTCTCTCTCTGTTTCTGTGTGTGTGTGTGTGTGTGTGTGTGTGTGTGTGTGTTACTGATTTTTCTTTTATCTGCTACAGGGAATTTTAGCTGCTTCTATGTTTGTGTATATGTGAGAAGCCTTCTCAAAACTCAGCCCTCTTCATATTCCAATTTTGAGAATGTCATGAGAAAATATTTGGCTCTCTCATCTATGAAATATTATACTGAATAATTTTTGAACATACAACAGACTTATTTTTCTTTCCTGACCTTCATTAATGTCATCTAATGAAGATGATCTTCATTAGAGTAACAATAGTCATATTCTTTCCCATTCATTTGTTGTTTCATTTGTCTCTTTGGGATAATATCACACCATGTTCAATCTTTAGAATTATATCATTGACAAAAATCATTTCAATATCTGCTTTATTATTAAACAATATAATGTTGTAAGCCAAATATCAAAAATTAAAAAAAGAGAGTAAAGAATTTCACCTTTCTTCTATTTACCATCTCCCCAGTTACCATTTCCTCTTAACAAATAACAATAATAATTTAAGAATTAATACAGTTTTTAGGTGTTTTTATGTGTGTATGCATGCGCACACGTGCACATGCGTGTGTGTGTGTGTGTGTGTGTGTACATGTGCATGTGTCTGCCTGTCTGTCTGTCTGTCTGATCTGTCTGTCTTGTCTGATGATGTGGCTAAATCTGTGGTCTTTTGCTTTGCCTTTCAGATACTTCTGAGGCCACCTTTCTATGTATTCTATTCTTTATGCTTTTATTAAAGTACTTTTTGGCCAACCATTCCTTAGTGTAGAAAGAGATTGGTTGCAACTGTCCAACAATCTAAAATATGGACGTTGCTCTGTAATTTATCTAGCTCTTTCTACAACAATGAACTCTTAAAAGTTCTATGTAATTTTATACAAACTCATACATTTAAATTTTTAATGTAATTTTTATACATATTGAGGCATCACTATGGGAATATACTTTAATATCAAAATACTAAAAGAACATATTTTATTTCAAATATATCTTATTTTAGATAATTATAAATATTGTACAAAGAGACTCTATATTTCCTTTACCTTCAGTAATAAATCTTGCAGAACTATAGCACAATATCACACTAAGGATATTGGCCTTGATATATTCAAGACAGTGACAAAATACACAATTCTTTCATGTGAAAATAGAGACAATTTTATTTTTCCTTTCAAATGTTTATGTCCTACCTCACTGACCACAGCTTTTAGATTTATGGTGAATAAGACTGATCTAAGTAGAAATCGTTGCCTTCTCTCCAACTGAGAGGAAAGTGCTGAGCTTTTCATAGAATATATCTTTATCTGTGGCATGCTTACTGATGAGCGTTCCAACTTGAGGACCAATCTAGCTTTGATTTCTGGGCATGTGATTTAGGATTGCATGTGGGATTTTGGCAAGTATCATTTTTGCCTTAGTAAGATTGAATCAATGTTCTCTTTGAACTTATAAATATGACCATTTACTTGGAATGCGTTATAAATACATTGTTAAAAGCAAATCTCTTAAACCTGATCTATAATTTGTTCAAAATGTATTTCTATATTTCCTTAATAATTTTGGTACTTGTTTTATTGTGTGTATGCACTAGGAATAGTTATATAATCTTTTTCTTAAATTTCTTTGTCTATATTTATGTAGTGTTGCAATTTCCTCTGAAATAAAATCTTCATTTTTGGTGAGAACTTAGTAAGACGCAAGATTTTGTAAAGGGAGACAAAACAACCTTCTTTTAGAGATCATTGAGCTCATAAGGAAAATAACCCAGTGGCTTCATAAAGTTTCTAAAACTGGCCAGACTTACTAGGTTCATTCTTCCCATATATATAAGGAATAAGGACTGCAGAGAGACACTTTCAGAAAATTGAGCTTCCAAGAGTCTAAGTTGTGTGATTGACACACAGACCAATAGAGCTTCTGAGAAAACCTGCTCTTCAACCCCTTGAGCTGCCTACAGGCTGTGCAGTGAGCTTCACGTGCAGGCCCTCATATGAAGATTTATGAAATATCCCTCATACTAACATAGGCATTTGTGATCTGTCTTTGAAGTTTGTTTTTATTGTTGTTCCTATAAATAATCCTTCACTCATACACCTTTAAGTAAGACAATTCATGTGTTTGCCAAGTTGAACTTTGGCAATATTCTTATCTCTGTAGTACATTTTCTATTTGTAGTGAATATATATTTAGTAATATCTCTCCAGGAAGAGTATGAAAAACAATTTGGTGTTAGAATAAACTAGTCTTACTTCATTATTGAGAAATGCTCTCTTCTATTTTGTTATTTTTATTCTTAATCTTTTTTATTTATTTACATTTTTACACTCCAAATTTTATCAACACCCCCTGTCCATCCTCCAACATTTCCACATCCCATACCTCCTCCCCACCCCCTGTCTCCATGAGGATGTCCTCACTACCCACCTCAACCTACCAGACCTCTAAACTCCCTCGGGCCTCCAGTCTCTTGAGGGTTAGGTGCATCTTTTCTGACTGAACACAGACCTGGCAGTCCAGGTCTGCTGTATAGGTGTTGGGGTCCTCATATCAGCTGGTGTATGCTGCCTAGTTGGTGGTTCAGTGTTTGTGAGATCTCAGGGGTACAGGTTAATTGAGATTGCTGATCCTCCTACAGGGTCACCCTCCTCCTCAGCTTCCTCAAGTCCTTCTCAAATTCAACCAAAGGGGTCAATTAGCTTCTGTGCATGTGTCTGGTTCAAAGATCTGCATCTGACTCTTTCAGCTGCTTGTTTGGTCTTCCAGAGGGCAGTCATGATAGGTCTGTTTTTATAAGTGCTCCATAGCCTCAGTAATAGTATCAGCCCTTGGGACCTCCCCTTGAACTGGATCCCACTTTGGGCCTGTTGCTGGACCTTCTTTTACTCAGGCTCCTTTCCAATTCCATCCCTGCAGTTCTTATAGACAGGAACAGTTATATATGGGTCACAGTTATGTCTGTGGGATGGCAATTTGTCTTTCTACTGGAGGTAGGCTCTATAAGTTCCCTCTCTCTACTGTCAGGCATTTAATCTAAGGTCCCTCCTTTTGAGTCCTTAGAGTCTCTCACCTCCCAGATCTCTGGTGCATTCTGGACAGGCTCTTAACCTCCTACATCCTGAGGCTGCCATTTTCTATTACTTCTGCTAGGTTCAATCCTTTTCTCTCACCCAATACAAGATCAGATTCCCTTCTTCCCCACCCCCATCCACTTTTGTTTCAGGTCTTTCTTCTTCTTCTTCTTCTTCTTCTTCTTCTTCTTCTTCTTCTTCTTCTTCTTCTTCTTCTTCTTCTTCTTCTTCTTCTTCTTCTTCTTCTCCTTCTCCTTCTCCTTCTCCTTCTCCTTCTCCTTCTCCTTCTCCTTCTCCTTCTCCTTCTCCTTCTCCTTCTCCTTCTCCTTCTCCTTCTCCTTCTCCTTCTCCTTCTCCTTCTCCTTCTCCTTCTCCTTCTCCTTCTCCTTCTCCTTCTCCTTCTCCTTCTCCTTCTCCTTCTCCTTCTCCTTCTCCTTCTCCTTCTCCTTCTCCTTCTCCTTCTCCTTCTCCTTCTCCTTCTCCTTCTCCTTCTCCTTCTCCTTCTCCTTCTCCTTCTCCTTCTCCTTCTCCTTCTCCTTCTCCTTCTCCTTCTTTCTCCTTCTCCTTCTCCTTCTCCTTCTCCTTCTCCTTTTCTCCTTCTCCTTCTCCTTCTCCTTCTCCTTCTCCTTCTCCTTCTCCTTCTCCTTCTCCTTCTCCTTCTCCTCTCCTTCTCCTTCTCCTTCTCCTTCTCCTCTTCCTCCTCCTCCTCCTCCTCCTCCTCCTCCTCATTCTCCTCCTTCTTCTTCATTCTATTCATTTGCATCTCAAATGGTATCCTCTTCCTGGTTACCCCTCCATGATGTGTCCATTCTATCCACCCTCTTCTTCCTCCCTTTTGCCTCTATGTGGGTGCTCCATTCTTGAAGTAGTAGTAGCTAATGGCATTTCATATGTCTAAAGATTAAGGACTTGTATTTTCTTCTCCTGGCAGATATACTTAGTTCCTTGCCAAGTAGGTGTCTTTCACATAGTAGCTTTCTTTGTTAAAACATTCAAACCAAAAAGAAGTAGAGATTATAAGCAATAAAATGTACAAAGCAATCTAGCCATGGAAGCAGGTAGGCTAACTGTTTATCTTCATCCCCTCTCTCAGCTCCTTCAAAACCAATCCCCTAGTATTATCCCCAACTCTGTAGTATAGCACCAGCCTCAGCCTCCCTTCTTCCCCTATGCTCCATCTCTGGAGCACATGGATCTTCCAACCAAACTTTCCTTTCCTAACTCTTTGTTCTTGCATCCAATCCCATTAGCTCATCTCTGGGCAGAGAGTTAGATGCACAAGTGTGGGAATGTGCCAACTCTACCTTTTTAAATATGTCACTCAGCATGTGCTTATACTAAAGAAGCTCACTATTTCTAGTTCTTTCTGAACTGTGACTGGCAGGTTCAATTCAGCTATTCTGGCTTAAACTCTTCTCTAAGCTAACTGATTCAGTCTGGTGCTCTCAGCTTCTTGTTGGATTGTTTTTGTTTGGCCTCAAACTAACTCTGGCAATTTATTCTAATCTTCTACCTCTTTCTTATTCTGTGGTATCAACTATCTCAGATGCAGATGACCTGCACTGAAATGTGATAACTGAGAAAGGAACTCAACTCCACTGTACTGTACTGCAGTGACTCTCAAAGGACTCTTTCTCTCCTTGTACTGCTCTTAAATAGCTTCTCTTTTCTGGACTGTTCTAGTGAGAGTTGCATGTATCCTACCTCTGATTCACTGTCAAATCTTTTGATTCATCACTTTGTCTGCCCCCTCAATTAGACATCACTTTCAAATATGGCTGCTTCCCTCTACAAACTAGTTTTACCTTAATATACTAACATCATGTCTGTATTTCAGCCAGAGGGATTAAAGATGTGTTTCCTGTCTGCATTCCAGCTGGATCACACAGAACTAGGTCTTTGGCTGTGATCTCTTGCCAGAGCAGCCTGGTTGCTAGATTAAAAATTTCTACAAAGAACTTACACTTCGGACTTTCCTGCTTTCCTGGTAGGAACATATTCCTTTACAAATATGATGCTGGTGCTTAAAATGGAAAAGAACAATATACTTGAAATCTATCAAAACAAAGTATGGAAAGACATGAGAGCAGAAATATAATAAAAAACACTAAGCAAGTATGAAAATAGAAATTTTAGGAACTCAAATAGAAAGATCAGAGGAAATCATTGCCTACACACCACATGAAATGGAAGAAGGACACTCAGGTATTAAAGACACCATATAAGAAATGGATAGTTTAGTCAAAGAGTATATTAAATCTGAAAAAATAACATTGTTCATTGCACAAAGAACATATTGACTTATATACACTGCCTGTATTAGTAGCCCACTCTGATATTACACCAGTCATTAAAACAAAGAAACTCTGAAGTTAAACTGATATTATAGACAAAATGAACATAAGCATTTCACCCAAACACAGAAGAATGTACCTTCTGAGTAGCTCCTGAAACCTTTTCCAAAGTTGACCACATAGCAAACCTCAACAGATATAAGAAAATTGAAATAATTCTCTGCATTCAATCAGACAACCATGTACTAAAGCTGGATTTAAACAGCAATAGAAATAATATAAAGTCTACAAACTTGAAGAAACCGAACAACTAATTATTTTATAACACATTGGTCAAAAATGACAGTTAAAAAATTTAAAGGCTTTGCAAAACTGTATGAAAATGAATAAATTACATACACAGATTTATGGGACAAAATAAATATAGTATAAAGAAGAGGCAAGCTTATAGCAAAGACCTAGATTAAAAAAGAAAATGAAGGATCTCATACTAGAACTTAATAGCACACCTGAAAGCCTTAGAACAAAAAAGGAAATATCATATCTAAAAGGAGTAGACTGTAAGAAATAATAAAAATTGAGGCTAAAATTGATTAAATAGAAAAGAAAAACAATAAGCAATACAAAGAATCAATAAAATGGCGTTAGTTCTTTCAAAAAAGATTGGCAAACTTTAAAAAATGAGCTATAAGCAGAAAGAGAATATCTTTAAAAATTAATTAAATTTAATTTAATTAAAGAAAAATTAATTAAATTAGAAGTAAAAGGGGGGATATATCAACAGACAACAAGAATATACAAAGAATCATCAGGGCATACTTTAAAAAAACTGTATTACACCAACTTGGGAAATCTAAAAGAAAATGATAATTTTCTCCTACATACCACTTACAAAAGTTAAATAAAAGTCAATCAAACAAATTAATAAGACCTGTAATCCCTAGCGAAATTAATTGCATTAGGAATCTCCCAGTACCTGCAAAACAAATAAAAACAAAACAAAGAACAACCATAAGAAGAAGAAGCCAAGAACAAGACAACTTAAGTGAGATATCACAGAATCACAGAACCAGAAAGAGAAATATGGTATGCACTCTCTTATATGTGGATATTAGCTATTTATTCAATGATAACCAAGTTACAGTCTATAAAACTACAGAAAAGCAGTATCTATAGCAGTATACTTAGCTATACAATAAAGCAACAGAAGGGCAGATAGATCATATTTAGAAAGTAGAATTAAAGAATTATAGACAGTTGGTGAATGGGAGGCTTGAATTCAGTGATCAAGTTGGTATGCAGAGCGAAGACTGATGAGGGAGGGGATATGAAGGAAGATAGCTAAAAACTAAGGCCCATTTGGTGAGTAGTTTGGAAGTCTAATTCAGTAGAACTGTTGTAAAGTATGTTCTTATATGAAGTCTACCTGAAATTGCCGAATAATGGGTGTGACTAAGCACCAACTGACCATCTCTTCTCACCAAATATAGCTTCCCATATCAGGATTGGTTTTCTTTTCACTGAACTGTTGTCCAAAAATGTATCCTGGGAATCCCCAAACAACCCAAGCTATTTCCAAGACTCTTTGCAAAAGGATTAATGGCAAAGCTCTATTGGTAAAGACAATGCCTATATAACTCATTAGACATGGAGACATTGAGATTGTGAATACACAGAACCTTTACTTCTATGGTCTAGCATCTTTGATATAAGAAGATAAATTGACCACTACTGAAAAAAAATGTGATAAACACCAACACAGTTACAAGCATTTGATCTGACTGTAAGATACGTTATGGCAGTATTTATACAAAGTATGTAGTTGTTACCAACCAATATCTGATTTGATTTAAGGCCTACTCCATAAAATTGAATTCATCTTTGACACTGCTGGAATGATGAAGAACATGAGACTATACAGCCCAGTGATATAGGGGAAAACCAAATATTACATTTCTATTAAAGAATATACTGATAAATGACACCTACTGATTTTCTGTAAAACTTATGAATCAGTATCTTTCTCAGCTATGAATAGATGTCCATCAGATCCCTCGTTCAGGGCTCAGTGAACTCTTTGGAAAAGTAGGTGAGAAGAGTATATGAATACCTTCTGAGTCTCAGAAGGAATGGAAGATGTCCAAAACCAAAGACCCTCTAAACGAACATTTTAGAAGCCCATATGAACCCACTGAGATGGGACAGTATGCGAAGGCCTTCAGGGATTCATAGCAGATTCTTTGCATATGTATCATGACTTCTAGTTTAGTGTTTTTATGGGGGTCTTGAATTTAAAGCTAGTCTCTGATTCTTGTGCCTTTTCTTGGTCTTTTTCTCTTTTTGTTATTGTTTTCTTTTTTAAATTTCAATATGCTAGCTTTTTTCCCCTTTTATTTTATTTAGTTTTATTATTATTCTTTAGAGCCTGTTTGTTTTTTAATGAAAGACGGAAAGGTAGTGCATCTGGGTGCAAGGTGATGTAGGAAGGACCTGGGAGGAAAAGGAGGGAAATCCATAATTAGAGTCAAAAATCTATTTTCATTTAAAGTAAAAAAAAACATAAGAGTTTATGAATTCATTACTTATTATTTAAATATATTTTAGTTTAGAAAACAAATCATGTGTATGACTTCATGTATTATTACTTAATAGATGGAGATATTCCATCTGAGATGTGCCATTCTTTGAATGGACTCCTTCCCTAAGAGTTAAAGATCTAAAGTCAATCCAGGTATTAAAGGGTTTTTTCCCCTCAGATTTTGTTGTAGGAAAATGTCAAATGTTTACTGATTGCTGAGATATATAAGAACATAAAAGAAATGAAACAGAGAGTGGAGAGCTAAAAGCAATGAGATGGCTGTGTGTCAAGCACTTAAGAAAATTGTCTCTATTGTGACACAATCTAGAGATAGAAAATTTAGGTTAATTTTATAGTCCTAGAATGTGAAGATTAATGTGTTTCCTTATACTTTCCATGTATATTAAGTTATCTCTTTTATGAACATTAACAATCCCTGCTTCTAGTAGACTCTTATCTTTCCTTACAATACTGCATTAGGCTATGTCTTTTGAGAATGACAGAAAATAGAAGTTGTGAGACTAGGACATGAGATACTGTAGCTAACTCCTCAAACTCTCAGATCTGTGTAAAGAATCCTGTTATCCTTCCAGTGTGTACAATCAAGCAATCTCATAAACAGTACAAAATAAAAAGTCTGGCCAACACATTATATTGTCAAACTTGTATATGCTTTTTTTTTCAATGCTAATTCTAGTCTAGACTTCCAATAACTGCAGCTCTAGTGGTAGTAATCATAGTCACAGTATACCAGATGAGCCCTTCCAAAATTCCTTGCCTACAGTTTCTCAGAGTTCTAAAGGCTTTTGTATTTAGTTGATATTTATATATGGTAGGCAGATGTTTTGACGCTAATACCCCAGCCCTATTATTATTTTAAGCCATTGTGGTATGTAATTATTTGTTATACATTAATAGGTAAATAATATTTATTTGTGGAAGTAACTAACTTAAGATCCAGATTTAATATTTGTGGGTATTTATAAAAGTAAGGGAGGTAATACTTAGAAGCCATGTTTTCATAATGTCTAAGATTTATCACAGATAAAAACTTAAGAATAGTAATATGATCCTCATGCCCGTGGCTTTCTCCTATCTACTATATTCTTGACCTTGGTTTACAACCTTGCTATTTATTCTATAGAAATATGCTATAAGTACTAGGTCTATTTATCTTCACACAAATGGGTTTTCCTGAGCCTAGTGTGTGGCTATTATTTTTGTGTCTTTGTTTAATCTCTGCCAGCCTCCACCTCTATTTCTCTTTGTTGTGTGTGATGCTCCATTATTGTTTATTTATCTGTTGATACTTTCATTCTTTAGGTCAAAGACTCTTTTGCCATTTTATTTCAAATACAAACTCAAAATAAATATTTCTAGTTATTTTATAATCACATAACTATTGCTTCTTGCCACGAAAAATATATATCTTTGGTATGGATTAATTGTGTCTTTGAGAACTGAAATGTTAAAGGATTGCTAGCAAGATACAATATTGAAAACTTGTATGGGCCTTTAAGAGATAGATTCTTTATGGGAGATGACTGAATAATCAAGAACTTGGTCTTTTTAAATTATTATTAGATACATTCTTTTTTTTATTCGATATATTCTTTATTTACATTTCAAATGATTTCCCCTTTTCTGGTTCTCTGCTCCCCAAAAGTCCCATAAGCCCTCTTTCCTCCCCCTGTTCTCCCATCCACCCTTTCCCACTTCCCTGTTCTGGTATTGCCCTACACTGCTGCACTGAGTCTTTCCAGAACCAGGGGCCACTCATTCCTTCTTCTTGGTCATCATTTGATATGTGGATTATGTCTTGGCTATTCCAAGTTTCTAGGCTAATATCTGCTTATCAGTGAGTGCCTACCATGAGTGTTCTTTTGAGACTGGGTTACCATACTTAGGATGATGTTCTCCAGCTCCATCCATTTGTCTAAGAATTTCATGAATTCATTGTCTCTAATGTCTGAATAGAGGTCAAAGGGATACAAACTGGAAGAGAAGAAGTCAAATTATCACTATTTGCAGATGATATGATAGTATACCTAACCGACCCCAAAAAAACTCCCCCAGAGAACTCCTACAGATGATAACGTCAGCAAAGTGGCTCGATATAAAATTTAACTCAAACAAATCAGTAGCCTTCCTATACTTAAAGGATAAACAGGCTGAGAAAGAAATTAGGGAAATGACACCCTTTACAATAGTCGCAAACAATATAAAGTATCTTGGTATGACTCTAACCAATCAAGTGAGAGATCTGAATGTCAAGAACTTCAAGTCACTGAAGAAAGAAATCGAAGAAGACCTGAGAAAATGGAAAGGTCGCCCTGCTCATGGATTGGTAGGATTAATATAGTAAAAATGGCCATATTGCCAAAAGCAATATGTAGATTCAATGCAATCCCCATCAAAATTTCAATTCAATTCTTCATAGAAAGAGCAATTCTCAAATTCATCTGGAATAACAAAAAACATAGGATAGCCAAAATATTCTCAGCAGTAAAAGAACTTCTGGGGAATTCAGTATCTAGGACCTACAGAGCAATAGCGTTTTTAAAAAAAACAAAACAAAACAAAACAAAAAACACTGCATGGTGATACAGTAACAGGCAGGTAGATCAATGGAATGTAATTGAAGACCCAGAAATTTACCCACATACCGATGGTCACTTGATCTTTGACAAAGAAGCTAAAACCATCCAGTGGAAAAATCATAGCCTTTTCAACAAGTGATGCTGCTTCAACTGGCAGCTAGCATGCAAACGAATGCAAATCGATGCATTCTTTTTTTTAATTTGATATATTTTTATTTACATTTCAAATGATTTCCCCTTTCCTGACTCCCCATTCGCCGAAAGTCCCATAAGCCCTCTTCCCTCTCCTGTTCACCCATCCATCCCTTCCCACTTCCCTGTTCTGGTATTGCCCTATACTGCTTCACCGAGCCTTTCCAGAACCAGGAGCCATTCTTCTTGGACATCATTTGATATGTGGATTATGACTTTGGTAATCCAAGTTTCTAGGCTAATATTCGCTTATCAGTGAGTGCATATCATGATTGATCTTTAGAGACTGGGTTACCTCACTTAGTATGATGTTCTCCAGTTCCATCCATTTGTCTAAGAATTTCATCAATTCATTGTTTCTAATGGCTGAATAGTACTCCGTTGTGTAGATATACCACATTTTTTGTATCTATTCCTCTGTTGAGGGACACCTTGGCTTGTTCTAGCTTCTGGCTATTATAAATAGGGCTGCTATGAAGATAGTGGAGCACGTATCCTTATTACATGCTGGAGAATCCTCTGGGTATATGCCCAAAAGTGGTATAGCAGGGTCCTCTGGAAGTGAGGAGCCCAGTTTTATGAGGAACTGCCAGACTGATTTCCAGAGTGATTGTACCAATTTGCAAGCCCACCAGCAGTGGAGGAGTGTTCCTCTTTCTTATCTCTGTGTACTAATCTCAAGTCCAAGTGGATTAAGGACCTCCACATAAAACCAGACACACTGAAACTAATAGAAAAGAACCTTTACTTTTAGCTTCAAGTTTTAGTTTTCTATTAGTTCCTTTTAATTTTAGAAGGGTGTCATTTCTAGACTAGACATTGCTAGACATATGGTTGTTTACAAAGTCTAGATTGAATCAATAGGGTGAGAGCTCTCTGAGAGCCAGACAGTTCCTATGGAGCTGTTTTCCTAATGGCTGTCATTCTTTGTCATTCTTATCTTATGTTCCTCAGTGTTGTGAGAATGTGCTTCATATTATAGCTGCGAGATCTAGGAATCTTAGAAAATTGTCTAAGTTGATTTTTTTTTCAGTTTTTTGATATTTTAGAGCATACTTCTTTTGTATTACAATTCCATTCCATGTTACATATTTGATCACTGAAACATTTATTTTAAAGTTTCTAAATGTGTGTGTGTGTGTGTGTGTGTGTGTGCCTGTTTGCCTACATTTTTATTGTCAGCCTGCAGGATTCTGGGATGGTCATATGTATAGGATCCATAATTATTGGTGCCACTACATGTGGATGCTGGATCTCTCGACCATATTACAGTTTTTAAATAGATTTTTTGAACGTTTGAGAGAAAGCACTCAAATTCTTATAAAATAGTGTGTTGTTTTTATATTAGTGAGATCATCCATCCATTATTTTACGTGAAAATAAATAAGTAAATAAACATTATTTTCTATTATAAATCTAATAAATTTAAACAAACACTTTATCAAAAGAAATGAAAAAAAAAGAAATGAAAAAATACCAGGAATGCTTCGCCCCAGTTTTATTGCACTTTTATTATTGTCATTGCTAAAATCAAAATATATTAAATCTTGTCATCATAAAAAATCTTTAGAAGTAGACAATTCATATATATGATGTTCAATTTTAAGTATACTAGTAGCTATTTTTTATTAAAGTGGCTTGGTTTCAGCTGGATGTACAGATTTTGGATGATAATATTTATAAATATGAGTAGTATATGCTGTTTCTCAATATTATATTGAATCCCCTACACTGCCAAATTAAATTTTTTAATACATAGATGATAACATACATGTGATTATCAGCTGAGTGACTGAACCCAGTTTCAAGTGTGGGAAGATTTTCTCCTAGCTGTGGCTATAGATTGATGATGTATGTAGCCAATCACCTGTTGCTTTGTTGTATAGCTTAACTGAAGTTAGTCACAGGCAACCAATATGCCTCTGTCACTTACCCAAGTCCAGGTCAGCAGACACGGGATCAATACAACACAGTGCAATGCAGTACAAGGCAATGCAAGGAAATATTATTCAGTACAATATAATAGAAGGCAATATAATGCAATAATGCCTTTTGAAACAGAGACAGATAAAACATTCCTGTAAGTTCTACCACATATTTCACTGCCATTTTACTTTTAATTATTACTAGTAATACCTTACTGCACATAGTTTAAAAATTAATTTTATTTATGCATAGGGAATATTTAGGTTATGTAAAATTCTTAACTACCTGTATTTTCAGGCATCTACCCAACTGATTGTCTGGGAGTATATCTGTGGCTTTACACTTAAACAATAGTTACTTGCTTTTACATTTGTTATATGTAATGATTAAACGACAAAAGTATGGAGAAAGAGAAATGAAAACCCATTTGGACAAGAAAGAAAAACAAAATTAACATTTTAGTTATAATTGAGAGTATCCTGATGTTTATGAACCATGTTTATGAAAACAGTGGTGATGTAGAAAATTTTACTTTTCCATTAGCAGAGTCTTCTAGAGTACATCCTCTTTCTGGGACTTCCTTGCTGGTATCTATCAAAGATTCCTTGTAAGGGACTACAGAGCTGTCTCAGCCTGCTTCCTTATGGTCTAAGGTTAAGGTGGGATGGGATTTGTTACCTTTCTAAGCCCTTACTAGTTCTTGCCATACAATTATATGGCAATGGCGTCCCATCTAAAGTTAGTAAGTGCTCAATAAGACTTCTGGTTACATTACTGAGTATTCTCAGTAATACTCACATACATACTCACATCTTCCTATACACATTTAGTTTTCTCCTGTCAGAAGTATTGGCTCTTTTTTGTTTACCACTGTACTCTATCCATCCCCTATCACTTAGTTAAAAACAATTCCTTTGATGCAATTTTAAAATCTAATACTCTGTAACATAAAACAGTAGAGTTTAAACCAATCTTTTCAAAATATCTTAATATAATATAAATATAACATTATATATATTATATTACATATTACATATTACATATTACATATTACATATTACATATTACATATTACATATTACATATTACATATTGCATATTGCATATTGCATATTATATAAATATAATAAACTAGAAAAATGACAAAAATTCAAATTTCTTTCCCTCTTACTTTAATGCTTCCTACAAATGTTCATTTGTTCAGTTATATAGGTTTCTGTTATCTAACTTCTCATGCTAATTATGTTTACCTTTTGCAAACTTTATAAGGCTTCATAGTATTTGAATTAGTCGACATGGATTTCATCTCATAATTTGTATGTCCTTCATATTTATAATTTGCAGATCTAATAAATCAAATCCAAAAGATTCATCTTTTCTTATAGCTCTTTGCTGAATTTGGTTATATTGTCAATTTTTCATATTCTTTCCTTAAATGTTACTACCTGGGCTCACACACAGGTTTACTGCAGGCAACATTTGGACCAAATCTTTTGTCTTCATATAATAAGGATCAATACTCTCCTGCCTGGCAATTGATAGGACTTGGCCTCTTAGGGTCTTAACTTTTTCACATTTCGTAAAAATCAATATTTTCCTTTTTGTTTTCTGAAACTCTGAATTTCAAGCAGCAGTCTTGTATGTTCTTAAAACATTTTTAGCTACAGTGATAGTCAATGGTCTTCTACAGATTTAACCTCAATGTTTATATGAGTTTGTCTTTGTTTTGTTTCTTATTGTACTTATATCCTACACTGCTTATTTAAAAACAGATTTTCCATTTGCCTGATTGCTTATCCTGTAAATAAGCATTTGTGATCTCATGTTCTTACTTTGATAATCCATGTAAAGATGTAGAAATGAAGGCAAAGAGGCTAGCTTATTGGGTATTTAAAAATGTTTCCTATTTGAGGCTATACCAACTGATGAGTTCTGTGGACACTGAGTAGAAGTTCTCTTGTTAGGCTCTACCTTTTTTTTTTCATTAATTCCCTTTACATCCAGATCCCCGCCTGCCACCTCTTCTCCCAGTGCCACCCTCACAAATCCCCTCCTTCTACCCCTCCCCATCTCCTCAGAGTACTGTTATAGCTTCCTATACTTTTAAAGCAGCAAAATAAAGGAGATATGCTACACTTTTTGAAAGTGTATATTGGGAACTCAGTAGTTGATGCTACAAATTTTGGCTTTTGTGTAAAATGTATAAGATGCTGCTTGATCAGTTTAGGAACTAGCTTCCTTGTTATTCACATTGTGCTGAGTCATTTATATTTGCAGATATAAGGGTTTGTATTTCTAGTTAAAGCTTGCTTGCTTGTTTTTTTTCTTTCTTTTATTCACACTGTGAACAGCTAGTCTCTGCCTTTTTAATTTTCTTAGCCCAAAAATGGGTAATCGATTCAAATTCTAAATGTCATTGTGTTCAATACAAAAATACGAGCACAAAAGTGATAGTTATTTTTAAAAGTTATTTTAATAAAAAATAATCTAAAATTTATCCCACCGTTGGACTAAGCTCACGGTCCCCAGTGGAGGAGTTGGAGAAGGGACTGAAGGAGCTGAGGAGGTTTACAGCCCCATGGAGGGAGGAACAGTATCAACAGACCAAACCCTCCAGAACTTCTGGGGACTGGATCACCAACCAAAGAATGCACATGGAGAGATGCAAGGTGCTGGCCACATATGTGGCAGAGGATGGCCTTGTTGGACATCAGTGGGAGGAGAGGCCCTTGGAGCCTGAAAGTGTTCTATGCCCCAGTGTAGGGGAATGCCAGGGCTGGAAGATAGGTGTGGGTGGGTGGATAGGGTAGCACCCTGAAAGAGGCACGGGGAGAGGAGATGTGATTTGAATGGTAAATAAAGAAAATATCCAATTAAAAAAAGAATTGCTAAATAAGAGAGCATCAGCACCGGAATGGTTTAGATCTGGTTGATCTGTGGGCATGGCTGTGAGGGATTGCCTTCATTGTTAATACAGAAAGACTCAACCCATCTTGACCAGCAGCATTTCCTTGTGTGGAGTTCCTGAACTTTACAGCATTGGGGAATGCAGGCATCATGAGGGGATGGTTTTCTCTGGGCTTTGACTATCTGGAACTCCTGCCTTTATCTCTCTTCAAAGATGTAATTATAAGACAAATAAACCCTATCTCCTACTATGGTCTTTACAGACAGGGTATTTTTTTCACAGTAACTGAATTACAACTATATTGATAACACAAATAGGAATTTTAATATCTTTATTAAAGGTAGAATATATAAGTCAATTATAATATCTATGGTTTGTCATGTTTGTAGTCATACATAAACAAATCTACATTAAACTTTCTCCTCAAACTAAAGCTAAATTAGCGCCTGTCAAACAGTTGTGTAAAAAGTGGTCTTGAACTCTTACCAAGGTCCTGAGAGACTTTGTCATTATACAAGGCTCTTCTCACATTACTGTAGGGTTTTTTAAAAGCCACTTAAATAAATTGCTCTAAAATGATGATTTTCTGATTTCTTAGACTTTAACTAAGAAGAATTTATTTGAGAAAGTTTGACCCTTGTCAGGTTAAGTGACTGTGAGTGCAAGGTGTATTCCCTTGAGAGCTACTGCTTCTAGACAAATGTCCTTACCCAGGCACATTAAGAATGTGCCCTTTATAAAGTCTACCATTAGAGAAAAAAGAAGACAGACAGAAGTATGCTTAGGTAGTCATAGTGCTGACAAAGCAGGGCTGGGAGCATCAGAGCTATGGACGTGCTGTCTCCTGCCAGTCTAAAGAGCCCTGCACCACAGCATCACCAAAATCTGTCTTCATTTCTTCTCTTTTATTTTCTACTCAGAAAACAGGTGAATCTTCTCTCAGGGGTGCTGTACGTTAAGAACTTACACGTATACACAACACAGAGGGAGATACCAGAAAGTGAAGGAATCTTGGGTTTGCTGAATATGTAGTAGTAGAAAAAATAATCACCCAAGCAATAATAAAGTTCTAGAAGAACTCAATTTCCTGAGGACTCTTGAAAACATTTTTTGCATGTAGAATAATCAGATGTTTAATAATAACAAACTAAGTTTATTCTTAACTTACTAATATGCTGAATTTGGAGCACACTTATGACTTATAAATATAATAAAATGATTTATTTGAAGGGCATTGTTTTTGTTAGAGGATCAAACTTTTCTGTGTCTAAATTCTTGTAATTTTATGCTTAAATTAAAAATGTGTGTTGTGCTACAAAGTTTATGCATAAGAAACTGAGTTGAGGTCTATTTTAACCTGTAATATTTCTCATAAATGATTTAATTTATTTTACATTCATGTATAGTTTCTTAATGTAAATTTAAAAGTACTTGCAGTAGCTTGCTTTGTAAACATTCTCACGCTTTTTCTAAAAATGCTTATTTGCATGACATTAACTTAAGTTTAATTTTTCCTCTATCTATTAATCCAGTTTCAGGGGATCTGTCTTTTCTATGGTTTCTTTTTCTAATGATACTATTCTAAATAAGTGTTAGAATTTTATTTTATATTATTATTATTATTAATTATTATTATCATTATTACTTTTATTTCTTTTACAGTCCAGTTGTCACAGGCCCTCCCGCGGTTCCTCATCCTATTCTTGCTCTCCCCTGTCTTTAAGAGGATGTCCCCATCCCGACCCCCACCCCTACCCCTACCAGACCTCCCCACTCCCTGGGGCCTCAAATCTCTAGAGGATTTTTTACACCATACTGCCAAATAAATTGTCCTTTTATAGACAAGCAAAGGAAGAAGCAAAACGAACTGAAGTCTATTCAATTTTATCCATTATCACTGAAATAATTTTATGGAGATTCTCTTTTCTTGTTCTTCTCAACATCTGTGAGTCTTGTTGTGAATTTCTAAGTGTAGAGGCACAAGGCTTGTTTGCTGAACTTCGAGTCAGATGTAATAAAGAGACTTTTTGTCCCAGATGATATGATGAGCTTTGTGAGGGGACTCGGTCTCACACTGCAGGCACTTACTACAGACTACTCTGTAGTCTGCTCGTAGAAACATCTGATGAGGTGGATGCTCTTCCATTTTACTCCTGGCAAAGGAGGGAAATAATGAGTCAAGATTCGATCATAAAATCTAATCCCATCTCTGAAATATGACAGAAGGGGCCTGGCTCTGAAGCTCTTGGTGTCTGTTATTTCCTGCTGATGCTGCTGATGAGTTACATGCACAGAAGATCACTGTCAGTTAGCAATAAATAATCCAGACTCCCCTGCTCTTCTTAGTATTAATCAAGTGTGTCCCAAACCCTCAGATATACTGCAGTCTGTGCCACATGCCACAGACCTATAAAACATTTATTGAAAAATGTCACTTATATCATTGCCAACTACATGTTTGCTATTTTGATATTCACTAACAAGCACCAAATCATTATAATATCATTATTGTTAAACGACTTGAACAAAATCAATAATCTGTCAACATATGGTACTTACTTTTCCATTTTAAGTATAGGCTTTATAAATAAATGTAGCTACATGGAGCTCATATTCTTTCCCAAGAAGACAAGACTCAGATTACTTATGAAATAGTTTATTGAGACTACTGTGATTTACAGACATGAAAGATGATTATTCTACACTGTGTTTTCTGTAACACATGCAATAACAGTTTTGGTGGCTGAAGGGGAAAGTGAGTGGGACTAAATCATCAGCTAATATACATGGAGGGATAATATATAACTTAGTATTTATATTTGTCAACCTTGAAAATAGATGACTTGAAATAGATTAATTATGATTTTTTTTGCTATGATTCCATAATCTCTAAAAACCAAGCAGAGTTCAATGCAAAGCAATCAGCAAACAATGGAGAGGTCTCAAGTTACAAAACACCCGAATAGAAGTAGAGGGAGGGAGGATGGAATACCGGGCTTCTGGAGGGCAAAGCAGAAAAGGGGATAACATTTGAAATGCAAATAAATAAAATATCCAAGAAAAAAGAAAAGAAAAAAATTACACAACCTTCCTTATTATTTCAAGTGGGAAGAAGGAAATGTTTTATAGGAAAAATGTTAATAAAACCTGTTACTTGGTACAATTAGTATATGTTGATAAAAGCAGTGTGTGTGGGGGGAAGCATGAACTAATATTTCAGCAAAATTTTTTTGGTTTTATGTACAGAAATGAGGTTGTATTGTACAAATGCTGCTACTATTTTCTAACTTCAATAAGAACCCTTATTTATTTATTTATTTATTTATTTATTTATTTATTTATTTATTATTACAGTCCAGATTTTATCCCCCTCCAACTCCACCCTCTGACTGTTTCACATCCCATACCTCCTGCCTGCCCACCTGTTTCCACAAGGATGTCTGAACCACCTATTCCCCCACCCCACCAGACCTCTAAACTCCCTGGTGCCTCCAGTCTCTTGGAGCAACCTCCAGAATGCACCAAAGAGCTGGGAGGTGAGAGACTCTCAGGACTCAAAGGGAGGGCCCTTAGATTAAGTGCCTGACAGTGGGGAGAGGGAACTTACAGAGCCTACCTCCATAGAAAGACAGGGCATCAAGTGAGGGATGGGAGTGTAATCCCACAGTCAAAACTCTGACCCATAATTGTTCCTGTCTGAAAGAATCACAGGGATGGAAATGGAAAGGAACCTGAGGAAAATGTCTAGTGACAGGCCCAAAGTGGGATCCAGCTCAAGGGGAGGCCCCAAGGCCTGACACTATTACTGAGGCTATGGAGCACTCACAAAAAGGGACCTAGTATGACCACACTTTGGAATATCCAACAAGCAGCTGAAAGAGTCAGATGCAGATGCTTGCACCCAGCCAATGAACAGAAGCTGCTGATTCAGGTGGTTGAATTAAGGAAAAGCTGGAAGAAGCTGAGGAGGAGGGCCACCCTGTAGGAGGACCAGCAGCAGTCTCAATTAACCTAGAGACCCCAAGATCTCTCAAACACTGACCACAAACCAGGAACCATAAACCAGCTGATATGAAGCCCCCTACACATATATAGCAGAAGACTGACAGGTCTGGGTTCAGTCAGAGAAGATGCACCTAACCCTCAATAAGAACTCTTGAAGAGACTTGTGTCTTGTAATAGTCACATGAAAATATAGGTGCGATATGCTTTAATAATTCTCCCATTGTTGACCCTTAAGATTATCTGCTTTCTTGAGTTATGCTAACTAGCATGGTACAGTCTTCATCTCAGCTGTGGTGAGATGTGTGCCAATCATACAGTTTTGCCTACTGAGCATCAAGTTCTGTGACATCAGTGGAGATGAAGAGGAAAGGATTATTTGATACCTTCCTTCCTGGCCTTCAGGTTAGTAGGCCATACTGGGTCATCAATAAAAGCACACACACTAGATATAATGCACAAATATATTAGCCAGATGATTCCCTTGTTGTCTAAGGAACACACACACACACACACACACACACACACACACACACGAGAGAGAGAGAGGGGGGGGGGGAGAGGGAGAGAGGGAGAGAGAGGGCTCCTTGAAGACGAATGAGTCACGATTCTTTTTTCCCATAAGTCCATATCTGAATCCTTTATGCCTACTGAGGCAGTACCTAAACAGAAAGAAGCATTTTGAGAAAGTAGTTATGAGTCTTGATGAGATGAGTCTGGATTATTCTGTATTGACAGGCAGATGTCCGAATAAGAGAATCCTATCTATATCTGTATCACAGATAGTCCGTTTGTGCTTTCAGTGGATAATGTCAGCTGATATAGAAAATATAGCAACAATGACCCAAGGAAATTGACGGCCCTGACTTCAACTGTTCTAGCTGTGCAGGGATATATAGAACATGAGGAGCTGGGCAGATGATGCCACTGCCTCAGAACAAGTATTGAAAGTAGTAGTTCATGGCCCAACCCCAAGCTACAGGTGTTTATATGTTTAATTTTGACCTTTAACACTGGGAACTATTCAAAAATATCAGTGTGGGAAATGATGACTTAATCTTATCCAGGCATTAGCAAAAGATGAATGAGACAAGCAAGAAAGAGGTAATTCCACACAGTGAAACATTCCTTTCTATTCTGACTTAAAAATTAATTATTCTATCTTTTGCTGTTTTTGATGTTTGGATTTTAACTTAGGAAGCTTCCTTAGAAATTTCCTTCTAACTTACTGAAAATGGGAGTGCAGTCTGTGAGAGCATTCTCAAATGAATTATTAACTTGTTTTAATGTCTCAATACAAAGGAAGATTCACCACCTAAATGTACCCCTTTGAAGGGCAGAAAAGAGCCATGACTGCTTTCGAGACCAACATGGTACTCATTGGAGGCTCAGTGTAGAAGCAGTTTAAGGAGAATACAAGGCATTAACACCACCACTACCAACAACTACAACAACAAAAAATGTACTGCAAAATTATCGATTAAATATAATTAAATCTCAGGAAGCCACTGCTATTGAATTTTCGAAGTAGTCATGGAATAGATGGCTGTTTCTCCTCAGTGTCAACTTGGAAAAGCCCCAAGTGCTGAGACTTGGAAGCTACTTTTCTCAGGTTGTGATTTTATACAAAGCATTAGATGACACTAAAGAAATAAAAAGTGGAAGGCATTCCTTAAACACCTCACAGAACTTTCAAAGTGGAGTTTCTGAACTTTGCAGGTGGAGATGGGATTTATTTCGCTTCCCCCCTTTTCAATACTGCTTAATAAATGAAGTGAGCTGGCATAACTATGTTTGACATCAGCTACAGAGCATAGCAAATTGCTGAAACATTTTTAGAGATGAGAAGAAATAAAGAGCTACTATAGAAACATAGCGGCGTTTATTTGAATTATGGCACTGGTGGGGCTGGAAGGACCCTTTACGAGAAGTGAAGAAGTGAAATACAGTACTGACCTGAATTTTAAACACTCTGTTTCTACTCAATTGAATTTTCAGTTTTCAGGGCTTATAGAAAGCAATGGTTTAGAAAATAGAACAAGTTCGAGTGCAGAGATATTTAAAAAAAAAAGTTACTCAACAGATAACTTTATTTTTACCTTGTCTCCAGAGACTGAAACATAGCCTTTAGAAAATAAATCAGAACCATAATAAGGTAATTTCAGAGATACAAATATGAACCTAATAACCTCTCAAATTCTTGGTTGTTTACAATGTATGTAGTTTTGCTCAGAAGCCCCTTGTTTGGAAGTATCCAAAACAGAATGGCTTCCTACCTTCCTTCCACTTTCTGTCTTCCTTCTCTGAGTTGAATCCTTTTCTTACCTTGAATTTCTCTAAAATCTGTCAGTCAGATTTTCAACTGTTTTTTTTTTCATTTAAAGTGGTGTTTCTGAAATTTATTGGAGCAAATGTTACTCTCAAAGACTGAACTTCAGCGTAGCAACTTTAGAGCTGGAGAACAGAACCTAGATGCTTCAAGTTTGTCTGAAGGCTGGGAACCAGAACCATGTATTAGCAATGGTGGCTGCGGCCAACTAATGGTTTCCATTTCTTCTGCGTTCTAAGGAGCAAAGCTGGCACTGCTCATATGCTGAGAATAGCAACTGGCACAGCACGTTTACAACCCAAATCAACCACCCAAAATCTTAAAGAATCAAGAACTCCAATGCAACAAGACAGAGGGAAACATCTTACAGATGTTAAAGTCAAAGTGACCTCTGCTGACAATTAATTCATAAGAACCTCCAAAGCACAGTCTATGCTATCATGTTGCCTATGACATGGTCTTGGGCAATAATGCTGAGAAATCATTTAGCCAATCAATATTTTCCTTTATCAGAAAACTGAGGCAGGAATGTCTTAAGAAATTTGTCTAAGGCAATTCCATGAGTGAGGCTCCTCTTCGTCATTCAGACGAGATTCCTCCTCTCTGAGACATGTTCCCCTTCCTTCCTACCATCACGATTCTTTTCAAGTGTTTCCAAAATGTAGACTGATAACAAGTAAACATAAGTTGAAAATGATGACCGAGACTTGAGTAGCATTTACTTTATCACATCACAGCTGTTACAGATTTTGGCAACATGACAAGTTAGAGAGTCAATAAAACCTGAGTGAGGGATATGTTTTCTTTTCTTTTTCTCTGCCTTCTAAACAATATCTTCTCGCCTACTTGAAGCTATTACCCATGGGTATCTGTGGTGACCTGAGAAAGGGTCATTAGGTAATAAAAAGAAAATGAAGGAGAAAGAAAAAAGCCTCAGCTCTGAGCAGAAAAGTTTGGAAAAGCTGTGTCAAGTGTGTTTATGAAAGTTTAATATAACCTTTGCTTGAACTTTGTCATTGACAGCACCTCTGGGAATGATCCCTCTGTCCATCACTTAATACAACTCCTGGGATTAGATTGAATTGATGTTTGTTATTCTTTTTATAAATAACAATCTTTTGACAATGGCTTCAAGTTGAAAGGATTGATTTCATTTTGGAGGTCACAAAGAAACAAATTCTATAAGGTTCACCAACATTATAAACACTAGTTAATTATAGACACTCATACAATTACAAGTTATTATCAATAACAGGTCTCTAATTTTATTATTGTGCCAGTCACACTTACAGATTAATGGTTTGTTTGATTTGTGACAAAAAAGAATAGAAACTAATCCCACATTATTGAAATGTCTATATAATTGATTATATTTTTTAAGGTTTTACTCATCAAAATCAAATATCAGCACATTTTGTTTGTGTCCCATTACAAGTATACACACACACACACACACACATACACACACAACTCAACAATTTTACCTGACATCAAGGGAAGAACTTAATCTCTTTCTTCTTCAACATCTTGTTTCCTTTCCTTAATCTGCTTACCAAAGAGTCTTTTAAAAAGTTACATGTTTTATGCCACATAATTATTAAATAGTTAATCAGTTATGAAATGCAATTGCTAATCCATGTATTTAGAGATTTTTGAATACTTCTTGAAAATGTCAATTTGTACGAGAGGCATAGTTTAATATTTTCATGTAAGTCTTCCTCCATATTATAACATTATGTTAGCTTATTTTGATGTAAAATTATTTTTATTTGCAAAATACAGTATTTCAGATACACGCACACACATATATATATACATATATATGTGTATATATGTAATGGGAGACATGAATGTATATATATATATACATACATGTGTGTGTGTTTGAGGCTTTCAAAAAACTTTTTTAAGAATGTAGTGATGAATCCTAATCTCAGGACTTGGACAAACATTCAATAATAAATCATAGCTTGGCTGAGAATATTATCAAAGTAATTAAGACATCCAAAAATATACATGTGTATACTTGTAATAGGATATATGTGTGTGTGTATGTGTGTGTGTGTATGTGTATACTTTTTCCAGTAAAATTTCAGTTACTTTGTATTCACTAAAGCCTTGACACAAAAATATGTAGGCAATTCTTAATATCACTTTATACATTATATAAGATTTTTTAAAAAATCTTTCCTTATGACTTACAATTAAATCAAATATATGAATTAATATGAAAATGATATTACTTTTCATGAAATTTGACTTATGCAAAGGCACTCTAAATTATATACATTATACTGACCTCAGTTTATCATTTAACATAGTTTTTGTGTCTTAAGTACAGTCCTATTTTGTTCTGACTTTTAATGCTATAATGTATCCTATGCTCTACTTTGAAGAGTGTGGCTGAAGCTATTCTCTTACATGAAACATTTTGGGCACAAGATATTATATTCCAGAAATAGCTTTCACTATTTATTGTCTACTATGCCACTATAATTTTTCTGAAATGCTTTTGACCAGTTTTATAAATATTGCCTTTTCATTTTCAAAGTACTTAGCATGCTAGTAAACACTCTCCATGAAAACATTATCATAATGGCCTTTCAAAAGGTTCTGTTTGAGAATGCAGTGATGAATCTTACTCTCAAGACTTGGACAAACATGCAAGAATAAGTCATACCTTGGCTGAGAATATTATCAAATTAGTTAAGACATCCAAAAATATACATTAAAGGGAATGAATTGCAAAAAATATGTATAGGAAGAGCAAGATTGTCATCAATCAGAAATATACTCTTGGCATTAACAGGTCAATGTAAGGTAAAATTGTCCACTGTAGATTGATAGATCTATCATCTATGTATTATATATACCCATATATATATATATATATATGTATATACATACACACATACACACACATATATTCATGACACTAATAGTCTAGTTCACGAGGTTCAATCAATTTCTTTTAAATGTATGAAAACAATTTAGTCTGTGAGTTTTCTGTTTACTTTTTAATTAAAACATAATTACCTCATTTGCACCTTCCCTTGCCTCCTTACATCGCTTCCTAGTCCCCCTCCAGATCATACTCATGACCTCTACTTCTTCTGACACATTTAGAAGGCAACCCCAGCACCTGGGACTCAGGGACCACAACAGAAGGCAAGCCAGGAAGATTTCAAGAGGCAGAAGAATGGGAAGTCTAATATGAGATTATGTCTCTCAAATACAGAGAGGTAAATTATTTTTATTTTATATTTTATTTTATTTACATTTCAAATATTTCAAACATTCTTTGATTTTCCTATATCTTGAAATTTATGTGGCCCTTGAATTGCATAATGGTTATTCCAGGCTCTTTGCATAATACCACTTCTCAGTGAGTCCATAATATGTGTGGTCTTTTGTGACTGAGTTATCTCATTCAGGAGGATATTTTCTAGATCCATTCATTTGCCTTCAAATTTCATGAACTCATTGTTTTTAAGAGTTGAGTAATAACCATTGTGTAAATGAACCATATTTTCTCTATCCATTCTCTGTTGAGAGACATCTGGGTTATTTCCAGCTTCTGACTATTATAAATATGGATGCTATGCACATAGTGGAGCATGTGTCCTTATTACATGTAGGAGCATCTTCCGGGTATATGCCCGGGAGTGGTATATCTGGGTCCTCAGAGCTTCTGTAAGGCAAAGGGCATTGTCGAGAGGATAAAACAGCAACAAACAGATTGGAAAAAAATCTTTAACAATCCTACATCTGATAGAGAGCCAATATCCAATATATACAAAAAACTCAAGAAGTTAGACTCCAGAGAACCAAATAACCAATTAAAAGTGGGGAACAGAGCTAAACAGAGAATTATCAGCTGAGGAAACCCAAATGGCCAAGAAGCACTTAAAGAAATGTTTAACATCCTTAGTCATCAGGGAAATGCAAATCAAAATGATCCTGAGATACCACCTCACACTAGTCAGAATGGCTAAGATCAAAATCTCAGGTGACAGCAGATGCTGGCTAGGATGTAGAAAAATAGGAACACTCTTCCATTGCTCGTGGGATTACAAGCTTGTACACCTACTCTGGAAATCAGTCTGGCAGTTCCTCAGAAAACTGGGCATAGAGAAGTAAATTTTCTTTCTTTCTTTCTTTCTTTCTTTCTTTCTTTCTTTCTTTCTTTCTTTCTTTCTTTCTTTCTTTCTTTCTTTCTTTCTTTCTTTCTTTTTGATTTTTTTATATAGATAATTTCTTTATTTACATTATCCTCTGTTGTCCTGGATTCTCCTCCAGAAGCCTCATCCCCTCCCCCTCCCCCTGCTTCTATAATGGTGTTCCCCTACCCACCCATCCACTTCTGCCTCCCCACCCAGGCATTCCCCTACACTGGGGCATCTAGCCTTCACCTGACCAAGGGCCATTCTTTCCCTTGATGTCCAACAAGGCCATTCTCTGCTATACATGTGGCTGGGGCCATGTTTACTCTTTGGTTGGTAGTTTAGTCCCTGGGAGCTCAGGGTGAGGGGAGTCTGGTTGGTTTATATTGATGTTTGTCCTATGGGGTTGCAAACTCCTTCAGCTCCTTCAGTCCTTTCTCTAATTCCTCCATTGGGGACCCCATGCAGTCAGTCCAGTGGTTGGCAATGAGCATCCACCTCTATATTTGTCAGGTTCCGGCAAAGCCTCTCAGGAGACAGCTATATCAGGCTCCTGTCATCAAGTATTTCTTGGCATCTACAATACTGTCTGCGTTTTTTAATTTGGAGGGATGTTCATGGCTTACCTCCTGACAAGAAAATATACAGAACAATACTTCACACTTAATAAGTATGATAACATTAATCACTAAGCTATTAAAAGTTAGTCTTTTAGCCTCCCCAGGTCATAAGAATGTCTTAAAATGTCATACAATGACCTTCAACTCTTATATAGACAAGAAACCCACATGAACACCTTGAAGAATATGATGGTTTTAAAAATAGCCCAAGTCAGCTGATCAATTTGTTCCCTATAATAAGCTATATTTTCCTGGTTTTATTGAAATGTCTTTTTATTTGAGCCAGATTGTCTGCCTCACTGTCTTTGTAAAGTAGCCATGGCAATTCAATATTTTTGTTATGTAATTTAATTTTTGTTATGCTGAGGATTATCTAAAACTGTCTACTTATTTGTTTACTTTCATGACTTCTTTCTCCTTTGAATAGAATGTAAGTTTGCCATTGTATTAAGATGCAACAGAGACTAATATCAATATTGGGTTGATTGGTGCCTGGTCTAAAATGTGTGACTAAGACCTGAAATCACCGAGAGCCAGTTAGGTCATGACTTCATGATAGTCATTATCCTATTATACTTTACCAGATAATTTGTAAATTTTCTAGTCTATGATGACAACAAAGGGGATGGTATCTATTCATTTGTGGATATAGACATTCTGTATGTGTGTGTGTGAATAGGCTTGTGGTTGAAGTTAGAGCTTTGTGTTTGCACTTTATCACTGCCCTATATCTTTTTACTTTGTCTTTGGAGATAACCTCTCACCAAGTTGTCCTGAGTGTCTGTGAACTTGCTCTGGAAGCAAAGCATTCCTTGAGTATATGATTCCCATTCCTTAGCCTCCAGAGCATAGTTGAAGTTACAGCATTGTGTCAGTAGCCACATTTTATATAAACAACATTTTATTTAAATCCTAGCAATTTGCTATTGGGAGGAAACTCTTAGGGACTGTATTTTAAAATGTCTCAAGGAGTAGCTACAGTTCTATGAGTTGGAGACAGGCTAGGCTGCTTCTTCCTGAAAGAAGAGCTGGAATGTGTCTCAAATAAGGGAACATTTTCCAAGGAAAATGTTCCTAAGTGGTAATAAGGAAAGACCGTGGAAATAGAAAAAATTATTTTCATAGATATAAATCATAACTTTAAAAAAGAGGCTATTCAACATGGATGTAGCTATAGAAGACCTAATATAATTGAGCATTTAATAACTGTTGGTATGAGGAAAATCTGAAATATGTTTAAAATTATTGTTCTCATTTCATGTGCAAAGATTTACCTGATAGGTATAGTATCATGAAGCCTACTTTTGGTGTACTTGTTACAATTTATAATTCTTTTTATTACATTTATTTTTTTTTATATCCAGACTTTGACCCCTTCCTAGACTACCCTCCCAAAGTTCTTTATCCCTTTCCTCCACCCCACTGTCTCCAAGAATGTGTTTTTCTCCACCACAACCCTACCAGACATCCCTACTTCTTGGAGCCACTAGTCTCTTGAGGGTTAGGTATATCTTCTTTCATTGGGGCCAGACCAGGCAGTCCACTATTGCATATGTGTCAAGGGCCTCATATTAGCTGTGTATGCTGCTTGGTTGGTGGCTCAGTGTCTGAGAGATCTCAGGGGTCCAGGTTAGTTGACACTGCTGGTCATCCTATGAGTCATCCTCTTCGTCAGTCTCTTCCAGACTTTCCCTAATTCAACCACAGGGGTCCCCAACTTCAGTCCAATGACTGGCTGTAATTATCTGTATCTGTCTCAGTCAACTACTTGTTGGGCCTCTCAGAGGACAGCCATGATAAGCTCCTGTCTGTAAGTGCACCATAACGTCAGTAATAGTGTCAGGTCTTGTAACCTCTCCTTGAGATGGATCCCAAGTTGGGCTGGTCAATGGACTTTCTTTCCCTCCACTTTGGCCCTGCAGTTCTTTTAGACAGGAACAATTCTGCGTCATAAATTTTGACTGTAGGATGGCATCTTCATCCTTCTACTTGATGCCTTGTCCCTCCACTGGAGGTAAACTTTGTTAGTTCCCTCTCCCCACTGTTGCACATTTTATCTAAGGTTCCTCCCTTTGAGGTATGAGAGTCTCTCATCTCCCTTGTCTCTGGTAAATTCTACAGGGACCCCCATCTCCCAGACCTCAAGGTTGCCTGTCATTCTTTTAGACTTATTTATTTGATTTGATTTGATTTGATTTGATTTGATTTGATTTATATGACTGTTTGTTAGGGTCTATGCATGTATACCTCCACTATTTTTGGTGTCTTGTGTCCACAAGTCACAAGAGGGCATCTGATCCCAAGAACTGCAATTACATGTGGTTGACTTATTGCTGGCAATTAAACCTGGGTTTTTTTGCAAGAGCAACAGAGCTCTTAACCCCGAGCAGTCTCTCCTGTCCCTCATGTTAATATTTTCACTTCATAAATTCTTACATGATTTATAAGAATCATTCAGAAAACTTGCTAAAACTAAGGGATATTAGATGGTAGTAGAACTTGATTTTGATTATCTTTACATTAAATAAACAACCATTCAATATATTATCATTCTAATAATAACAAATGAGGTTACAGATGACAATCAGATTAGAATGTGCTAAATGGCACTGAAAAAATCATTAACATTGTTACATAGTAATAATAAAGCTTTATTTCTTCTTCCTATGGCATATAAGATACATTGCCAAAATTGGTTTTAGATTGATGTGAATATGAGATTAATATATATTTAAAATAACAAGTAATCAGAATTATATTTCACATGAACAAATAGATTTTTTTCTTTTAAATAATTGTATATAATTGTATTTAAAAGGTTAATGGAAGAATAATCTTATTCAGGCAGAACAGTATTAAGTTCCTGGTATCTTTTATTCAGGGTGACAGCAGTAAGTGACCTTTCACCAAAAGCTACATTAAAACCATTATGGCACTTGTAGAGAGTGATTATCTTTTGGATTAACTACTGTTGATAAGCTTCTTTTGGAAAATGTCAACTTTAGGGAAATACATAGCAAGGGCAGCAGTTTGTCTACATGTCTCCTGCACAGTCAGAATTTGCTTGAGCTACTCATCCTTGAATGTAAAACATCCTGCAGAATGCTAATTTCTCAAGATACTGAGCTCAGTTTTGAAATGAAGTCACTTTGGAGCTGTCAACTCTGAGCATGTAGCTTATGGTAAATACTTACAGCTTTGATCACTGCACATGTGAGATGTCAGTTCCATGGGAGAGAAGACAGCTGAAGCCGTGGGAACAAAGAGTATCCCTGATGCTAAAAAAAAAAAAAAAAAAAAAAAAAATAGGAGCAGCTGTGAAGTAGTGGGAAGATAATTCTGTGCTCATACACTGCGGTGGCAAGGACTAAGAAATATTATCTTCTGAATGATCAGTACCTTGCATCCGCTGGTTTCCTTTCTACATTAGCTCTTTTCAATATCACAGGGCAAGTAAGGTCACCCCAATTACCAGGCTAGGCATCATGAACAGATGTGATAGCTTTTCCCATAAAATTTAATGTATAGTATTGCTAGATCTTTGACCCAACCTTTTTCTTCTCAGATTTTTATACGCACAAAAATAAAAATATGTTAAGAACCTGTGAGTCTTGGTTTCTTTATTTGCAGAATATTGATTATAGGAGGTATTTATTCTAATTCATCACGTAGCAGTTTATCTTAAGGAATATGTATTATATATTGTATAAGCATATAATCATTGAACACAAATTAATGAAACATGGTTCATGTAACTGAAATAGAGCAAGAAAGTGTACGTAGGCATATTTATAGGGGGAAGTAAAGGAAACTATGAAATAAATATATTACAATTTCAAATGTAAAGAAATAATTTAAAAAATGGACACCGTTATATAAAGTCATTAACAGGCTGCCTTCTTGAGGTAAATGGTGGCTTTTTTCTGAATTAGGGACAGATGGCTAATGTATGATGTATAGTGTGTGACCAAAGAATATTACAGTGTCAATTTTTGCCATAAAAGATGGGGAAATTTATTCAAAGGAAGTAATAAACAGATGAGGTAGCACAATAGTCATTTTAGGCTGTTTGTCCCTTTCAGCAGGTCTTTAGCTGTTGCTGACAGAGTACATGCTTTGTTTCCCCCTCATAGTCTCTCAATTCCTTCCATATGTCTTTTAGTTTACTCACCTGATAAACGTGTAGGTTTACATAGTTTGGTCTTTCCTTGTACAATATACATGAATACTGTAAAATAAGAAATAACAGTGGATGTTTTTTTAAATAGTGTGTAAAAGTCTTTGAATAACAAAGGTTTATTTAAGGCACTTTGTGATATATATGTATATATATATATAAATTAATTAATTTACAATATTTTATCTCTTAACCAGCATAAAATAAATATCTGAGAAAGCAAGACAGAAAAATGTAAATTTACTTAATGTGGTTTTTTTTGTTTTTTTTTAGGAAAACCACAGTATCATGTATATAGCCAGGGGTATATCTCACCATGCTGATAATTATTTCAATACACAAGATTAACTTCTTTTTAAGTCTGTTAAATATTTTTTTCTTTTTTTATTATTTTCTCTGTTCTTTGTTTACATTCCAAATGATTTCTCCTTTCCTGGTTCTCCCCTCCTCATAAGTCCCATATGTCCTTTTCCCCCAGTCACCCCCCTTCCATTTCTCTGTCCTGGTACTCCCCTACAATGCTGCATCAAGCCTTTCCAGGACCAGGGCCCTCTCTTTCCTTCTTCTTGGGAATCATTTGATATGTTAATTGTGTCTTGGGTATTCAGAGATTCTGGGCTAATATCCACTTATCAGTGACTGCATTCCATGTGTATTCTTTTATGATTGTGTTACCTCACTTAGGATGATATTTTCCAGTTCCAACCATTTGCCTAAAAATTTCATGAATTCATTGTTTTTAATTGCTGAGTAGTATTCCATTGTGTAAATATGCCACTTTTCTGTATCCATTCCTCCATTGAGGGACATCTGGGTTCCTTCCAGCTTCTGGCTATTATAAATAATGCTGCTATGAACATAGTGAAGCATGTGTCCTTATTACATGCTGGAGAATTCTATGGGTATATTCCCAAGAGTGTTATAACAGGTTCCTCCAGAAGTGTCATGTCCAGTTTTCTGAGGAACCGCCAGACTGATTTCCAGAGTGGTTGTACCAGCTTGCAATCCCACCCCCAGTGGAGGAGTGTTCCTCTTTCTTTACATCCTTGCCAACACCTGCTGTCTCCTGAGTTTTTAACCTTAGCCATTCTGACTGGTGTGAGGTAAATGGTATCCTGCATAGCACCTTTCGGAAAAAAATTCTGGTCAGTATTAATTTATTTTCTACATGTCCCATGATCAAGGCACATGATTTTAGTAATGTGGTGCTATCATTGAGTTCTGATGGGCAAGCAATAGCATCACCAATAGTCTGGATTTCTTTAGGGATGTCTAGGAAACTTCTGATCAGTAATCTAAAGACCCTATAACTAGTGCTGGTCATTTTATTTAGCAATCTACAGCATTGGAGATGATCATAGTTCCCTATAAAGACCAACTCTAATTAAATCATTTTACATAAACTTGTACATATGCATATATGTATACATGTTTATATGCAATCATGCATATATCTAAAACATATGAATCGGAAGACATCGATGATATTTTTTTGAAGTTGATCAGTTGTTCCATTTTCCATGTGTTTCCTCAGTCCAACCATCCTCCTGCTCTCCCCGTGGACTCCCTTCCCTGTTGTCCCTTCTCCCTCATGTCACCTGTGCTGTGCTATCATCCCTCAAGACAGGTCATAATGAAGAAAGATTGGATGTTAAAATCATGGAAATTATAAAATACCAAAACAAGAATTTTAAAAGATCATTTCAAATTTGGAAGTAAATGAATCAATGTTTCTAAGTTTGTATCTGGTGTCATTTTTACACATAGTAGGACTTAATTGTGGCACAAACATTTAGACAAAAAGACAGAGACTGCCACGCAGAGGTGGCACACACCTTTAATCCAAGCACTTGGGAGGCAGAGGCAGGTGGATTTCTGAGTTCAAAGCCAACCTGGTCTACAAAGTGAGTTCCAGGACACCCAGGGCTACACAAAGAAACCCTGTCTCGAAAAAACAAAAAACAAAACCCAAAAAGCAACAACAACAACAACAACAAAATGACAGAAACTGAGACAGAGAGATAGAGACAGACAGAGAAGCAAAATTCCTGGTACTTAGGTTGATCCTATTCAAAATAAAACTGTACCAAATGAGTGTTCATTAAGCATTATATTTCTTGAAGACTGCTAATGTCATACCAAAGAACATAGATTGGAATGTGAATAGATATCAATTGATGAAAGGCATGGTCATTTGTCTAGATAAATAATATTATAATGAGCATAATTCAAGGTCACTGTTGGTTATATAGTTAGAGCCCATCATACGCACATACAAAAAAAGCTCAGAAATGCTTGGTGTGTTGGCTAATGAGTGTAATACACACACACACACACACACACACACAACATACATACATACATGCATGCATGCATACATACATACATACATACATTGACAAACTCCAAGATTTCTCCTCAGACCTTCACAGCAACTTTACATGACATAAAAATATATGATCTCCTACATAAAGTTACTGTGCTGCCACTGAAGCACTGATCTGAGCTTTCCTCTGGCTCTGATCTAGGATGTGGTGCTTCTCGTGCACAGCCACTAACTCGTCCCTGACAATGTAGAAATCTTGTGAAATTGAAACCATTTTTGCCTTTCCTTTTCATCACCGCTTCATTTCTTTTCCATTTGAAACTACTCTATTATGTGGCATGCCCTAATAGATGACCAGGTAGTGCTATTTGAAAGCTTCAATTTGTCTTGAAATCAAATTCCTGGGAAAATAACCTCAGGAAAATTTATACTATTGAAAGTTATATTTTTAAAAACTTATAGTTGCTTTCTTCATTTTGCAGTTATTTGTGAGTGATTATTACTTGAAAGGAGTTAAGGGTTCCTCACATTGAATATATTTATCCTGTAAATTGAAGCTAATTTGAAGTAAGATATCTCCATTTATTTATTATGAGACTTTCAAGCCTTAAATTATAAATTTATCTACAGACATTTATGCTATGTGATTTGTTTATTGAAATACCTGTTAGTATGGAATTTAGATTTCTTGTCACATACGAAGAATTGGAAACAGAAAACAAATGTAGCATTAGGTGAGCTATCAGGGTTGGGGTGGGAGCAGGTCTAGAGAGCATGCCCTGCTGGTGTGAGTGAGGGACAGCTGGCTGTGTGGCCAAC
The DNA here is from genome assembly GCF_947179515.1 of Apodemus sylvaticus. Lineage (NCBI taxonomy): Eukaryota > Metazoa > Chordata > Mammalia > Rodentia > Muridae > Apodemus > Apodemus sylvaticus. The sequence continues at coordinate 10,825,103 of NC_067473.1, forward strand.
TCAACTCAGCTACCTCTCAGTCCCAGATCCCTGGGTTTGAGTTGCCACATCCAAACATCTACTCCATCTATGAACTATCGGAACTCATGAAAGGGCTGTTTCTCTAAGACTCAAAAATTCAGGAACTCCATGACACACGAGAACAAGAAGTCTGAGAGGAGTCACTGTGAGGATCCAGAATAGATAATGTAGCAGAAGCCAGAGGACTTGGAGTAGAACAATGGCTAATTGCAAAGAACATTAGCAAGTTAAGATGTGTGACAAAATGGTGTACTGTGTGGTGTGACACACTATGGCCCAGTAAAACTTTAATGACAAGGTATTTGTTTTGTTTTTATTATTTTTATTATATCTTATTTTCTTTCATTTGGGGGAGGGTTGAAAGGGCAGAGAGCTGATAGAAAGGGATGAGAGATGAATGGAATTGGAGTGCAAGTTGTGAAAGTCACAAAACATCAATAAAAAACTTAAAATAAGGTATAGATCTAACCAGAGAATTCTCAAAGGAGGAATTTCAAATTGTCAAAAAGCACTTTCAATCTTATACATGCAAGAATGGTTAAGATCAAAAACTCATGCTGACAAAGCTGTAGAGCAAGAGGGATATTCCTCCTTTGCTTGTATGAATGTCAATGCATACAGCCACGATGGAAATCAATGTATCATTTCAGCAGGAAGATGGAAACAAATCTAACTCAAAATCCTGCTGCATTACTCTTGGGTATATACCCAAAGGACGCTCCATCACACCACAAAAATATTTTCTCAATTATGTTTATTCATAATGGCTAGGAACTAGAAACAAAGCTGACATCCCTCAACCAAAAGTGGTTGAAAATATGTGATATATTTATACAATGGAGTATTACCTAGCTGTTAATAACATCATAAAATATGCTGGCAAATGGATATAACAAAAAAAAAAAAACCATCCAGAATGAGGTAGACTATAACCCAAAAACACAAATAGAGACTGTTCTCACTTATGTGTTGAAATAAGCTGGAAAGAATAATCTTTCTACAATCTATAAGAGATTAAGTAACAAGAAGGAATGCAGGAGCAGCAGGTGAATCTCACTGGGAAGGGAAAATAGAGCAGATTTCACAAGTAGATGGAGGTAGTTATAGGAGTTGGATATGGATGGGAACATAAGGCATTAACTGAGGGGATGATGGAAGGGCAGGGGTTTGGAAATTAGCATTTCTGGCATGAGGTAGACAGTGCAATGGAGACTTCCAAGAACTTAGAAGGGCAACTCTAGCTAAGATGCCTAGTAATGAGGTATACAGAGTGTGAAGTAGCCATCTCCAGTGGAATGATTGAATCGGACACAAACCCAGCCACAAAATCTCAGAACTACAATTTTTTCTGCCTGAAAGATGTGCTGAGGTAATGATCTAGCGAAAATTATGGGAGAGGCTCACCATTAACAAATCTATCTTGAGGCCCATCCGCAAGAGGAAGATGAACCTTATGGATATCAATGTGTCACTTCATTAGGAAGATGGCAACCAATCTAACTCAAGATTCAGTTGTCTCACTCTTGGACATGTACCCAAAGGAAACTCTATCGCACTACAAGGACATTTTCCTTAAGTCCTTGCTCTATTCATAATAGTCAGAAGGACAGGACTCAGAGGCTGGATAGCACAGAGATATAGGATAAAACCAAACATAAGTAGACAAAAAATAATTAATTAATTAATTAATTAATTAATTAATTACTTTAAAAGTCAATGAAATGATTCCTAATGATATTCTCCAATATTGGTTAATTGGTGCCTAGTCCAACTGTTATCAGAGAGACTTCATCCAGCAACTGATGGAAAAAAAGATTCAGAGACCAACAGGCAAACATGAGTTTGGGGAATCCTACAGAAAAGGAACAGGGTGAAGAGTTGTAGGAGCCAAAGGGGTCAAGGACACTATAAGAAAACACTTAGAATCTGCTTACCTGAGCTCACAGGGGCTCACAGAGACCGAACTGAAAACCAGGGAGCCTTCATGGGCCTGGTCTCGGCCTTCTGCCTATAAGTTACAGTTGTGTAGCTTAGCCATCTTGTGGGACTGCTAACAGGGTAAGCAGCAGTTGTCTCTGACTCTTTTGCCTGCTTTTGTGACCCCTATTCTCCTACTGGGTTGCCTTTTCCAGTCTTAAAATAAGGGGAGATGTCTAGCCTTATTGCAACCTGATATTGCCATGTTTGGTAGATACCCCTAGGAGGCCTGCCTATTTCTGAAGGGAAATGGAAAAGTGTATTGGGGGCAAAGGTAAGATGAATAGGAAGGGAATGTCAGGAGAGGAAGGAGGGGAAACAGCTGTTGAGATGTAATATATGAGAGAATAAATACATTTTTAAATATATAGAATTAAGGTCATTTCAATGACAAAATGCCATTAAAAGACACGTACAGAGCTTTCATGTAGAAGTTATACAATAAGTACATGCATTGATATCTTCTATATAATGTAATAATTTTAAACCAAAATTTTATGTCATATTCCAAGGATATTATTGCTGCTTTCATATGCTTTCTCTAACCTTCCCCCACTGCTCTCACACAAACACTTGCATTTTCTGGAAGTATATTTCCATAAAATCATTCTTATAAATCTTGAACTCCAAATCCATTATTCCCTTTCCTGGAAACAGGTCCATTACATTTATTTAAGCTACAAATTAGTGTTGATTTGTTAATTTAATAAATTAAAGTAGTTTATCAATCCATTACTAGTTTTATAATGTTAACTTCACTTCTATAAAGAAACACTACTATGATCTTTTGTCACAAACTGTTAAGTACTGGCCTTTGAATGCAACTGTATACATATGTATTTAAGTGTGTCATATCAAATTAGCTTTAAAATCTCAGTAATACATCAAGGAAATTTAAAGGAAAATTACAGTCCATGTTTGGCATGAACTCTAGAGAATTACTCCTTTTTCCTCAGAAGATGAATAGAAGATACCATAGTTATAAAACATTACACAACTACAAGTGAAATTAAAAACAACATTGTGCTAAAAACTATGGGCCAGGTGGTGGTGTCACACACCTTTAATTCCAGCCTTTAGAAACAGAAGCATGTGGATCTCTGACTTTGATGTCAACTTGTTTTACAGAGTGAGTTCCAGGACAACCAGGACTGCATAGAGAAACGCTGTCTCAAAAGACAAACAAATAAATAGCAAAACAAAAACAAACAAAAAAATTGTTAGGTTCAGTGTTTACCCTAGGTATTAGATAAAGCTTACTTGAGTGCCACAGTTATTTGAGATTACCCCAAAAATATTCAAATTTTCATCATAAAAATACCCAACATTTTATTTTCAAATGTGTCTGCTCCTATCTGTTATTATTTGATTTGTTCAAATAATTCCATTAGACAGTAAATATTAGTTGTAATTTAGAAATAATCCACTAATCTCCAGAATAGATATTTATTGGTGATACTCTAGAAATTTACTTCAATGTAGTTTTGAGTCACCATTATCAGAGCTTAATTGGTCCTCATCTAGACCTTAGAAAAACCATTGAGCATTTTTGCAAGGTTTCCCTAAATAGCTACATATACACACCACTATAAAAAAAATCAGTTTCCTATTGAAGAATTAATTCACAGACTATCAGAGCAAAGTATTTTAATTCAATAGAAATGAATTTTCCTAGATGAATTAGATAACCACAGTCTAGCTCCCAGCTGATCTAAAGCTAAAATAATCAGATTGAGCATGTGCTTCCTAAAGGTCTAGAAATGTGTAAGCTGGGGCCTTGAAAATTGTAAAAATACAAATATCACCTCTTCCATGTTTCACCTCACTGGTACTCACACACACACACACACACACACACACACACACACACACACACACACACATACACACTAAAAGTTCTTTTCTGTATTTTCTGCATATTGTGTACCTTGAATAGAATACCAAGTACACTTTCTGATAATTGCATGATGTCACCTTTTTGTGTGTGTGTTTTTTTTTTTTTGCCTTTTCAATATTCTTTGTTTACATTCCAAATGGTTTCCCCTTTCCAGGTCCCTCCCTCCCCATAAGTCCTATAAGCTCTCTTCCATCCACCCATTCCCCAATCAACCCCCTCCCACTTCTCTGTTCTGGTACTCACCTACATTGCTGCATCAAGCCTTTCCAGGACCAGGGCCCTCTCCTTCCTTCTTCTTGGGAATGATTTGATATGTGAATTGTGTCTTGTGTACTCAGAGCTTCTGGGATAATATCCACTTATCAGTGACTGTGTTCTATGTGAATTCTTTTGTGACTGGGTTACCTCACTTAGGATGATATTTTCCAGTCCCAACCATTGGCCTAAAAATTTCATGAATTCATTGTTTTTAATTGCTGAATAGTATTCCATTGTGTAAATATACCACATTTTCTGTATCCATTCCTCCCTTGAGAAACATCTGGGTTCTTTCCAGCTTCTGGATATTGTAAATAAGACTGCTATGAACATAGTGGAGCATGTGTCCTTATTGCATGCCGGGAAATCTTCTGGGTATATGCCTAGGAGTGGTATAACAGGGTCCTCCAGAAGTGTCATACCCAGTTTTCTGAGGAAGCACCAGACTGATTTCCAGAGTGGTTGTACCAACTTGCATTCCCACCAGAAGTAAAGGAGTGCTCCTCTTTCTCCACATCCTTGCCAACACCTGCTGTCTTCTGCAGGTAGATCAGTGGAATAGATTTGAAGACCCAGAAATGAACCCACACCCCTATGGTCACTTGATCTTTGACAAAGGAGCTAAAACCATCCAGTGGAAAAAAAGGTAGCCTTTTCAACAAATGGTGCTGGTTCAACTGGAGGTCAGCATGTAGAAGAATGCAAATGGATCCATTCTTATCTCCTTGTACTAAGCTCAACTCCAAGTGGATCAAGGACCTCCACATAAAACCAGACACACTGAAACTAATAGAAAAGAAATTGGGAAGACCCTTGAGGACATGGGCACAGGGGGAAAGTTCCTGAACAGAACACCAATAGCTTATGCTTTATAATCAAGAACTGACAAATGGGACCTCATAAAATTACAAAGTAAGGACAAAGGCAAAGGAAACACTGTCAAAAGGACAAAAGGGCAACCAACAAATTGGGAAAAGATCTTCACCAACTCTACATCCAACAGAGGTCTAATGTCCAATATATAGAAAGAATTCAAGAAGTTAGACTCCAGAGAGCCAAACAACCCTATTAAGAAATGGGGTACAGAGCTAAACAAAGAATTTTCACCTGAAAAATTTCAAATGGCTGAGAACCACCTTAAGAAATGTTCAACACCATTAGCCATTAGGGAAATGCAAATCAAAACAACCCTGAAATTTCACCTCACACCATTCAGAATGGCTAAGAATTTTATGTGTTTTCAAGAGTTACTGCACTAACCCTATTCTGTGCCTCTTCCTCTAGATACAGATGTTCCATCTAGGTAGAATTCTCAAGTTCTCTTTGTTAGTTTTAGAACTTTTAAGACTGTGACAGTTTAATCAGGACTAGCAACATATCTACTGGGTATCAGAGTCACTCTTGGCCATGAATAAAAAAAACACAAAAAACAGAAGTCACTGTGCAACAGTATATAAAAACTGCAGAAGTCTGAGAGAAACAGAAGACAGATGACAGGAAATGGGGAATTTGTATGTGCTGTAATTGAGCCTTCCAGTGTAGTCTGAGATTACTGAACCCTTGTTCCAAAATCCAGACTCCCTCACTATGTGGGTATATAGGGTTGTTTTTTAAGATTCTTCAAATTATGTTTCCTAAGAATCCTATTAAAAGACTTTAAAACAGTAATCCTTGTGTAGACAGCACTCTTTGCTGTGTGTTTCATGTGCTATCCATTATTGGTAGCACAATTCTTGATGTTTGTTTGAGGCATAAAGATTTAATAATCAGGTTATTACATAAGTATTACTTATGTCTGTCTTATTCTTTCTTGATAGTTTTATATATACATGAGAGTGTGGTTTAATTTTAAAAATTATTTTTATATTATGTTATAACTTTCCATCATATGCCTGCTTCTAAACATCTTTAATACCATTGTTGTGTGAATTAGCTAATTGTCAATCTCTCACATTCTTCTCTGGCTCCTGAGCCACGGTTTCCTATGGGAAATTAATTTTGTCTAACAATATTCTCCTCACATTGCCACTGCTGCACAGATGTTCCATGCCTTCACTGTTTAAAATATCTATTCCATACTACACAGAGGAATACTTTTTGGAACATATAGATGGTGAACAGTTTCAAGTCATTTTTGGAAATTCTTCTGTAGGAAATACAAGTATTAAGAGAAAATTTTTCACTTGATATGCAGGGATCAGTATCTTTAATTAGAGTATAGAGATCTGCCTCCAAGCCTGATACCAGAGGTTGATAATCTGGTCCTATATAGTAGAAGGACAGAACCTACTCTATTTGTCCTCTGATCTCTACATATTCAACCTAGGATGTATGTACAAAACACAAGCATAGACACACACTAAATTAATCAATTGACTAATTAATTAATGAAAATTTAAATAGTTAAGATCTAACACATGTATTATCTCAGTTTAAAATAAAATCTGTAATTAGAAGGTAATTAGCAATGACACTAGTTCAAGTGTGACTGAAGCATAATGCATTCATTTCTTTTTATTTCTATGTAAACATAGTTTACATAGAGTTTAATCTTTGAAACAATTCTGCAATATCTATGTAGCTATATATGCATAAACATACACACACATGTACATAGACACCCATGTATACACATGCATATATGAACATGCATCTATCACTGTTTGAAAGCTTATAACAAGAATTTTTAAAGAAGTGTATTAATCTTTAAAATATTGGTGATAGATTTGATTATAGGATACACCTTTAGGCTATGAATTTACTGTTGTAAAAATGATGAGAAGAGAACTTCATTATCTTCATGTCATAAATTAACAATGAGAAGCAAAGGGTTATTCCAACAGGCAACAAGAATAAAGAGGCCAAGTAGAAATGAGAGAAGAGAATGGGTAGAATGTGGAGGCTCAGTGTGACAATAAGAGTCAAGGGGTGCAGAAGAGAGGAACATCAGAAGGGAATTTCTAGGGCAGCTACTCATCAGACCTATTTAGAACACAAATGATCTCTCTTGAATTTAATAATATAGACCAAAGAAAATTGGACTGTAAAGTTTAATTCTTTCAACAAAAATATCAAAAAGTATTTATACACAAAGCAAAATATATTCTAAATAATTTATATATTTACCAAAGTGAGTTCTAAAAATATTAAATTATCACTCAGTAGTTAAAACTAATCCATTAGAACAGTGTTTCTCACCTTCCTAATTCTGTGACCCTTCATCAGGTTGTGATGACCCCCAAACATAAAATTATTTTTGTTGTTACTTCATAAATGAAATTTGCCACTGTTATGAATGCTAATGTAAATACTGTGTTTTCCAATGATCTTAGGCAACCCTGTGAAACAGTCATTCAATCCCAAAGAGATCACAACCTACAGGATAAGAACCACTGAGTTAGAAAATAGAGTGAAGATGGAAAAAAGATGCAGTGCCACCGGGTTAAGATGTCAAAGAACACAAATATTTGAATAAATCTTAGTTTTATATTGGAAAATGGAAAAGGATTTAATATGTTATCCTGCCATCTCTCTGCCAACCTTCATCATATCCTGCCAATTCAGAAGCATACAGGTTAGATTCCCTTCCAGCATCCATATTCCCTGCCTGATGAGTCATCTGGGACACCCTCAGCTGCCTTGATCAGCCAGATAGCCCTGATGAACCTCATTTTCCCACCATCTTTCAGCCCACTTCTATCAGATGTGATGATCTGGAACAATACAGCCCAAAAATACCCATTAGAGACCTATTATAATTGGGATCATGAAGGTTAGGCTCCCTCCTAATACCTACTAAAACAGGAACATCCAGGAACTAAAGATGGATAAAGGCTCTGAAAAGAACACAATCGTTAAGATGCAGGGCAATATGACACCTACAAATCAAGCCCAGGATATCCTAAAACAAACAAAGCTCAAGAAAAATGACCTCAAATCCAATCTTATAAAGATGATAGAGGCCTTTATAGAGGAAATGAATATTAATGGAAATGAGTTAAGGGAAATTTAAGGGAAATTAATATACCCTTAAAAATCACAGAAAATTCAGTCTTACAGGGAGAGGCCTTTAAAGAAGAAACAAATAAATCCAAGTAGAGAAATACCGATAAATACAATTAAACCAGTGAAGGAAATAAATAAAACTGTGGAAGACCCCAAAATGGCAATATAACTAATAAAGAAAACAAAACCTCAGGGGAATCTTGGAGATGCAAAACTTGGGGAAAAACCAGGAACAACAGATGCAAGCATAACCACCATAACATAAGAGATAGAGAGACTCTCAGGTGAAGAAGATACAATAGAAGAAATTGATACATTTGTCAAAGAAAATATTAGATACAAAAAAATGCTCTAACACAAAATATACAGGAAATTTGATATACCATGAAAAGACCTAACCTAAGAATAATAAGATTAGAAGAAGATGAAGAGTGCCAGATTCAAGGACCAGAAAATATTTTAATAAAGTTACAGAAGAAAACTTTCCCAACTTAAAGAAATAAATGCCTATAAACATGCAAGAAGCTTATAGAATATTATTAGATTGTACCAGAAAAGAAAATCCTCCTTTCACATAATAATCAAAACATAAAATATATAGAACAAAGAAAGAATATTAAAAGCTGCAAGGGAAAAAAAGCCAGATAACAAACAAGTCAGATCTATCAGTATTACACCTGGCTTCTCAAAAGATACTCTAAAAATTAGAAAGGTCTGGACAGATATCATGTAAGCCCTAAAACACCCACAGATGTCAAACTAGGCTACTAGACCCAGCAAAACTCTCAGTGATCATAGAGGGAAAAAACAAGATATTTCAAGACAAATCTAAATTTAAAAATGATCTCTTCACAAATTCTATCCTACAAAAAGTGATAGAAGAAAAACTTGAAACCAAGAAGGATAACTACATCCAAGAAAACACAGGAAATAAGCAATTCCATACCAGCAAAAACAAGGGCGACACACACACACACACACACACACACTCACTAACACCCTGACATCAAAATAACAGGAAAGAACAATCACTGGTCATTAGCATCTCTCATAATCAATGGATTCAAGTCCAAAATAAAAAGACACAGGTTAACAGAATAGATTTGAAAACAGGATCCATCATTTTGCAGCATATAAGAAACACATCTCAGCATGTTGCCTCAGAGTAAAGGACTGGAAAAAAGTTTTATAAACAAACAGACCCAAGCAAGCTGGAGTAGCCATTCTAATATCTAATAAAGTATACTTTCAATCAAAATTAATAAAAAATAAAGTGAAGAGCATTTCATACTCACCAAAGAAAAAATCTACCAAGATGATATCTTAATTTTGTACATCTATGCCCCCAAAACAAGAAAACCCATGTTTGTAAAAAAAAAAAAAAAAAAAAAAAAAAAAAAAAAAAAAAAAAAAAGCACACCACATATTAATAATGTATGACTTCAACAATTCAATAACCCACCCTCACCAATTAACAGATCATCAAGACAAAACCTAAACATAGAAGTAATGAAACTAACTGACATTATGAATCAAATAGACTTAGCAGACATGTATAGAATATTTTACCCAAACACAAAAGTATAAGAATTCTTATCAGCATCACATGAATCTTTCTCCGAAACTGACCATGTAGTTGATCCCAAAGCAAGCCTCAACAGATATAAGAAATAACACCTTGTCTCTTATCATAACCACCCATCAACCAAAAAGCATACAGATGTGCAGCTCCGTTTTCATTGGGTCCAGAACAACTGGAGCAGGATATCATTAAAGCAGATTCCCATCCGTGAAACCTATTTCCCCAACTCAGCTGTCTTGTCTGACTTCAGTAAGTGAAGAAGTGCCTAGTCTTGCAAAGACTTGATGTAGTGGAATCAGGTTATATGGAGGGTCGGCTGCATTTGCTCAGAGAAGTGAAAAAGGGAAAAGGGAGAGATTGTGTGAGGTGCGGACAAAGAAAGCAGAGATTGGGATGTAAAATGAACTAAAAATAAAGGAAGAAATAAATAAATCAATAGAAAGTAAAAAAAAACAACTACAACAACAACAAAACAAAAAACAAAAAACAAAAAAAAATGTTAGAGGGGTAGACAACTATACTGTTGATTAAATTTTAGACTTGCTCCATGGGAGGGAATTTGTGCCTGGTACTTGAAACCCACTTAAAAAAAACAAAAAAAACAAAAAAAAACAAAAAAAAAAAACACCTTATCTGAGGAGGCCTTAAGCCCTAGGGGGGAAATGATAGTACTGTTGCTCAATTGACATGCCAATAAACTACCTTCTAAACAGTTATTTTTATGTTCATAGAAAAATATACTTTCCATTTTAATTAGAGAAATTTCTGTCTGAAATGAACAGTAAGGAATAGAGAAATGCACGGCTGCTTAAAGTGCTGAGAATAAAGGGCAATAGAATGCTCAGCCCTAAACAAATATTTATATAGTCCACTCTTGGGCTCAGTGAGCATGTCAGAAGAGGAGTCAGAAAGAATTTAAGAGGGAAAACATAAGAGCATGGGCTAAGAAATGCTATAATCGAGGCTGTTATTGCCACTTGCAGCAGATGTGGTTGCCTGCCCTGGGCCAGGGCAAAAATAGGCCCCATGTGGAAGAGGCTCATAGAAGAGGTCCGTTCCCTCCCACAGAGCTATTGACTACTGATGGGTTCTTGGAAGGAGGCAGCCAACTTTCTTCAGTTGTTATCCACTAGTGAACTCACCAGGCTCCAAGCAAAATTCCAAACACAGATAGTTGTAGAGATAATCTCTTGTTTTGAATGGAAACATCACCTATTGGTAAAAGGCTGATGGACCAGTGAGTGGAGGCAGGATTAGAAGGAGGGACTACCAATAGAAGGAGAGGATTCTGGGATAACCAGTCACGTAAGAGAACATTGAATAAAATAAATGAGTAATTAAGATATGAGCTTGTTGGGAAACTGAGACAAAGACTGGCCTCAGCATTTATTCATATAAAAATGAAAAAAAGAGAAAGGGATTGAATAAATGAAATAAAATACCATCTTTTTAATGTAATAGTAATAAAAGTGTCAATATTCCTGATTAAATTATGGAATTATTCAGAGATTTGTAGTGGTTCATAATTCATATAGAAAAATATGTGTTCAGAATGGAAAATCTAATTTTAGTCTGTATTAAAAGTATATTAAAATATATGTTAAAGATAAGCTGAAAATATATAACATACTAATGTAAGTATAGGAATACAAGTTCTAGAAAATAGTATAATATACTAGAAATATACTCCAATGAAAGAAAGCAAATAGAAAACATCACTCTTAAATTACTGTGAAAAATAGACTTTTTGATGAATTGTACTGAGTTAACTAGTCCACAATTATGAAGAAAAGAAAACAAGAAGGTTGAGGAAAATATGTAATTTAATGTGAAATATTTCATTTGAAAATGAAAAACATTATATAGGAAAAACACTGTAACCAAATAGATTATGAGAAAAAGGAAGGTAAATTGTTTGCAAATATGCGATGCTGTCAAAAAGTAATTTCCATTTTATACAATAAAGAAATATATCTCAGCAAAATGGATAAAAAAATAGAAACAAGTACAGAAAAACTAGAAGAATGGCTAACCATCAAATGAAATATGTTAATACAAATAGAAGACCAGTCGAAAGCAAAAACTGAAGAGCTGAATTTCCTTCGGTGGTCAAAGTGTGCTGGCTTGGAACTCTCCTTTGTAGGGCAGGTTAACTTTGTACTCAGAGATCCACCTGCCTCTGCTTTGCAAATGCTGGGGTTAAAGGCATGTCTCTGGTTCTAATAAGCATTTTATGTAAAGTCTGTTTCTGATTCTGTGACTTGCATCGTTATTGAGACCTAGTTTGTAGACCTAATGGGATACATTGAAGAGGCAGGCAGACAAAAAAACACAAGAGGCATAGATATATAAAATGCAGAGAAAGGTGTGCATTGGAATATAAGTGCCTCTTTCTGAAAGTGGAATATTTCAAGATTCCATGCAGGTCAACTAGATCATGTAGCCATGTCCATGATGACTAACACAACTTATCACTTCTAAATCTAAACATCTAATCACTTGTAATATAAACATCTAAATGCTGACACAACTTGTCACTTGTAAATTGACAGTTTAGTGAAAAATTAAAACTGTACATAGAATTAGCATATACAACAGTCTCCTCTCTAGATATGCACACAGAGGATTAGAATCCTACAGGTCAACTATATATTCACCACCACGTTTATTTTAGCATTATTCACAATATAACCAAGTCAATGGAATTGAATGAGTAATAAATGGATGAAGAATATATGCTGCATATCTTCACACAAAAGGAAATCATGTCATAATTAAGATATGAATTAATTGGGAAACGGAGACAAAGCTACTTTACAACAGCACAATTAGGTTTTAAAAGGGAAATAGTAAACATTGTTTATTTTGCAATAATTGGCCAAATTCCCTTCAGTGAATTGGCATTTGGTAAACTGCCTGAACAATGTGATCTTATGGACAGCAATGAGTTATACTTTGAACCGATGAGATAGATAGGAGTTATTTAAAGATATCTAGCCAGTGAAAGCCAATAAAAACACAATACAGTTCTGACCATGTAAATACTTACAACTAATAATAGAATTACTTAGAATAGAGTTACTACAAGGAAACGAGGGGCTAGCTCCACATCATGGATATAAAATCTGGTGGTGTATTACTCAGATAAGAATTGATTAACTCTGCATTTATATATAAAATAAAGTTCAATTTGGGCTTTCTCTTGGATTTTTGGTAAGGTGTCCTTTCCCTTTCGCCATGACTACTAAAGTTCCAAACGTTCAGAATCAAGGGTAGAGAACACAGGGTTTCTTGAATGAGAGCATAGCAGGGCGTGCATCTTTGGGGCATACCCAATTTTAGGTTGCAGAGAGGAGAAAATATCTAAGAAAATATGTGGAAAATGCTTATAAGTAAAGATTTAGGCCAGGAGAAATTTGTTGTGCACTCACTCGGCTCCCTCTAAAAAAAATAAAAAAAATTTTAGAAGAAGATTGACAGGAAAAATATGCAAGGGGAAGGAGAGGTGGGGATGATGCAATTATATTACTAATATATGAAATTCTGAAAAATTAAGATAATAATTTTAATTATTTTATTTTTGAAGTTATAAAAGCTACATAATTTCTTCATTTCTTTCCACAAAGCCCTCCTATGTACCCCCTGCTCTCTTTCAATTTCATTGATTTTTTCTTTCTTATTACATATATACATATATGTGTGTGTATTTGTATATGTATATGCATATTACATATTTATATGTGTGCCTGCCAGGAGCCATCCTCACTTAGATTTCAATGCTAACAACTCTCCATACAAGGAGCCATCCCCACCTGGCTCTCAATGCCAGGAGACCTCGATACCAGGAATCATTTTCACTTAGATCTACATGCCAGGAAATATTCCTATGTAAATCTCAAAAACCCCTCATTTTGAAGTTCATCTGTGGATAGGTTACTATAGCAACCCCTTTCCACTTCACCTCCTCATGACTGACTCCCTTTATCATGCCAAAATTCCAGCAGCAATAACTAGCCTTACGCAGAAATTGTGAGAAACTGTTTCTTAGAAATGATGTCAGCCCCCTGAGATTGTTCCCCCTTTACCCCTCCCAAACCTTGTAAGCGTCCCTTTATATTGACTTGTGTAAAAATTAAAATTTGACAGCTTGATCGGGATCAGACTTGCTGTTGGTATCTTTTTGTGTCTTTGTCCCATTGCCTTTCTTTTAGGTAGCTCCAGGAACCCTGCTGACTGTCCTGCGGGTCGGGACATGTACCCACAGTATGAAGAAAGATGACTGTTTAGTATCTCTTCAATGAGAGTGACTATTTCCCTTGCTCTGTATATTTCTTAGTTGTCTACTGCTTTGTCAAGTGTGGAGGTCTTGTGAGCTCTCCCGTTTCCACTTTTCTAGCATGACAATTGTTGTTGCTCTTTCCCAAGCCATGGCTTGGCAGTCATATTGGTGAAAGATTATGTGTGTAGTTCTATGACATTACCAGGACAGAAAATTTCCAATTCCTTTGGCTCTTGGGATCTTTCTGAATCCTCAGTTATCACTGAGTTTTGGATAGAGAAATTGTTTTGTAGATGTAACAGTTAGGTATGGGCTCTGCATTTTGATTAGTTGTGCTTTTCTATAATGGCTACCATCTGTTTTAAAGAGAAATTTCATTGGTTAGGAGTGAGGACTACACTTGTCTCTGTATATAAGGACAAATATTTAGAAATAAGTTAGGGGTTTTGTTCCCTTAGTAATGTGATGGTCATAAGTTTCCTGTAAGATCCATGATCCACCAGCACCAAGTAGTTGGATAGGTTTGCAGGGCCAGGCACGATTTTCCTCTTATTGGGCAGGCTCTAAGTTCAATTAAAGAGCTGTTGTTTACTGCCAAAGTGTGCATGCCACTATTCACTCTTAGGGTTATACAATGCTCTGGTGGAAGTTGTTCTGTTTCTTCAGCATCAGAACTGAGTTAACTATGAGTGGCCCCTTCTGGGGCCGTGAAAGCTTGTCCTCAGAGAAAACATTTTAGGTCAGATTTTTTTTCTTTTTCTTAGATATATTCTTCATTTACATTTCAAATGCTGTTCCCTTTCCTGGTTTCTCCCCCTGAAAGTCTCATAACCCATCTCCTTTCCCTCTGTTCCCCAATCAACCCTCTCCTGCTTCCCTGTCCCAGCATTTTTCCACACTGTGGAATCTAGCCTTTCCAGGACCAAGGGTCTCTCCTCCCTTTGATGTCCAACAAGTAAAGTCCATCCTTTACTGCCAATGTCTCTGGAGCCATGTGCACTGTCTGGTAGACGGTTTTGTCCCTAGGACAGACTACTGAGTGGCTCATATTATTGTTCCTCATATGGACCTCTTCAGCTCCTTGTATCTTTTCTTTAGCTTTCCCATTGGGGACCCTGTGCTCAGTTCAATGGCTGGCTGAGAGTATCTCTCTCTGTATTTGTCATGCAGTAGCATGTCACCTCCCACGTGATAGCTATATCTGGCTCCTCCTCTCAGCCAGTCCTTGTGGGCATCAATAATAGTGTGTAGGTTTTGTAATTGTATATGGGATGGATCACTAGGTGGCATAGTCTCTGGATGATCCTTCCCTCAGACTCTGCTTTACACTTTGTCTTTGTAACTCCTTCAGTGGGAATGTTGTTTCCCCTTCTAAGAAGGACCAGAGTACCCATAAATTTTTCTTCCTTCTTCTTGATCATCATTTGATATGTGAATTATGTCTTGAATATTCCTAGCTTCAGGGCAAATATCCATTTATCAGTGAGTGCATACCATTTGTGTTCTGTTGTGATTGCAAGAGAATACTGTTGTGATTACCTCACTCAGGATGATATTTTCTAATTCTATTTGTGTAAAACTTTGATGAATTCATTGTTTTTTATAGCTGAGTAGTATTTCATTGTGTAAATATGCCACAATTTCTGTACACATTCCTCTGGTGAGGGACATCTTGGTTCTTTCCAGCTTCTGGCTATTATAAATAAGGCTGCTATGAACATAGTAGAGCATGTATCCTTATGATATACTTGATAATCCTCTCGGTATATGCCCAGGTGTGGTATAACAGGGTCCTCTGGGAGTATTATGGCGAGTTTTCTGAGGAACTACCAAACTTATTTCCAGAGTAGTTGTACCAGCTTGCAACCCCACCAGCAGTGGAGGAATGTTCCTCTCTCTATACATCCTCATGAGCACCTGCTGTCTCCTAAGTTTTTGATTTAGGCATTCTGACTGGTGTAAGGTGAAATCTCAGGGTTGTTTTGATTTGCATTTCCCTGATGATTAAGAATGTTGAACATTTATTTAGGTGTTTCTCAGCCATTTGATATTTCTCAGTTGAAAATTCTTTGTTTAGCTCTGTACTCCATTTTTAATAGATTTATTTCATTCTCTGGATTATAACTTCTTGAGTTCTTTGTATATATTGGATATTAGCCCTCTGTTAGATGGAGGATTGGTAAAGATCTTTTCCCAATTCGTTGGTTGTGATTTTGTCCTATTGACAGTGTCCTTTGCCTTACAGAAACTTTGTAATTTTATGAGGTCCCATTTGTCAATTCTTGATCTTAGAGCATAAGCTATTGGTGTTCTATTCAGGAAATTTTCTTCTGCATGCTGACCTCCAATTGAACCAGCACCATTTTTTGAAAAGACTATCTTTTTTCCACTGGATGTTTTCAGCTCCTTTGTTGAAGATCAAGTGACCATAGGTGTGTGGATTCATTTCTGGATCTTCAATTCTATTCCATTTGTCCACTTGTCTGTCACTGTGCCAGTACCATGCAGTTTTTAATACTATTGCTCTGTAGTATTGCTTGAAGTCAGGGATACTGATTCCCCCAGAATTTCTTTTGTTGTTGAGAATAGTTTTAGCTATCCTGGGTTTTTTGTTATTGCAGATGAATTTGAGAATTGCTTTTTCTAACTCTGTGAAGAACTAAGTTGGGATTTTGATGGGCATTGCATTGAATCTGTAGATCGCTTTTTGGCAAGATGGCCATTTTAACAATACTCTTCAAACTATTCCACAAAATAGAAACAAAAGGAACTCTACCAAACTCGTTCTATGAAGCCACAATTATGCTGATACCAAAACCACACAAAGATCCAACAAAGAAAGAGAACTTCAGGCCAATTTCCCTTATGAATATTGATGCAAAAATACTTAATAAAATTCTTGCCAACCAAATCCAAGAACACATCAAAATGATCATCCACCATGATCAAGTAGGCTTCATCCCAGGGATGCAGGGATGGTTCAATATAAGGAAATCCATCAATGCTATCCACTACATAAACATACTCAAAGAAAAACACCATATGATCATCTCATTAGATGCAGAAAAAGCATTTGACAAAAGTTAGCATCCTTTCATGCTAAGTCTTGGAAAGAACAGGAATTCAAAGCCCATACCTAAACATCGTTAAAGCAATATTCAGCAAACCAGTAGCCAACATCAGACTAAATGGAGAGAAACTTGAAGCAATCCCACTAAAATCAGGGTATCAATGCTTTCTATGGTACTTTCTGCATCTCAGATGCTCTCTTCTATCTCTTGTATTCTGTTGGTGATGATTAGATTCATGACTCCTGACTTCTTTCCTAGGTTTTCTACTTCCGGAGTTGTTTTCCTTTGTGATTTCATTATTGTCTCTACCTCGTTCTTTAGATCTGGATGGCTTTGTTTAATTCCTTCACCTGTTTTGTTTGTTTTCCCTTAGTTCCTCAAGGGATTCTCCTTGTTTACTTGTGTTCTCCTGTATTTCTTTAAGGGAGTTTTTATGTTCTTCTTGAAGCTCTTGATGAAGCCCTCCATCAGCATCCTGACCCATGATTTTAAACCCAAGTCTTGTTTTCCTGGTGTGTTGGGGTATCCAGCACTTGCTGTTGTGGGAGAATTGGGTTCAGATGGTGCCATATTGCCTTGATTTCTTTTAGCAACTTTCCACATTTGCCTGTTGCCATCTGGTTATCCCTGGTGTTAATTTGTCGGGCTGTCACTGGCTGCTGCTTATCCCTCCTGTTTCCCTACAGGCCTATCTCAGCAACCTGAGTGACTGCTTTTTGCTGGCACAGATTTCTGTGGTCCTGCCAAGTTCCTGGGTGCAGGTGGAGTCCTGGTGGTGTGTGTCCCAAGCGATCCTCTACTCTGGTATTCCCTGCCTACCTATCTGTTACACAGTCACAGGAGTCAAGACCTACTCTCTTGTAGGTGTATTTGGGTATGTAGCTCTCTGGCCCTGATCAACTCTGGATTCAGGCTGTGCTGGCTGTCTCCTCCACACTGCTGGTTGTATAGTTGGCTTCCTGAGCCACTTGGAGATCGCGGGCTGTGGCAGGGGATGTTCCTGATCCAGAGGCAGAAACTGGAAGGCTCCTGCCAGAGGCCTCCAGACAGGATCCTCCCATCTGCAGGGCAGGTCTTACCTGAGCTGACTGCTTCCTCCATGCTGCCTGCTGGGTGTATAGAACAACATTTTTTTAATAGGATTATTTGATTCTCTGGAGTCTAGCTTCTTGAGTACCTTGTATATATTGGATATTAGTCCTCTATTGGATGTAGGGTTTGTAAAGATGTTTTCCAAATCTGTTGCCATTTTGTCCTATTGACAGTGTCCTTTGCCTTACAGAAGCTTTTCAATTTTATGAGATCCCATTTGTATATATTGATATTAGAGCCTGAGCCTGGTGTTTTGTTCAGGAAAATTTCCCCTGTGCGCATAGGGGAAATAGTAGTCAGGGATCACCAGAGAAAGGATCTTTCTCACATTCTCTTTTATTAGATTCAGTCTATCTGGTTTTATGTAGAGGTCCACCTGAACTTGAGTTTGTACAAGGAGATAAGAACGGATCAGTTTGTACTCTTCAACATGCAGACTACCACTCGAAACAGCAGCATTTGTTGAAAATCTCTCTGTTCCACTGTATGGTTTTGGATTCTTAGTCAAAGATCAGATGACCATAGGCATGTCGTTTTATATTTGGGTATTCAGTTCTATTCCATTGATCTACCTGTCTCTCGCTGTACCAACACCATGCAGGTTCAATCAATATTGCACTGTAGCACAGCTTGAGGTCTGGGATGGTGATTCCCCTAGAAGTTATCTTATTTTTGAGAATATTTTTCACTATCCTGTTTTTTTTTTGTTTGTTTTTACAGATAAACTTGAAAATTTCTTTCTATCTCTGTGAAGGTTTGAGTTGGAATTTTGATAGGGGTTGTATCAAATATGTAGATTTCTGTTGGTAAGATAGCCATTTTTTACTATGTTAATCCTACAGATACACAAGCATGGGGAATCTTTTCATGTTCTGAGGTCTTCTTCAAATTCTTTCATCAGAGACATGAAGTTCTCATCATCTAGAGTCTAGATGTTTCACTTGCTTGGTTAGAGTCACACTGAGGTATTTTATATTATTTGTGACTATTGTGAATGGTGTTGTTTCTCTAACCTTGTTTATTCTTTGAGTAGAGGAAGGCTACTGATTTGTTTCAGTTAATTTTATAACCAACCACTTTGCTGAAGTTGTTTTTAGCTGTAGGAGATCTCTCAGTGTAATTTTTGGGCTCACTTAAGAAAACTATCTTATTATCAGCAAATATTTATATTTTCACTTCTTCCTTCCCAACTTATATCACTTTGACCTCCATTTTTTGTCTGGTTGCTCTGGCTAGAACTTTGAGTACTATATTGAATAGACAGGAAGGGAGTTTGAAGCCTTGTCTAGTCCCTGATTTTAGTGGAATTTCATCATGTTTCTCTCCATTCAGTTTTATGTCAGCTACTGAATTGCTGTATGTAGCTTTTATTATATTTAGATATGGACCTTTAATTCCTGATTATTCCAAGACTTTTAACATAAAGCAGTGTTAGTTAGATTTTGTCAATGCTTTTTCACATTGCAATGATATGATCATATGTTTTTTTTTCCTTTGAGTTTGTTTATATAACAGATTACATTGATGGAGTTTCACATATTGAACCATACCTGCATTCCTGGGATAAAGCCTTCCTGATATTAGTGAATACTCATTTTTTATATTGGATATTTAATTTATAATTCAAATGCTATTCCTTTTTTGCTTTCTCCTCCAAAACTTCCTATTCCATCCACCCTCACCCTGCTTCTATGACTGTGCTTCCCCAGCTACCCACCCACTCCTGGGTCCATGCCCTGGCATTCCATACATTGGGGCATCGAGCTTTCACAGGACCAAGGGCCCCTTCTCCCCTTGATGCCCGACAAGGCCATCCTCTGCTACGGAGCTGCTACACATGCTGGGCCCCTCCATGTATACTCTTTGGTTTGTGGTTTCATCCCTGGGAGCTCTGGCTGGTTGATATTGTTGTACTTCATATGGGTTGCAAAAGCCTCAGTCTTTCCCCTAACTCCTCCATTGGTGTCCCTGTATTCAGTCCAATGGTTAGCTACAAGCAGCTGCCTCTGTATTTGTCAGGCTCTGGCAGAGCCACTCAGGAGATAACTATATCTGTCTCCTTTCAGCAAGTACTTCTTGGCATCCACAATAATGTCTGGGTTTGGTGACTATATACAGGATGGATTGCCATGTGGGGCTGTATCTGGATAGCCTTTCCTTCAGACTCTGCTTCATACTTTGTCTCTGTATTTCCTCCTATGAGTATTTTGTTCCCTCTTATAAGAAAGACTAAAGCATCCACACTTTGCTCTTCCTTCTTGAGTTTCAAGAGGTATATGTATTGTATTTGGGGTATTCAGAGGTTTGGGGCTAATATCCACTTATCAGTGAGCGCATTCCATGTGTGTTCTTTTGTGATTGGGTAACTTCACTCAGGATGATAATTTTTTATTCCATCCATTTGCCTAAGAATTTCATTAATTGATTGTATTTAAGAGCTGAGTAGTACTCCATTGTGCAAATGTACCACATTTTCTGTATTCATTCCTCTGTTGAGTGACATCTGTGTTCTTTCCATCTTCTGGCTATTATAAATAGGGCTGTTATGCACATAGTGGAGTATGTGTCCTTGTTACATGTTGGAGTATCTTCTAGATATATTCCCAAAAGTGGTCCTCAGGTAGTACTATGTCCAATTTTATGAGGAACTGCCAGACTGATTATCAGAGTGATTGTACCAGTTTGCAATCTCACCAAAAATGGAGGAGTGTTCCTCTCTCTCCATATGCTCATCAGCATTTGCTGTCACTTGAATTTTTGATCTTAGCACTGCTTTTATTCTGTTCCATAAGTCTGGGTATGTTGTGCTTTTGTTTTCATTAAATTCTAAAAGGTCTTTAAGCCAGGCGGTGTTGGCACATGTCTTTAATCCCAGCATTTGGGAGGCAGAGGCAGGCAGACTTCTGAGTTCGAGGCCAGCCTGGTCTACAGAGTGAGTTCCAGAACATCCAGGACTATACAGAGAAACTCTGTCTCAAAAAAAAAAATCTCTTTAATGGAGGAGTGGCCCCTTGTTCTGGAAAGACTCAGTGAAGCAGTATAGGGCAAAACCAGAACGGGAAAGTGGGAAGGGATGGGTGGGAGGACAGGGTGAGAGAAGGGGGCTTATGTGACTTTCAGGGAGTGGTGGGCTAGAAAAGGGGAAACCATTGGAAATGTAAATAAAAAATATATCGAATAAAAATAACATAAAAAATAAAAGGTCTTTAATTTCTTTATTTCTTCCTTGACCATGTTTTCATTTAGTAGAGAGTTGTTCAGCTTCCATGTGTATATGGGCCTTCTGTTGTTTTTTGTTCTTATTGAAGACCGCTCTTAGTCTGTTGTGAACTGATAGGATGAATAGGATCATTTAAATCTTCTTGTATCAGTTGAGGCTTATTTTGTTTCTACTGTCAATTTTGGAGAAAGTACCATGATGTTTTGAGATGAAGATACATTATTTTGTTTTAGGGTGAAATGTTCTATAAATAACTGTTAAATCTATTTGGTTCATAACTTCTTTTAGTTTAACTGTGTCTCTGTTTAGTTCGTGTTTCCATGATGTCTCTATGGGTGAGAGTGGGGGCTTGAAGTTTCCCACTATTATTGTGTGAGGTTCAATGTGTGCTTTGAACTTTAGTAATATTCATTTACTAATGTGTGCTCCCTTTATTTGGGGCATAAATATTGATAATTGTGAGTTTATCTTGGTAGATTTTTCCTATCAAATTGAAATGACTTTCCTCACCTTTGTTGATAACTTTCAGCTAAAAAGTATTTTATTGGATATTAGAATGGCTTTTCCAACTTTTTTCTTGGGAGCATTTGCTTGGAAATTTTTTTCTAGCCTTTTACTCTGAGGTAGTGTCTGTCTTTGTCACTGAGGCATGTTTCCTGTATGCAGCAATATGCATGGTTCTGTTTATCTATGAAGTCTTCTAGTGTATACCTTTTCCTTTAGGAATTGGTTCCATTCATCTTAAGTGATCTTAACACTAATAATTGTTGGTTCCTCTTATTTTCATTTTTAGAGGAAGAATTATGTTTGTGTGGCTCTCTTCTTTAGAGTTTGTTTTAAGAAGATTAATTTCTTGCTTTTTCTTGGGTATAGTTTTGTTCCTTGCACTGGAGTTTTCCATCTGTTATACCTTGTAGGCCTCGATTTGAGGAAAGATATTGTTTAAATTTGGTTTTGTCATTGAATATCTTCATTTCTTTGTCTGTATTAATTGTGAGTCTTGCTGGGTATAGTAGCCTGGGCTGGTATTTGTGTTCTCTTAGGGTCTGTATAACATCTGCCCAAGATCTTCTGGCTTTTAGAGTCTCTGTTGAAAAGTCCAGTGTAATTCTGGTAGGTCTGCTTTTACACATTACTTGACCTTTTTCCCTTACTGTTTTTAGTATTCTTTCTTTGATCTGTGCATTTGTTGTTTTGATTATTATGTGACAGGAGGAATTTACTTTTGTGTCCAATCTATTTGACATTCTGTACGCTTCTTTTATGTTTATGGCATATTTTTCTTTAGGTTAAGGAAGCTTTCTTCTATAATTTTATTCAGGATGTTTACTGGGCCTTTGAATTGGTAATCTTTGCTCTCATCTATACCTATTATTCTTAGTTTTGATATTTTCATTGTGTCCTGCATTTCTTGAATGTTGTTGGTTAGGAGCATCTTACATTTTGCATTTTCTTTGATTATTGTGTCAAGGTTTTCTATAGTATCTTCTGCACCTGAGATTCTCTGTTCTGTCTCTTGTATTCTGTTGTTGATGCTTGCTTCTATGACTCCTGCTCTATTTCCTAAGTTTTACATTCTTTCTCTCTGTCTCTGTCTCTCTGTCTCTGTATGTCTCTGTCTTTGTCTCTCTCTGTCTCTCTGTCTCTCTCTCTCTGTTTGTTTTGTTTTGTTTTGTTTTGTTTTTCAAGAGAGGGTTTCTCTGTGTAGTCCTCACTCTGTAGACCAGGCTGGCCTCCAACTCAGAAATCTGCCTGTCTCTGCCTCCCAAGTACTGCGATTAAAGGCATGCACCATCACTGCCCGGCAAGTTTTACTTCTCTAGGGCTACCTCCCTTTGTGAATTTTTTATTGTTATTTTTGTTTTTTCATTTTTGCATCCTAGATGGTTTTGTTCAATTCCTCCACCTATTTGTCTGTGTTTTCCTATATTTCTTTAAGGGATTTTTTGTGTTTCCTGTTTTAGGGTTTCTATCTGTTTACATATATTCTCCTGTATTTCTTAAGGGAATCTTACTTTTTAGGTATGTTGGGCTATCCAGAGCTTGCTGTGATTGGAGAATTGTTTTGGGGGGTTTTGTTTTGATTTTGTTCTTGTGTGTGTGTGTGTGTGTGTGTGTGTGTGTCTTAATTAGAAAAGTTTTTTCTTCTTTCTTTTCCTTTTTCTGATTTTTCTTTTTTCTTTTTGCATTCTGATAATGCCAAGTAACATTGGTTTCTGTGGCTTATGTGCTTGCATTTGCCTCAATATATCTGTTCATCTCTGGTGTTAGCTGGCATTGCTATCTATGACTAGAGACTGTACCTCCTGTGAGGCTGTGAACATGGGTTTGTCAGAATTCCTGAAGGTCAACCTGACTTTGTGAGCCTGTGAGTCTGGGTGTGTCAGCACTTAGTGGGATCAAGTTTTCTCTGGATGGGATTGGGGCATGAAGAGTCTGCTCCCAAGTGCAAATGGAACCCAGAAAGAGTGTACACTAACTCATTTCATTCATCTGACATTTCATCTAACTTCCATAGGATTGGAGATGGATTAATTTAGTCATTTAAAATTTTGATGATGTCCTGTGGATTATCAGAGGATAAGATTGCTTAGAGTAAGTCTTTAATTATATGGTATGGATAGAAACTTGTGGGGTTTTTAGGGGATGAATGGATGAAGGAAACACCAAGGTAGAAGAAATTCATATGAAATATGTATGATGGTGAAGTTATTGAGTTTACACTCTTCTGTGTCCCTATAGTAAAGTAAAAACAATGTGTGGCTGACTCAAGACACTGTTCAACCTTCTGTAGGAAACATTCTTTTGCAGATAGATTGTTTGATACGAAAAGAACAAATGTATTTTATTGTTCATTGACACATCAAAGCCTTTGCACTGGTTTGTTTGCTTTCCCAGAAGTCAAACTCTGTACTTTTAAAGATTCTTAAATTTCTAACATGTGTAATCATATTATCCTACAGTATAAACCATTTAATAAGTCATTATTTGTGTTCAAATACTGAGTCTATGTTTGTTGGCTGTTAGAGAAAGACTTGCATCTTCTAAATGATTTTCTGAAAACTACTCAGTAATGCTTGAGCTGAATGCCTTCACAGGAGGCTGATCTCTATGCTTATTTACAGAGACTAGAGGTACTGCTTCTGGATGCACCTTGATCTGCAACCTCTAAAGAACAGAAGACCTTTAAGGAGCTTGAGTTTCTGAAAACAAAGTGAGGCTTATGCATGAAGAGAGAGGCCTCCATTCATGCTGTGGGTAGGTAAGTTTCTTCTCTGTGTTATTATAAGCATACCAATAGTAAATACAGAACAGATCATCATCATGCAGAGTGAGTGTTCACTATAAAAGTTCCTGAGTTTTGTGTTGTCTGAAAAAATTCCATGATTTACGTCCTGCCTATCTATGGTGGATTCATCTTATAATGTGAATTTCATTCCCAGAGTCATGATCTCTGCTACTTGGACACATTCCATTTTCAGAGCTTAGTGACATGTCATCAAAAATAATGGACCAAAATTGCTTAGCAGTTAATTTATATTAATTTTGAGGAATGTTTTTCAGTTTTCAATGATGCTGATAAGGATGCTTATTTTTGACAATAAAATATCTTACTAAATAAAACTATTTTATAATGTTTAACTGAAGAACAAAAGTTTATTGAAAACAAAGAATTCTGAAAATCCCTTAATGTCTAAAAATATTTTAATTGAAATTCTCTCAAATATGGCTCATAATTTAATGAGGCTCTATCTGGCATCACTGCTTCTAGAAAATGGCCATTTCTAAATATCATGACATTAAGCCTGAATGTTCTGTGACAACTTTAAAATATATTGCATACACAAATTGAGGTAATGATCACTAGGTGTTTTGTACTAATGGACTCATTAGATTGATGCATGGTGTGGTAAGATGTGGATGTCAAATCTCTAATTTTATATTTTTAGTGCTAAACATTAAAATGTGACAGTTAATTTAGATAATAGATGAATATAGTGAAATAAGTTGATAAGACCTTGTTTGCTTCCTATGACAAGATGTTCATATTAATATATTCAAATTCAGACTTGAAACTGAAAATCAAAATTAATGTGTTTTATAATTGTAAGCATGAGTCAGAATCCAAGGTTCTGGATGACCCCATAACTTTGAAATCCTCAAACGAGCATTGTAGGATTCTTTCTAGTTCCTCCACCATTGAACTTAATGTGGGGAGTAATTATTTTAAAAGATGTATAATGACCTAAGTGCTGTGGAAAAGAGAGAAATATCTGTGTTAATCATTCCATAGCATCACAATGG
This sequence comes from Apodemus sylvaticus, assembly GCF_947179515.1. NCBI lineage: Eukaryota > Metazoa > Chordata > Mammalia > Rodentia > Muridae > Apodemus > Apodemus sylvaticus. Next base: position 10,850,810 of record NC_067473.1, read on the forward strand.
AGAGAAAAACACAGTGGAAAGAATCACTGTGATCTCAGCATATGCACCCATGAGATCAGAATGTGGTTATGAATAAAGTCAAAACCATTGACTTCAGCCATGCAGTAGGAACCACTAGGTTGACAGTGGCATGTGCCATAAATAATACTAGAATCTTTTTTATAGAAGTAATAACAGCCATCAAGACAAAGAAAATTGCTGGAAGGCACTCAGTTTTACACAGATTTCCTTCTCAGGAAAGTGGCCATTGCTGAGCCTGGCCTCTCCTGAAACTGTGCATGTTCCAATCCCTGAGCCATGTTTTCCTCATCCCAGCTACCAGCTGTGCTTTTGCACTGCACTCTCTCCTGTTTTATATAGTGGGCCATTCCTGTCTTATGTGTACTCTGGGCTCCAGGGGCAAGCAGACTCATAATACATACTTAACCAAAAACTAGTCCAGCTGCCAGAGAAAGAATGGCCCAACCCAAAACACCAGGGCTCTGAAGCTAGGCACAGTGCCCCATCTCCTGCCTCCCAGGCTTTGAGCAGGAATGCCAGACCTCAGTGCTAGCCATAACCTCCCCCCACCTAGGTTAGAGCTCTTGGACCAAGGTGAAACCCATTGTTCTTCAAGGACCTGCAGTTTCGTTAGAGGGGCTAGCCACCTGCTGAGCAACCAAACCATTTTGCTGACAAGTTTCCAGCCTTTTGGGGAAGGTTCCCCCCCATTCCCTGCCTTTATATTTAGAGTCCCCCATTAAACATTGAGCCTTGATCTGAAAACTTGTCTTGGCTCCTTATTTCTCTCCCAAGCCCGTTCTATTTCAGCCCCAGGTTTCCTTCCATGTGACCTTGGCTCCATTAGCCTCAGGCTACAAGGCATGAAAGTGCTCTTGGCTTCCTGCTGTTTCAGGAGCCCCAGTGCCTTCCTTACTTCAATTACTACTTCATGGGGGCATAGCACTTGTTCTCTAGAAAACTATAATGTCCACTCTTATCCTAGAACAATATGGCCCCTGTGCTTTGGGTCTTAGCTACACAGTCAACTATGGATACTTCACTACTGACTGAAGCCAATAATGTTATCTACGAAATATTAATGAAAAGATTCAGGGAACATTAAATCATTAGATACTATTTTTTTCTATTTTAGCAATAAATGACCTAAAAGAAAGTAGAAGAATATTTGTTTTACATATAGCTTGTTCGAAAAAGTTAATGTCATACTATGTTTGAAGGACAAAGCTGGTTAAGTCAGAACAAGACATCAAATTTGAAGAGCCAATTAAAATTATAGTCTGTCAGTTAATGAAAGGGATAAGTTCTAAAAACATGTAGATGGGCTATTGACTTTCAAGTTTCAAGAGCATCTCAGACCAGTTATTTGGGGCTAAATCTATACTACCAAATCTGATTTAATGTGGTAACATGCAGATTAAGCATTGGATTCTCGGTAGTGCTAAATACATGTAATATGTATTCTAGGATATATTATAAGTTATGCCCTGTAGGTTTACATACACTGTGGCTTTACACAGGATGAAAGTGCCCAACAATTATTCTTGTAGGTAGTCATAGCTTGGGGTCAACTTCGCCCTTTTTGTCTTTGTGATTGTCTTGCTCAGCATTAAATTGGTACTCAACTAATGTTTATTGTGTTTTTTCTCTCCTTTATTGTCAAGATGACATGGTAGATTAGCCAAAGAAACTGAGCAAACACAATTAAAAAGGTAGTAAAAGAACAGGGCTGTAATGCTTTCTCCATTTTCACACTGGCCTTAGTTTCCCCAATCTCACATTGGCCTTAGCTAAGGAGAGTGAGGTCTTAGCTGTACCTATTTACCACTACCTTTAAATTAATCATATGTTACTGAATTCATAACATCTTTCTGGTTGTTGAAATCATAGGCATTTTTAATGAATCACACTGAACATGAAAGGTAAAAACATTCATAAAGTGCATGCTGACAGTAGCCTGTTATATCTGTCTCCTGACTCTGCCAGAGCCTGACAAATAAAGAGGCAAATATTTGCAGTCAACCATTGGACTGAGGATGCCCCCCCCAGAGGAGTTAGAGAAAGGACTGAAGAGCTAAAGGGGTTTGTAACCACATAGGAAGAACAGCACTATCAACTAACCAGATCCCCACCTCAGAGCTTCCAGGGACTAAACCACCAACCAAAGAATAAACATAGAGGGACCCATGGCTCCAGCCACATATTTAGCAGAGGATGGCCTTGTCAGACATGAATGGGAGGAGAGGCCCTTGATCCTGTGAAAGCTCAATGTTTCAGTGTAGAGGAATGACAGGGTAGGGAGGTGGGAATGGAGAAACACCCTCATAGAAGCAAAAGGGGGGTGGAAGAGATAGGGGGATTGGCAGGGGGATCAAGAAAGGGTATGACATTAGAAATGTAAATAAAGAAAATATCCAAAAACAAAAGATTAAAAAAATAAAAACAAATTAAATACCAGAGAACTGCCCATGAAGCTGAATCAATGATGGCCATGCCTGACTAGTCTGGGTGATACTATGAGCTGCTAGGATTTGATGTAGCTAGTTCATCCATTTAAACTCATCTCATGCCATACATTGCTACATTTCCTTTCTCTGTGCACAAGAAAGGACAGGCAATGGCATTGCAGACAGGAAAATACTTTAACCTTGCAAAGCTTTATAGGACTGACACTCTTGATTATATTCCAACCAATTCAACATCCCAAATTGGATTTCAATACAAGAGAATATTGGCCACTATAACTATCCAATCAACATTACTTTAGAGCACACATTATGCAGTTCTGTGAATACTGAGAAATACACAAGTTTGTTGCAACAAAACTTGCAATGACACAATATATAGCAAGCAAGCAAATAAAAACTCTTTGTATTAAGACTCAGAAAGCAAAGTGAATCCAATAGTCATTCCTAACACAGCATATACAATTTATTTAAAAAATGAAGCATCTTCATATTTATTAAAAAGAGAACATTTTAGCTTTAATTTTTAATTTTTGTGGTGATTTGAATAAGAATTGCTCCCATAGGCTCACATACTTGATTGAATGCTTAGAGAGTGGCACTATTTGTAAAGATTAAGAGGGGTGGCCTTGTTGGACTGGGCATGGCCTTGTTGGAATAAGTGTATAACTGGGGTTGGGTTTTGGGGTTTTCATGGCCTGAGGCAGGTCTAGAGGCTCTCTTTGTCTGCCACCTTTGAAGGCAGGTATAGATTCTTCAGATACCGTGTCTGCCTAAACGCTGCCATGTCCCTGCCATGAGGATAGTGGACTGAACCTGTGAAACTGTAAGCAAGCCCAAGCCAAATGCTTTCTTCTTCTAGAAGTTGCCTTGATCATGGTGTTATTTCATTGCAACACAACATGAACTAAGACAGGGAAACCTGAAAAATAAAAGAGAGTTAAGTCATTTTATTCTGGCTGTCCATATTGTGAAAGCAGGTGAACCCTACTAAAGGGAGTCTTGAAGTAGACAAATGGGTCATGAATACATTACTCTCAGACTGGTTACAGCAGTGTTCTTGTGTTAACGTGAATAGACTAGAAGATGTGTTCATAATCTACATTTTGCAATATTTTCTATACTAGCTACATTTTTCATTTAGAATATAATTTAAAATAAATTATAAGTATGTGACAAAAATTTCTTAAGTAGAGTGCAAAAATGAAATAAGAAATAGACCTTATCCTTTAAAAATCTGTCTCTAAAGCCATTTTCTTATTTTGGTTCAGGATTAGCTGTCATTTTGACATGCAGATGAATTAACTGTCTTACCTTTTTTCTGTGTCTCTATTTCTGTTTTTCTGTGTATGTGTCTCTGTCTCCCTGTCTACTTCTCTTTCAGAAATTATCTACATGTTTTCAAGGATGTTTTTTAAAACATCAATCCAAAGTTATTAATGCTTTTGCATAGCATAGTGGATAAAAGTTTAGGTTCGTAGAGATAACACAGAATTCTTAATATTTTGAATTTTCGTGACCATTCACCTTATTCTGAAGACATACCACACTATTAATTATTACTTTTTATATAAATCTATCGCTCCTTGTCATTCTCTGTCATTTATGGGGAGAAGGAATAGGCCAAGGTATCCTCAGCTTATGTTTGAAGCTCTGGTTGATTGAATACGCAGATGATCACTTGATGGTGTGGAGCCTTGAATCTCACATTCAGTGCTTCATCTTTAGTTTAACAGCAATGCTGAGCTAATGACAGTTTTATGTTTGTCTTATCCTCTTTGTGCTGGGAGGTTGGTTATATGACTGTGTCAAGAATGCTGCAGGAATTAAATGATGGTTTGAAGGCAATTAGGGAAATCATTTAGGAGCAGGGTACAGTGATGAAGATGTACACATGTATATCCTGCGTCTCTACGTGCTTTAAAAAAACAAAAAAAATTGGGTTCAAGGTAATGTGTCTCAGAATTGAAATACAAAAATAAACAAAAAGCATTCAAAATCTGTCAAAATGACAGACCATTATACATTTATTTAGTTGAGCAATGTATGATTTTTCCAGTCACAGCATCTGATAGCTTCTAAAAAGATCAGAGGTCCAGAACACATAAAGCATATAAGAGAGTTTATCTGATCCTTGCTTAATATGAAAATTGGTAACTATAATATGAAAAAGATGTTTACTACTGAGTAGCTAATATAAGTGCATCTTCAATGTCCTCCATGTTTCCTGTGTTAAGGGCTCAGACATATTGTGATAATATAGTAGAAAATATTAAAATCTATAGTGAAAGTTCTTTAGGTTTGAGTTGTCTGAGTTCTCTAGAGCAAGAGAAGTAATATGACTATAATATGACATTTATTATAAGAGGAGATTTATTATATTAACATTCAGAGTAAATATCTGGATAGTTCAATATTGGCCACCTGTCCATGGAAGTAAAAAGAAACTGGTATCTTCTCAGTTTTAGAAATCTCATCAGTACAATGTGATCCTGAACTCCACTTCGCTCTCTGAAAGTGTCCTTTTTTGAGGTGTCATTGACATTCTGAAGAAGCTGACACTGAGTATCCACAGTCAATGAAAGCAACAACAGATAGTTGGCACTAAGTGCCCATGGGCAATGGCAGCAAAATCAGACATTTGGAACTCAGTTTTCATGGGCCATGATAGCAATAGCTGACAACCTGCATTGACGGTCCAGTAGGAGCAATGTAGACACACTTGTTTGGGAACCATTTAGCTTGTTTAGATGCACTGGTCTCCTGTTTTTCCAATTCCTTCCATCCAGGCTATAGCCTAATGGAAGGTATCACCAACATTCCCTTTCAGTTATTCTCCAATATGTCAATCATCTTTGCAAATACACACACTGAGACAGTGAACATGGAAAGTCACTAGTCTGAAGCACCCCCCCAAATCAGTCAAGATGACAAGATTATCATAGCCATTTTTACATAGAGTTTGGGTAGTAATTACAGGGCTATAACCTCACTCCCCTTCACATTTCCTCTTGATGTTCTCACATGCCCCATCATGGTGTTCTGTCTCCCTCATGGAATGAGGAATGAATTTCTAAGGAGTGAATTTCTCATGGACTGAAAACCCCCAAATGGTGAAGCAGAGCAGGTTTTATCTCAAGTGATTCATCATATCCACAGAAATGTAAAACACTGTAATTTTGCCTTTTCCCATTCCAAAAATAAATGGGAAACTTGAATGGAAAATTGGTACACAACTTTATTTCATATAAATTTTATTTTATCAATTAATAGCTGAGTACTGTGGAAGACCACAATAAAATATTTTATGGTGCACTATTCTTGTACTACTGGTTTTGCTAATAGCTGGAATAGCTACATATATTTAAAAAATAAATTAGAAATGCTTTCCTATGAATTTAAATATTGGGACTTTATAATTGCTGAGGTCAGTTTTCAAAGACTGATTTTTATGATAACAAATAATATGGAGTCTTCACGTTTAATATCATAATTATACACAGCTTAAAATTTCTAGAGAAAAATCTGTTCTGCTGTTTCTAAGTTGCTCTCATGTCTCTTGTCATTCCCTATTTTTAAACCATGTATGTCACACTCAAGCGACAGATGATCCTGTAACCAAAGTTGAAAATTTTAGGATGTAGTAATTTGGAATTGTGGCCTTGTTCACAGGAAATAAAAGCTTTATGTAAGAGGAACTGACAGAGTAGGAAATAATCTGAAGGTGTAAAAACAGGTAAAGATGTACATAGTGGAATGGCCAATATAAGAAAATGTTTGATCCAAAAATACTTCATACATGAAATGTCAAGGAGACTGATTACTCAGGTAGTAATGGCTTAAAAGCATCACTTGAGAGTTTGGTTTTAAAAGACACATAGTGTTTTGACTTACTCCTGTGCCATACAATTATGGTATTTTTGTTGCTTAAATCATGACCATTTCCAAGTGGAATAATAAGTTTTGGAAGATGACTCACTATTCCCCCTGTCTCTATTAGCAGAGTGTCATTATTTGAACAGACAGCCTGACCTTGTTATTACAAGTTGGCTATGGTACCATAAATCATGAACTCAGGACCATCAAAATGAAAGGTCTTTTTTCATATTAAAGAATTGTGTCCTGTCCTACTTTCGATAAGATCTACATTTTCTACCTTCCAAAACATAAAGTAATAATCCACCTTATAGCAATTAGAAGCTAAGTTAAAAGAGTTGTCAATTTAATATTTATATTAATTAATAATTGAATAATCTTATATGTAATTTAGTTTTATTTATATTTTAGTTTAGTAAACAGAATAGATTATGAAATAAAATATCCCATTTTATTATTCAAGTCATTAGATATTTTTTAAGTCATTAGATATTATATAAAGCAATTTTAATTCATGTTAATCTAATATGCTCTCTCTGCAAAAATCCTGTAATTATAGAATTCTTTTCTTTTTTTAGGGAGAAAAAGGTTTATTGGACTTATTACAATGTCAGATCATGGTCAGTCATTGGGAAAAGTCAGGACAGGAACTCAAACAAGACAGGAACCTGGAGACAGGAGCTGATGCCATGGATGGGTGCGGTTGACTGGCTTGCTCTCTCTGGATTTTTATAGAATCCAGGACTCCCAGCCCAGGGTGGCCCTACCCACATGGGGCTGGGCCCTCCCACATCAATCACTAATTAAGAAAATGTTACACAGGCTTACCTCCAGCCTTTCTCAGGTGAGGTAGAATTCTTTTCTAAGGTTCAAGTAGGAATTATTTTTTGTTTCAAATATCCAGTTTTAAGACACAGATGAATAGATAGCATAAAGTATATATAAATGCTCATCAAAAGTAAAACCACTTTGTTTGACTTAAGAACTTTTTGAATTAATGATTTTATTTCTGAAGTGTTTTTGCTAAATAAAAGTGAATTTCTCTTTAAATTTAAGGAACACATCATTGCTGGAAAGGTGTTGGAAGTGAAAAGTAATAATATTGATTCTCTTAAAATGTCTGGCATAATAAAGACTTACTATTCTCAGTGTTTGCAGTCACAATTATGCATTGTCTTCAACCAAAAAGCCCTAAGTTGAGATAAACAGAAAAATAATTATACATGTAAGAGATCATTAACTATTTGTATACAGATGCATTTGCAATGAATTATTATTTGCCAATATTAAACTTTCCCAACTACGGAAGGACTAGAGTTTTTAGTCCCAGAGCTACTACTCCAGTTCAAATGTACCCTTCTAAAATTTAAGTGTTGAAAATTTAATTCCTAAATACAGAGAGAAACAAAACCTTAAGAATCTAATTAAGATTAAATGAGGCCATGGCAGTCAGGTATCGGGTGATTTAATTAATTAATTAATTAATTAATTTGTTTATTTATTTTAAACTCCATATTTTATTCCCCTCCCAGTCCACCCTCTGACTTCCTCATCTCATACATCCCCCCCACCACCCTGTCAAGGATATTCCACCACCCACCCCCAACCCACCAGACTTCTAAACTCCTTGGGACCTCCAGTCTCTTGAGGGTTAGGTGCATCTTCTCTGACTAAACCTGGACCTGGCAGTCCTCTGCTGTATATATGTTGGGGACCTCATATCATCTGGTGCATGCTGCCTGGTTGGTATTCCAGTATCCTAGAGATCTCAGGGCTTCAGGATAATTGAGAATGCTGATCCTCCTACAGGGTCACTCTCCTCCTCAGCTTCTTCTAGCTTTTCCCTAGTTCAACCACAGGGGTCACCAGCTTCTTCTGTCCATCGGTTGAGTGCAAATATCTTCATCTGAACCTTTCAGCTGTTTGTTGAGTCTTTGGGAGAGCAGTCATGTTTGGTCTCTTTTTGCAAGCACTCCAGAGCCTGAGTAATAGTGTCAGGTCTTGGGGGCCTCTCCTTGAGCTGGATCCCACGTCCGGCTTGTCGCTGGACCTTCTTTTCCTCAGGCTCCTCTCCATTTCTATCCCTGAAGTTCTTTCAGAACAATTATGGATCAGAGTTTTGACTGTCGGATGGGAACTGAACTGTCACTTGATGCCCTGTATTTTTACTGGAGGTAGGTTCTTCAACTTCTAATCTCCCCAATATAGGGTACTTCATCTAAAGTTCCTCTCTTTGAATCCTGAGATTTTCTCAACTCCCAGGTCTCCTGTACATTCTGGAGGGTCCCCCCAAGGTCCTCTCCTAAAGTTGCATGTTTCCATTCTTTCAGCTGACTCTCAGGGATTTCAGTCCTTTTCCCCTACCCTATACCCTGCCATGTTCGCCACTCTGTCGCCTCCCTCCCCCGGGCCTTCCCCTTCCTCTCCAAAGTCCTTTTCTAACCTCTTGTGGTTGCTTTCTTCTCCCTCCCAAAGGGGACTTAGGCACTTTCACTTGGGCCCTTTAGCTTGTTGACTTTTTTTTTGATTTCTTTTTTTTTATTCGATATAATTTATTTACATTTCAAATGATTTCCCCTTTTCTAGCCCCCCACTCCCCGAAAGTCCCTTAAGTCCCCTTCTCTTTCCCTGTCCTCCCACCCACCCCTTCCCACTTCCCTGTTCTGGTTTTGCTGAATACTGTTTCACTGAGTCTTTCCAGAACCAGGGGCCACTCCTCCTTTCTCCTTGTACCTCATTTGATGTGTGGATTATGTTTTGGGTATTCCAGTTTTCTAGGTTAATAACCACTTATTAGTGAGTGCATACCATGATTCACCTTTTGAGTCTGGGTTACCTCACTTAGTATGATGTTCTCTAGCTCCATCCATTTGCCTAAGAATTTCATGAATTCATTGTTTCTAATGGCTGAATAGTACTCCATTGTGTAGATATACCACATTTTTTGCATCCACTCTTCTGTTGAGGGATACCTGGGTTCTTTCCAGCATCTGGCAATTATAAATAGGGCTGCTATGAACATAGTAGAGCATGTATCCTTATTACATGGTGGGGAATCCTCTGGGTATATGCCCAGGAGTGGTATAGCAGGATCTTCTGGAAGTGAGGTACCCAGTTTTTGGAGGAACCGCCAGACTGATTTCCAGAGTGGTTGTACCAATTTGCAGCCCCACCAGCAGTGGAGGAGTGTTCCTCTTTCTCCACACCCTCTTGACTTTTTTGAGTTCTGTGGACTGTATTGTTTTGAACTGTTTTGTTTCGGTTTTTTGGGTAATATAATATCCATTTATTAGTGAGAATACCATGCATGTCCTGTTGGATCTGAATTACCTCACACAGGATAATATCTTTTAGTTCCATCCATTTGCCTGCAAAGCATAGTCTGTCCTCATTCTTTTTTTATTTTTTTTAATATTTTTATTTTCTATATTCTTTGTTTACATTCCAAATGATTTCCCCTATCCCAGATCCCCCCTCCCCACATGTCCCATAAACCTTCTTCTCTCCAACCATTCTCCAATCACCTCCCTCCTTTTTCTCTGTCCTTATATTCCCCTCCAATGCTGGATCAATCTTTCCAGGCTCAGGACCCTCTCCATACTTCTTCATGGGAGTCATTTGCTATGCGATTTGTGCCTTGGGTATTCAGGGCTTCTGGGCTAATTAATATCCACTTATCAGAGATTGTATTCCATGTGTGTTCTTTTGTGATTGGGTTACCTCACTTAGGATGAAATTTTCCAGATCAAACCATTTGCCTAAAAGTTTTGTGAATTCATTGTTTCTAATTGCTGAGTAGTATTCCATTGTGTAAATATACCACATTTTCTGTATCCATTTCTCCTTTGAGGGGCATCTGGGTTCTTTCCAGCTTCTGGCTATTATAAATAAGGCTGCTATGAACATAATGTAGCATGTGTCTTTATTGGATGCCAGGGAATCCTTTGGGTATATGCCCAGGAGAGGTATAGCAGGGTCCTCCGGAAGTGTCATGTCCAGTTTTCTGAGGAACCACCAGACTGATTTCCAAGGTGGTTGTACCATCTTACAGCCCCACTAGCAGTGGAGGAGTGTTCCTCTTTCTCCACATCCTCGCAAATACCTGCTGTCTCCTGAGTTTTTGACCTTAGCCATTCTGACTGGTGTAAGGTGAAATCTTATGGTTGTTTTGATTTGCATTTCCCTAATGACTAATGATGTTGAGCACTTCTTAAGGTGCCTCTTGGCCATCCGAATTTCTTCAGGTGAAAATTCTTTGTTTAGATATGTACCCCATTTTTAATAGGGATGTTTGGTTCCCTGAGGTCTAACTTCTTGAGTTCTTTGTATATATTAGATATTAGCCCTCTATCAGATGTTGGGTTTGTGAATATCCTTTCCCAATTTGATGGTTGCCATTTTGTCCTTTTAACAGTGTACTTTGCCTTACAGAAACTTTGTAATTTTATGAAGTTCCATTTGTCAATTCTTGATCTTAGAGCATAAGCTATTGGTGATCTGTTCAGGAACTTTTCCCCTGTGCCCATGTCCTCAAGGGTCTTCCCCAATTTCTTTTCTATTAGTTTCAATGTGTCTGGTTTTACATGGAGGTCCTTGATCCACTTGGAGTGAAGTTTAGTACATGGAGATAAGAAGGGATCAATTCACATTCTTCTGCATGCTGACCTTCAATTGAACAAGCACCATTTGTTTAAAGGTTATCTTTTTTTTTTATTATATCCATTTATTTGTTTATTTATTTATTTTTATTATTCGATATAATTTATTTACATTTCAAATGATTTCCCCTTTTCTAGCCCCCCCACTCCCCGAAAGTCCCGCAAGCCCCCTTCGCTTCCCCTGTCCTCCCACCCACCCCTTCCCACTTCCCCGTTCTGGTTTTGCTGAATACTGTTTCACTGAGTCTTTCCAGAACCAGGGGCCACTCCTCCTTTCTTCTTGTACCTCATTTGATGTGTGGATTATGTTTTGGGTATTCCAGTTTTCTAGGTTAATATCCACTTATTAGTGAGTGCATACCATGATTCACCTTTTGAGTCTGGGTTACCTCACTTAGTATGATATTCTCTAGCTCCATCCATTTGCCTAAGAATTTCATGAATTCATTGTTTCTAATGGCTGAATAGTACTCCATTGTGTAGATATACCACATTTTTTGCATCCACTCTTCTGTTGAGGGATACCTGGGTTCTTTCCAGCATCTGGAAATTACAAATAGGGCTGCTATGAACATAGTAGAACATGTATCCTTATTACATGGTGGGGAGTCTTCTGGGTATATGCCCAGGAGTGGTATAGCAGGATCTTCTGGAAGTAAGGTGCCCAGTTTTCTGAGGAACCGCCAGACTGCTTTCCAGAGTGGTTGTACCAATTTGCAACCCCACCAGCAGTGGAGGAGTGTTCCTCTTTCTCCACACCCTCTCCAACACCTGCTGTCTCCTGAATTTTTAATCTTAGCCATTCTGACTGGTGTAAGATGAAATCTTAGGGTTGTTTTGATTTGCATTTCCCTAATGACTAATGAAGTTGAGCATTTTTTAAGATGCTTCTCCGCCATCCGAAGTTCTTCAGGTGAGAATTCTTTGTTTAACTCTGTACCCCATTTTTTAATAGGGTTGTTTGGTTTTCTGGAGTCTAACTTCTTGAGTTCTTTATATATATTGGATATTAGCCCTCTATCTGATGTAGGATTGGTGAAGATCTTTTCCCAATTTGTTGGTTGCCGATTTGTCCTCTTGATGGTGTCCTTTGCCTTACAGAAACTTTGTAATTTTATGAGGTCTCATTTGTCAATTCTTGCTCTTAGAGCATACGCTATTGGTGTTCTGTTCAGAAACTTTCTCCCTGTACCGATGTCCTCAAGGGTCTTCCCCAGTTTCTTTTCTATTAGCTTCAGAGTGTCTGGCTTTATGTGGAGGTCCTTGATCCATTTGGATTTGAGCTTAGTACAAGGAGACAAGGATGGATCAATTCGCATTCTTCTGCATGCTGACCTCCAGTTGAACCAGCACCATTTGTTGAAAAGGCTATCTTTTTTCCATTGGATGTTTTCAGCCACTTTGTCGAGAATCAAGTGGCCATAGGTGTGTGGGTTCATTTCTGGATCTTCAATCCTGTTCCATTGATCCTCCTGCCTGTCACTGTACCAATACCATGCAGTTTTTAACACTATTGCTCTGTAGTATTGCTTGAGGTCAGGGATACTGATTCCCCCAGATTTCCTTTTGTTGCTGAGAATAGTTTTAGCTATCCTGGGTTTTTTGTTGTTCCAGATGAATTTGATAATTGCTCTTTCTAACTCTGTGAAGAATTGAGTTGGGATTTTGATGGGTATTGCATTGAATCTGTATAGTGCTTTAGGCAAAATGGCCATTTTAACTATATTGATTCTACTGATCCATGAGCATGGGAGGTTTTCCCATTTTTTTGAGGTCTTCTTCCATTTCCTTCTTCAGAGTCTTGAAGTTCTTGTCATACAGATCTTTCACATGTTTGGTAAGAGTCACCCCAAGATACTTTATACTGTTTGTGGCTATTGTGAAGGGGGTCATTTCCCTAATTTCTATGACTGTTAATTGGGTCCGCCAGGTGACTAGGATGGCGGGCGTGCGCGCCCGCGCTCCCTGAAAGTGCCGGGAGAGTCTGCTTTGCTAACAATCACCTGGGCTGGTTGACTCACAGATGGCCCACCAAGCCGCCCAGTTCTTGGGGTCAGTCCTGTGCCTTTTGGGGCCTGGACCCCCGCTTTGTTAGCCTTAGGCTATGCCTGTTACAGGTCTGCCCGCCTGAGCTCTCTGTTGTCCTGCAGGCAAAATGGCAGCGGTGCGCTCGCAGGCCTGGGCAAAAAACCTCCTGGCTGGGTTGGCACCCTGATGGCCCCCAGACCCGCCCAGGGCCTGGGTGCAGGCCAACGCCCTTCGGGCTCAGACCACCGCGGTGTTGGCCTCGGATTATGTTTGTGTACCTCAGTCTGTCCGATCCCTGGAGTACGGAACCAAGATGGATGCACCTCTCCTGACTGGTGGGAGGCCGAGTTCTGAAGTGGCCTCCGTGCAGGAAAGGCGCCGCACAACTGCAGCTGCTTGCTGCCCGGCTGGTCAGCGAAGGTCAGTGGTCGTCGGCACAGGGCCTAACTGGTCCCTGTGATGCCTTGGTTCCACTGCTGATGGCCCTTCAGCTGGAGCAGCCACTGCTGCCACTGCCGCCGCCGCCGCTACCGCCGCCGCCGCCGCCGCCGCCGCCGCCACCGCCCAAAGGTTATCTTTTTGTCACTGGATATTTTCCATTCCTTTGTCGAAGATCAAGTGACCATAGGTGTATGAATTCATTTCTGGATCTTCATTTCTATTCCATTAGTCCACTTGTCTGTCACTGTGCCAATACCATGCAGTTTTTAACACTATTGCTCCGTAGTATTGCATGAAGTCAGGAATACTGATTCCCCCAGAATTTCTTCTGTTGTTGAGAATAGCTTTTGCTATCCTGGTTTTTTTGTTGTTCCAAATGAGTTTGAGAATTGCTTTTTCTAACTCTGTGGTGAACTGAGTTGGGATTTTGATGGGGATTACATTGAATCTGTAGATCGCTTTTGGCAAGATGGCCATTTTAACTATATTAATCCTGCCAATCCACAAGCATGGCAGATTTTTCCATTTTCTGAAGTCTTCTTCAATTTCCTTCTTCATTTTTTGAGGTCTTCTTCCATTTCCTTCTTCAGAGTCTTGAAGTTCTTGTCATAAAGATCTTTCACATGTTTGGTAAGAGTCACCCCAAGATACTTTATACTGTTTGTGGCTATTGTGAAGGGGGTCATTTCCCTAATTTCTTTCTCAGCCTGCTTATCCTTTGAGTATAGGAAGGCTACTGATTTGCTTATGTTGATTTTATAACCTGCCACTTTGCTGAAGTTGTTTATCAGCTGTAGGAGTTCTCTAGTGGAGTTTTTTGGGTCACTTAGGTAGACTATCATGTCATCTGCAAATAATGATAGTTTGACTTCTTCCTTTCCAATTTGTATCCCTTTGACCTCCTTATGTTGTCGAATTGCCCGAGCTAGTACCTCAAGTACAATATTGAAAAGATAAGGAGAAAGGGGGCAGCCCTATCTAATCCCTGATTTCAGTGGGATTGCTTCAAGTTTCTCTCCATTTAGTTTGATGCTGGCTACCGGTTTGCTGTATATTGCTTTTACTATGTTTAGGTATGGGCCTTGAATTCCTGTTCTTTCCAAGACTTTAAGCATGAAAGGATGCTGAATTTTGTCAAATGCTTTTTCAGCATCCAATGAAATGACCATGTGGTTTTTTTCTTTGAGTTTGTTTATGTAGTGGATTGCATTGATGGATTTCCATATATTGAACCAACCCTGCATCCCTAAGATAAAGCCTACTTGATCATGGTGGATGATTGTTTTGATGTGTTCTTGGATTCAGTTGGCAAGAATTTTATTGAGTATTTTTGCATCGATGTTCATAAGGGAAATTGGTCTGAAGTTCTTCTTTGTTGGATCTTTGTGTGGTTTTGGTATCAGTGTAATTGTGGCTTCATAGAAGGAATTGGGTAGTGTTCCTTCTGTTTCTAATTTGTGGAATAGTTTGAAGAGTATTGGTGTTAACTCTTCTTTGAAAGTCTGATAGAATTCTGCACTGAGCCCATTGATGTTACGAGATATTAAGGAATAGTAATTATTCCTTCCTGTCATTTTTGATGTCATTTTTAAAATTTGATTGGTTATCTTCTCTTGGGTTTGATGAAAGAAGGCTACTCTCTTGCTTTTTCCAGGGTGAAGTTTCCCTCCTTGTATTGGTGTTTTCCTCCTATTATCCTTTGTAGGACTGGGTTTGTGGATAGATATTGGGTAAATTTGGTTTTGTCATGGAATATCTTAGTTTCTCCATCTATGGTGATTGAGAGTTTTGCTGGGTATAGTAGTTTTGGCTGGCATTTGTGTTCTCTTAGAGTCTGCATGAGATCTGCCCAGGATCTTCTAGCTTTTATAGTCTCAGGTGAGAAGTCTGGTATGATTCTGATAGGTCTTCCTTTATATGTTACTTGGCCTTTTTCTCTTACTGCCTTTAATATTCTTTCTTTTTTTAGTACATCTGGGGTTTTGATTATTATGTGATGGGTGGTGTTTCTGTTCTGGTCCAGTCTGTTTGGAGTTCTGTAGGCTTCTTTTATATTTATGAGCATCTCTTTCTTTAGGTTAGGGAAGTTTTCTTTCATAATTTTATTGAAGATATTTGCTGGCCCTTTCAGTTGTAAATCTTCACTCTCATCTATGCCTATAATCCTTAGGTTTGGTCTTCTCATTGTGTCCTGGATATCCTGGATGTTTTGGGTTACAAGTTTTTTGCATTTTGCATTTTCTTTAACTGTTGAGTCCATGGTTTCTATGGTATTTTAGCATCTGAGATTCTTTCTTCTATCTCTTGTATTCTGTTGTTGATATTTGCATCTATGTCCCCTGATTTCTTCCCAAGATTTTCTATCTCCAAAGTTGTCTCCCTTTGAGTATTCTTAGTTGTTCCTACTTCTGATTTTAGATCCTGGATGGTTTTGCTTAGCTCCTTCAGTTTCTTGTTTGTGTTTTCCTGTAATTTTTAAAGAGATTTTTGTGTTTCCTCTTTCATGACCTCAGCCTGTTGACCAAAGTTCTGCTGTATTTTTTAAGTGATTTTTGCATTTCCTCCTTATTGGCTTTTATATTCTCCTGAATTTCTTTCAGTGATTTTTTGTGTTTCCCTTGTAAGGGCTTCTAACTTTTGATCCATTTTCTCCCAAATTTCTTTCAGTATGTATTTCATGTCTTCCTGTACCAGCATCACCATAATATCCACTTATTAGTGAGAATACCATGCATGTCCTTTTGGATCTGAGTTACCTCACTCAGGATAATATATTTTAATTCCATCCATTTGCCTGCAAAACATAGGCTGTCCTCATTCTTAATAGCTGACTAGTACATCCTTGTGTAAATAATCCACAATTTTCGTATTCATTCTGGGTTGGTTCCCACTTTTGGCTATCACAAATAAGGCTGTTATGAACATATTGGAACATGTTCTTTCACTTCTTTAGCTTACATGACACTTAAGTTTTAGACACTAAAATTATTCTGCATTTGTGAGTGCATGTGTGTGTGTGTTCATATGCACATATGTATGTCTCTCTGTGTGTGTATAGTCTTCTGACTTCAACCACTTTAGGTTACAGGAAGCACTGATGCAGACACAGTCTGTACACTTAGTGCTTTGCTCCTGGCTTGGCTTTTGTTCAGAGTGTCTGCCTTTAAATTTTATTTTTTCAATGTCTCTTTCAGATGCCAAGTGTACTTGCTTTAAAAAAATAATCTTTTATAAATTTTTTTAAAATGTATGTTGCATTTTAAAAAGAGTCAGGCTGAAGCATTCGATCCTTTTGATTATTTTTCTATGCAGTCTCAAATGGTTCTTGCTGTCTTATTGGAGATCCTTGAAGTTAAGGAAAAGAGGTTATTTGAAGACAACGAATATTAAATGAAAAATTTCCTAAGTTCTTCCAGTTCTGGGTATGGGTGAGAAAGGGTTCTAAATGAATCCAGATATTTGATTCTTGATATTTGCCAAGTCTGTGAAGCAGGTTTGAGACAACTGGCAATGAAAATGCATAGCCAAAGGCAAGGAAATGATTCTCACTCAGAAGCGACTACAAAATCATATGCTTTCAAACTCTAGTCATAAAAAATTAATTTTATTATTTTAAGTGAATGACATTTGCATCCTTCCAGTCATTAATAGCTATATATATGTAACATAAAATTAAATGAAATGTGTATTTAACAGTTTCCAAAATCGATCAACTTCTGAATTTTTATATTTATGAATGTTTTGTTCTGTCTGCTGTGCAACGTGATGTTACATATATTTCTTTTCCAGGATCATGTACAAAGAAATTGAGAACAGAGCTGTGCTCAGACAGCATGACCCAATGAGCTTTTAAGACTCACCAGGCAACAGCAAGATTTTTAAGGAACAAGAAAAAATGGGGTAAAGAGAAATACATGGGGGGCTGGTATTAAACGGGAAGATAGGAATGCCTTAACAACACAGTGAAGCCAAGCCTTTACAGATGTGACGAACCTTAAAATATAACAGAAAAAAAAATAGGATCTGCATTCCAGGCATCCAGAGGTTTAAAGTAGACAAGCAGGGACCTGTAATAAGACTTTTAATGTGTGTGTGCTCTGATGACAAAAAATTTTATTAACAAAAGTCCTGGAAGATCAGCCTCTGAGAGTGCAACGACAATTTTGTAAGACTTGTGGAGACTCCTGATTAAGCAGAAGAGGGATGATGAGCATTTGGAATGAGAAATTGCTTATCAGAAGCAAGCAGAAGAGTGCACACAGGAGGACAGAAAGCTTGTCTAAGCCTGACAGAGAACCTGGCAAGCAAACTACACCTGGGACTAGAAAACATCTTCACATGGTGGAGGCCAAAGTCAGTGATTCATCTTTTCCAGTTGCATGATGAGTGCTTTTGTTTTGTGTTGTTTTGTTTTTCGCTTTCCTAGGAAAACAAATCAATTTTGCATTGTAGAAACAGAGATGGGGCAGGAAGAAAAAGGAGAGGAAACAAGAAGGGTGAAAAGAAGAGCAGAGACATGCAGAGGGAAGAGAAAGAATGAGAGAGGGAAGAGAAAGAATGAGAGGGAAGAGAAAGGAAAGGGTATTGCAAAAGTAAAATAAAAATGGAGAAAAGGGGAAAAAACAAAAGAAACCAACTGAAAAATTTTAAATTTCCCAAGTCCAATCATTGTTACATGGTAGAAAAATTGACACTAAGTCTGAAAATTAATCTGCTTCCTAAACTGGTGATATTTATCAAATTTTCTTAGTTTTAAATTTATTTTTAAAATTGGTATTTTGAGCTTATGATCTTCCTGCCCTAGCCATCAGGGTGCTGGATTTTTAGTGTGTATCACTATGCCTGGATAGGATATTGTTTTAGTGATTGTTTTTGCTTGTTCCATTTTAATAGAAAAAATCTTGCCTTAGTTCTGACAACGTTGGCCTGGAGGATTACATTGTTCTTGTAATAGGATTAACTGTGTTCCTATGTCCAACTGGCTTCATTTTCAGTGCTAAGCATTTTAATTGTAGTACACTGAACAAATGGACTAACAGTACAAAAAATGCACATTGAATATCACAAATATCTATATAACCAACTTGTGATGCTTTGGTCATCTTTAGAGTGTCTTTTTCAGCATCAATAAGTTTAGGTCAATTACCCACTTTTTCTTCTATTGTTGGATTCAGGGTACTTTGTCTTATGATCAGGTTTGATCCATTTGAACTTGAGTCCTATGTAGGGTGGTAGATATGGATCTATTTTAATTCTTCTACTGGTAGCATTTAGAAAGTTGTGAGCTAATTTAAATCCAGATTCACCTATGCCACTGTTAGTCATATGGTTAAAAATCTCTACCTCTTATTACAAAGATACTTGGTCATGTATGTTTATTTATACATTATTCATAATAGCCTAAAATTCAAAACAACCCAAATATCCATCCATAATGAAGCAATAATGAAAATATAGTGTATTTGTATAATATATCATTTAACTGTTAACATCAATGAGATTTTGGAGGTAAATGGATGGAACTGGAATCATTTGCTATGAGTGAGCAAATGCAGATGCATAAAGACAAATATTGTATGTTTTCTATTATGCATTAATATTTATAGGTGGGTATTAGCTTTGTAACTTTTGCTTCATGTATTACAATTCAAATAAGCACAGAGTTTAGGTAAGTAGTAAGGGTCCAGTGAGGAGAAGGAGATCTTCCAAGTAAGGTGAAATAGAATAAAATATTGTGGAGAAGTAAAGAATTAAACATGGAGAGGAATGCGAAAGAAGCTTAAAGAAAAGAATAACACAGAGTTTTGAAAATCTACATGGAAACCCAAATGTATAAAAATCTTCCTAAAATAAATATATATGAAAGGTACTTCAATAAAGTAACTGTATAATACAGGAAATAATAGCCAAACTAGAGAGTTTATACCATAACAAAAAACTCCAGTGGCAGGAATATGTTAAATATTGTTTAGTCTCTGGTCAAAAAGGCTCCATGGGATCCCACACATTACAGGCTCTTTAAGTTCAATTGGCTTCTTTCTAAAATATGGTGGCAATAAAACTGCAAATAATACTGACTTAGGCATTCTAAGATTGAGAAATAGAACCCATCTAGAAGTCCTCTGGAGTAGCATTCATGGTGCTGGAAGGTGTACTGCATGTAGCTGGAGGATAAAACTAATTATTTATATCACCCAATTACAAATCCAGCGACATATAATGGTGACTTGCCTGCAAGATATGCTGATTCAGGACAGGCACAAATGTTTTGAGGGTAACTGACCACTTTTTTAATGGGATTTAAGGTCCAGTTCATGAGATGAAACCATAGCTGACACTGCTGACATGACCCAGAACCTGCATCAAGGTAGGTCATGGGCTTAGGGAGAAATATATTATCATTATTATCCTAAAGAAAAATAACAATAAAATAGTTCATAACGACATATCACTATACCCATAAACCAGAACATAAGTTAAACCTCATCAGGGGAATCTCTCTTTGTAGTAGATGGTAAATGAGAAGATGAGTCGAAACTGGAAAATGTATGGAGAGGGAGAGACATTGGAGCACTCAGGACTAAATGAGATGATTTTATCAAACCCTTCCTCTAAAGGCTCAGGGATCTATGAGGAAATGAGGTAAAAATATTCTAAGAACCAGTGGTGGATGAGTCCAGGTTCCCACTGTCTTCAGGAACAACAGGATGGAAAAACACAGATCTGTGACCTGTGATCTGTGATCTGTGATCTGTGATCTGTAGCATTACCAGATCACATAATCAGCTCACAGAGACTTTGTCCACAAAACCTGCACAAGATCAAGCCATACAAAAACTCAGCACTGTAAAGTGATGTAAACTCAAAGCCCCTTCCCTAGCCAAGAAGTCATTTGCAACTAATACTGTCAGGAAAAGGAATATCCATTTTCTCCAATAGAATGCTACTGGGTATATAATCTACCCTATGCCCAGGCATATTTGATCAACATAAACCAAGCCCTATGTGTTTCTTTCTGTTTGTTTGTGGGCTTTTGTTTTGTTTGCTTGGCATTATTTCTTACTGGTTATGGTTTGTTTGCTTTGAGTTTTGTTTGGAAATTTTTGTTTGTTGAGAGTGGGTTGGGTTTGAAGTTGGATAGATAGGGAGCTGGAAAGATATGTAATGATTTGTGAGAGGGGAAGCATCATCTATATACTGTGTAAAATTTTTTCAATGAAGAAAAAAACTCTACTCAAAGTAGGTTGCAGTGATGACTTTTGTATATAATACATGATCTCAGAGAAGTTACCTTTAATGTATCATCATTTAATAAGATATCAAATTAGTATAAATTAAAATGATATATAACATTGTACTTTTTAAAAATTCCCTTTATAGAGCAATAAAATTGATGACACTAAGAATACAGAAAGGTAATAGGTATGCACTGGGGAATGGCATTGCACTAAAGGGATCTGGTAATGCTACTGCCTTACAGAAAAAAAAAAACTAGAAAATAAAAAATTCAAACTTGTGGAAGGAAAATGAAATGAAGTATTAAATGACAATAAATTAAAGAAAAGCAAAAGAGTAAAAACCATGTATAGTTAATAAAAAGCTATAAAAACAAAACATAGGCTATTTACAATATATGTAGTCTAAGGCTCCTAAACCAAGCACTCAGTATTATGAACTAGAAGGAGCATCTTGAGCTCTAGAGTCGCACTAGGTCAACATGGGTTATATAGTGAGACATTGCCCCCCACACACACAATAGCCTCCCTCCAACACACACAAAGCCGAGAACCAAAATATTGAGATCTGAGAGTAGAAAGATAAACTGTAAGAGTAATGTTCTATTTCTGATTTGGGATAGTTTTCCTTTGAGATAATGTTATTTTTTCCATATTTTTCTTATGAGAATCATGCATATGAAACACAAATATCATTGAAATATAAAAGTTGGGATTTTTAAAGGGCAGGCAAAGTCTATTTGAATGAGAGGAAAATTTAGCTCATGCTGTCTTTGTGCCTCTCTTCCATATAGTTAGCATACACATTTCTCTCACTGACATTTCCAATCACTGCATTCTGATCTTTGTGGAAATGCAGATCTTTCCTTGTTCTTTCGTTCTTATTTTGTCTGATTCTGCCTGAAATGAACTGTCGGTAGTTGAATTGATGGTACTTGGGCTTCCCTCCACAAAGACAGAAACCATCCGTCTTCATTGCATCAAATGGCCTCCTCTGTCCTGTCATCTGTCTTTTTCCAAGTGGTCATCAGTTAACCATGACACAGATACACTGTAAGGTTGCTGATAATGTTTGTCATCAATTTGATTTATAATTTCAAATAAATGGAGTATACCTGGAAAACAAAGCTTGCCCTGAAATCAGTCAGAGCTACACTGAGCCTGTGAAAATCGAGATCCACACGCTGAGTTCTGTGCTGCATTACCATGCATTTGGAATCAGCTATTCTCCAACATTAGCAACTTGGCTCCTACTCACAAGCTCCTTGCATTCATTTACAAAGACAGTTCAGTTTTAGTTTAAAAACCTGAACTGGCAAGTGTCATTTCGCCTGAGGTAAACTTAATATTTAAACAGATTCAGTTTGTGTGATACCCACATGCAACTAAGAGTTTTCTCTGTAATAATTCTCATATTTACCAGCAGATTTGGTGAAGAACAATTGCCATGCGAAATTCTCTACACCAACATGTATAAAATGTCCACTGTGGGACTCAAGTGGCAAAGAAAGCTGAACACTCTCTGGGGCCACAATCAGGGTTTAAATATGGGTTGAAATATGATGATTCCACATGGAAGAATGATAGGAAATAAAACAGTCCTTAACTCTAAGGAAGCATCAAAATTTGATTTAACCACTTGAATAGCAAAATAGTCTCACACTAATCTTAAAATGGTTTGTTTTATTGAATTTTGTGTATCAGGTTCTTGAGGGTGTGTGTGGAAATGCAACATTTTACTCACACTATAAACAGAAAATTAAATGTCCACCTTTTAGGTTAAGAAATAAAATACTATCAGTGTAATTACTTCACCCTTCTTTTTGGTTCTCAATCTTTTCCTCTCCTATCCTCTAAGGTTCTATTCACCTCAACTTTTGCATGTGTCTTTCCTATACACATTTGATATTTTTATGAGCTAAATTTATATTCAAAAATGCAAATTTTCTTTCAAATGAGCTTAAATTTTAAATAGAAGTAGGATCCTGTAGCTAATTTGTATCTTAATGAATTTTTTAGATTGATTCATTTTGGTGTAATTTTCTCCACATTAATTCTCACAATACACCTATTCTCCTTTGACAGTCAACTACATATTTTACTTTCTCATTGTTACAAGAATTTAGCAATTACTTGAATGGGAGCCCATTCCATCCTTTTTCTTAATTACATCCTTACATATACATATCCTCAACTCAGGGTTATTTAGTGTGCACATTGTATAATACATGACATGCTTGGATATAGCACATTGCTTAAGCACCCTTCTGCTTTATTCAGTTCATGTAGATCCTAAAGAATATAGATTAACAGCTTTCCACAACCCTCTCATTACAATTGAATAATGCTTTGTAACACAGTTTTTATTTTTTTAAGTTTTTTCTACATTCCATACATAATAGTATATTTTCCAATTTTAATTATTTTTTTTATTTTTAGGTATGCAATTTAGAGCCCACTCTCTGTGATGTAAGAGTGATTCTGTACAAAGGCAGAATTCTACAATGTATGAAATGAATGAAGATTATACCATTCATAAGCTTTCCTTGACCTTCTGTGACCTTCAGTTTTTTATAAGACATCAGTCTGCAGTGACTTGTCTTAAGCCAGTAGTAGCATTAGATGGAGTATTGGGATGTGCTGATTGCTGTAGAGGAAATTAGTTTTGTGAAATAGAATCAAGAGCATACAACTGAATGCATCCAACAGAAAATGTTTGCCAGACCAAATGATGTCTTGCTGCAGTGAGGAAAAAAAAAGCTTCAGGAATGAGGGAATAAAGCAATTAGTATACAAGAAGAGACTCACCCTCATAACAAATGAATGATATCCTTGTCCAATATTCCTAGAATGTCACGGTTAGATTCTGATAATCTGTAACTACTTAAAATTGACTTTATTATACAATTATTTTACTTCTTTATCTTAGTGATGAATACTTATGATTAATACACTTTAAAAGCCCTAATAGCACTTTAAAAATAAATTCTTTAATATCTAATTATGCATATTAACAAGGTTTGTTTCTATAAATTTTGTTTACCAAACATTGACTTTTCCAGTGTTTTGACAGTGCTGGTTACAGCTCCAAATCCATTTAATACTAACATGCCAGAGATTGGGTGGCAATAGATTACTAAGTCCACTGTAAAGGTCCTTCTGAGAGTCATTGCTGTACTCTGCATTCACCTTTTAATGAAATGGCCATATTTTCTTCCAACTGGCTGCATCATTTTGAATTCTGCACAACAATATTTGAGGTTTGATATTCCACATTCTGATTAGCAATTGGTGTTGTCAGGTTTATATGATCTAAGGTCATTTTAATAAGTGTGAAGTGGAATTTTCATTTCCCTAATTGCAACCAATGTTGAGTATATTTTCATATCTTATTAGTCACACATTTATCTTCTTTGATGATGTACAGATACACCCAGTCTTGTGCTCCCTTTGAAATTGTGTTCTTTGTTTACTTATCATCATATTCTTACAGGTAAAATTTAAAGTTCATCTTAAATTTGCTTTAAGATTCTTCGTAAATGTGATAAAAAGTAAAACTTCTTGATTTTTTTTCATAATCTGTTTTTGGTTTCTCATTGTAAAATAAACAATCTTAAATTTACTTTTTGACCTTTTACTTTTGATAACTAGGCAACTTGCCTTACATGAGTGATATTATTGTGTTGCATAGTCACTGATAAAGTGTCATCTACAACTTTAAATATTTTGCCAGTATTTAGAAAGCCACTTCAATCAATGTTGATTAATATATTGTGACAGACATCACAAAACATAGGGAATAACCATGATTTAAAGAGTTTTAATCTCCTCTTATGTTGTGCATGAAAAAGTCAATGAGCAAGAGTCTCATTCTGACATAACAAAAGAAAGATATGGCAGGGAGATGATGGCCAAAGTTCACAGTGCAAACTATCACAGAGGCTCAGAGATAAGAAGAGAAGGGTCCTTTTATATGTCAACATTCAAGTTAATGCAACAACGAAAACAATCAATCAAACAAGACAGAACACCATAAAAAATAAAACAGGTAAATCAAACGTAAGAAGATAAGCAGCAAAAGGAATCTGCTTATATTTTAACAAGAAAAAAATAAACCCAACATAAATAAGCAGGGAGATATAGTGTTGTTGGATTCCATATGATGGTACTCTAGATTGAAATGGCACTTCCTGAATGGAAGTTTGATGGCATCCATGGAGTCTGGATTCGGTGGCAGGTGGAAATAGAGAACAAATGCAATACATTGAAGCATGGCCTGGTTTGCGATTGATAAAATAGACAATTTGGTTTCTTGTTCTCTCCCATGTTTTAGATGTTTGTAAATCATTCCTATGGGGTGGTCCTTGCTAACATCTAATAGGCAGAAGGATCTGAAATCACAGTCTTCAAGAGTGAGACCCCATGAACTGCAAAAGAGAATGGGAGGATGAAGCGTAGAACCAAGAATTGGCCTTGTAGTTAGGATTATGTGGGTTAAAGCCAATGGAAAAGTAAAGATAACATTAAATTACATAGCATAAACATCCCAAACACTCACTCCTACCTCTCTGATACAGACAAGTAGGCTTTTTAATAATATCATGGCAACACAGAGATTATTAGTAATTGCCAAATAGTTATATTTGCCAGATTCGTGGTCAAATGCTTTTTATATTTACTCTAAGAGATGACTTTGAATAAGAATATTCAGAGTTCATTTAATTTAGTTGCTTGTCAAGATTTCATTGATGCTAAATGACAAAGGCGAGCTCAAACCAGTTGCATTCGACTCCATAGCCCTTGTTTTTAGTGATTTGTATAATCACTAAAATACCTATATTAATACCTATATTATTGTTGGTTCAGTAATATAAAAGATATTATCTCTTAATAAAGGATAAGAAAAGATAATGTATCTAATTGAAATAAGTCCATTCACAATCTACAAGCTTATTTTCTATACATTATAAATCCCACACAAGAGAGCTAGAGATATTGTTGTTTTTCCTTGACCTTTTATTCCAGACCTTGATTTTCTGGCTTCTCAGAAGTTGTCTGTATTTATATTATATTCTGGTCTCTAGTCCAGAAAGATGAAGAAAGTATGGACAGGAATAGTGAAAAGGAGATACAATAAAGAAGATTTTGAAATAAAATTTTGTGCTCCTTCATCAATAATTTTAGAAGTGTCAAGTAGACTCATAACAATTCAAAGGACCACTTTTGATATTTACGTGCATGTTTCAAAATATAAAAGTCTTAAATAATACCTTTCCTGTCATTTCTAGCATATGAAACTGTATTCCTTCCTGCCCATGGTTTATAACTTCTTCTATCCCTTCAGAGACAGCAGCATGATATCTGTATGTTTTTATGCATCTCTTAGCCTCTCTATTCTACATTAAATTAAGTTTAAGTTTCCTGTAAGCACACCTATGTTTACGTAGAAGGCTTTTCTGGATAGTCTAGAATAGGCTCTCCATCTCAAAATTCTTTCCTTAAAAATATCATCAAAGCCCTGTTGACATGTCACTGTAGTATCATTAATGGGTCTGTGGGGTCGATTGGTTGTTGCACTATCTACTGCTTTCTAATGCCTCTGATCTGAGTCTACAAGATGTTGAAACACAATGCTATTAATGCCATCACAGTGTAATCTAAGGAAAGTGGTTAAGAATGAATAGAAGAAACTATCTTACTTTTTGGAAAGTCTCCAGGATTTATTCCATTCTTCAAAATTGGATTAAAGTACTTTCATAGCATCACAATGAACAAAAATCCCTGATGTATAATTAAGGGCTGAACAGTTTTCATTTCAAAAGCTCTTGAAGATTAAGAGTTAGGTCTTTTTTGTATTTCGGTCAAATGAACATATTAAGACTCTCAGCAAATCTGACGCTTCCTTATGCTTGAGAAATGTTTAAAAAGGTACACTGAGCCCTTTTTCCTTAGGGGAGAGTGGATGGCTATAGATATGTGGATGAGAGATTGTGTACTTTGAAGCTCAGAGGGCCACATCCTGCACCAAGGTCAAAGTGTTCACAGCCACTTGCAGGACCAGAATACCCAGTAAGTTTCTTTATAGATATTGTATACAATGGGTTTCATATATTATTTTCTAATTTATGGGCATAAAACTTGCATTTCAAAGTATAGTATAATATGAATTATTTATTCCAGACATGAAAATATTTTCCAAATACAAACTGGAAATTGTAAGAAAGTTCAGCTTGTGATGATGCTATAATGTATCTGCCATCTTACTGCAAGATTTGATTGTGTACTCAGGGTTACTAAACTTTTGGTAAATCTAAATAACAAAATTATGTAACATATTACATACCAGCTATATATCCATTTCGAATCATTCCAAGCCCTTAATTCAAATCATCTCGAAAAGGTCCAGACTTAGGTTAACAAGGAACTTGGTACATGGTGGGATTTTCTCTGTGTTCAGTGCTTCATCCTTGGACTCCTGAAGCCCTTTTAATACTTCAAGAAGACTTTCTTTTGTCTGCAAAACATACACTGTGGATAAATTCACGGTTATAACTTTCATTTTGATTCCATCAAACTAATTTCCCCTAGAGTATCTTACAATACTCTGAACCTATGTGACCACTGCTTTAGGAAAAATTCTTGCAAATGGTCTATCACGTTGGAGAAAGCTTGAATGTGGTATAATGTTAATTAATTTGTATACATTTTGGAGTTCTGTTTCTAATCAATAATACTAGACTTTGATCAGCCATTGAAATGTATAGATAGAAGACAAAAGACAATGATACTTATTAATGTTTTGTACATTTTATGTGTGCTCTAAAAGCTGCACATCTCAATGACAATTAGACCAATAAAATATACATAATGTTCAGATTCACACATATACTTCCAAGATGGTTTTAGTGATATAGACAGTGACTTTGCAGCAACTTGTCTATGGTCTGATGAATTCCACTGACTGTGAGCTTTAAAGCATGGTAGTGCAAAGTGCAGTAAGGTTCTATGCAGCCAGTGGCCATTAAACAAGCCAAATTTGAGGTAATATATGAGATGTGGTAACAATATATGATCTTTCTAGCAGAAAATTACAACAAATAAAACAAATTAGTCACTTATGAAAACATAAAATCATGATAGAATGTTTCCCTTTCTACCTAAAGAATATTCAAAACTAAAAACAGAAGCAATCTCTCTGTTTGTTTGTTATGATAAATATGGTTAATAATATCTTCTATGGTGATTTTTAAGCTTTTGATAGATGTAAGCATAATGATTAGCTCTAAGATATCAAGCAAATGTTCAAAGCATAAACTAAAGTGTAAGGTGAAGCAATTTTGTAGAAGGTAAATTTAGTTAAATAACTTGACCATATATTCCTGGACTACTGCAGGGTAATACATGGGCAATTTCAAAAGTGGTTGAAGCAATCTGAAGCAGTCTAAAAGGAATGTTTCATTAGAAAAGTAGAATAGAATGTGGCCTTAATTTCTACTGTTCACCAGTGGACTAAAATAGATTGTTCAGAAGGTTAAAATTATAAAGATCATTGCAGCCTAAAAGGAAGAGGCCACGTGGACAATCCAAATGACCTGAAGCAGATGAAAATGTAGATGTTTGAATCTAGCAAAGGAAAGACTGAGGAGGGTTTATAGAATAAAAAAGCACACCTCTCTTTCTTCAAGAACTCTTTTTTTATGGTACCTGAACAGAATTGAACCAATTGCTAGATTTTCTTGGTTTTCTTATATTTGTATACATATGTAAGAAATTCCTGTTATTGAGTAGAGGGTTTTACTCTCTTCATTGCATTATCATGAGCTTTTCCGTACAGAGAACAATCAATCTGATTTTCAGCAATGTATACCCACCAGTAACACCCACACTAAATTTTAATTGACTTTTGAGAATGTCAAAATTTTGAGACTATGTCAAATGGACTCATGCTGTTTTCCCTAGATCTTTTGAGTAACTGGAGAAGGATGCACCAAATTCCGGTTCTATAAAGATTGCCCTTCAGCATCTGCTGCTTTTAAAAAGCTCAGAATTTTCCTGATTTCTAATACAGCTGTCATTTAGTGTGCTGAAGGCAGAAAACTTAGAATAAAATTAATTTAGTAAAATGAACTTACTTTTCATGGTTGACAAAGATATGGGGGGATAATGCGAAATTTTAATGTTTAGAACTCACTGCAGACATTAATTCTACAGTAATTATTTGTTTATAAAATGTCTCCTACTGTAAGACAGAGAAGGGTTAGAAGGGTTTGCGAGGTGAGTCCATATGACAGCCAATTGTTTATAAGCACAATAAAGACAGCTGTTCAGGAAACGACTTAAATTAGCAAATTGTATTTTAATCTCAACTGAATAGCTAGTTTTGTATTGCTAATCTAGTGTTCTCCTCCTACTAGCTAGTTTCCTACTGTTATGAGTAAATGCCAAGAACTGGGCAATATATAGACAGTTATGTAAAGCTGCAAGTTTAGGTTCTAAAAGACAAGGCATTAGTGTTGTTGTGTTGGGGAAGCTCCTTCATTTTAACTACTGGGGGAGGGGGTTAAAGGCAGACAGGTTCACAATAAAGCACCTGCAAGCGCAAGAGACCACAAGATAGACCATGAAACCAAAGAGAGAAATGTGGGCTCAATCTTGATATTGTAAGCAAACTATCTCCCATGAACTGCCTATTAGATAACAAGTTCACTGATTCCTCCCAAGGGAAAACCCTTCAGTGATGACACATGAACTTTTACTCTCAAAAGCCCAACCATCTATGGCACACCTATGGCACACCAACACTAGGAACCATAGTGTTCCAATACATGTAGATCCTTGAAATCCCTATTTTCAGAAAACTTTCTTGCTATACTTTGTGTTCAGTGTTGCCTTGCCATGAATGTATAAATAAAGACAATACTTCAGGAGCTCTGGAAATAGCCTATGTTCTGGGAGGTGATAGATAAGGCCGTCATTCATCATTTGTGTTTAATTTACTGGTTGCATTTAATGTTTCTGATAGAGAAGTATAGTGAAAGCTTGTCCACAGAAGCTCTTTTGGACCATTGCTTACTAAGTATAAATTCAGAATTATAATTTATATTCCAGAAGCCACTTGAAAATTATATCTTATTTTCAAGTTTCACAAGTAATATACAATTACTCTGACTTATCTGTCTTGGATGAATATACAATTTTTAAGCAACATGTTATTTAAAATTTTCTATGCTTCTGTTTAGATGGTCTATTTGATTCTGGTTTAATTTTGGTATTTGGTGTCTGTCTAAGAAAATGTCCATTTATCAGGTGATGGCAAGGATGTGGAGAAAGAGGAACACTCCTCCACTGCTGGTGGGATTGCAAGATGGTGCAACCACTTTGGAAATCAGTCTGGTGGTTCCTCAGAAAACTGGGCATGACACTTCCTGAGGACCCTACTATACCACTCCTGGGCATATACCCAGAGGATTCTTCAGCATGCAATAAGGACACATGCTCTACTATGTTCACAG
This sequence comes from Apodemus sylvaticus, assembly GCF_947179515.1. Classification (NCBI taxonomy): domain Eukaryota; kingdom Metazoa; phylum Chordata; class Mammalia; order Rodentia; family Muridae; genus Apodemus; species Apodemus sylvaticus. The sequence continues at coordinate 10,881,025 of NC_067473.1, forward strand.
CAGCCCTATTTGTAGTAGCCAGAAGCTGGAAAGAACCCAGGTGTCCGTCAACGGAGTAATGGATACAAAAAAATGTGGTATATTTACACAATGGAGTACTAGTCAGCCATTAGAAACAATGAATTCATGAAATTCTTAGACAAATGGATGGAGCTGGAGAACACCATACTAAGTGAGGTAACCCAGTCTCAAAAGATCAATCATGGTATGTACTCACTGATAAGTGGATATTAGCCTAGAAACTTTCAATACATAAGACATAATCCACATATTAAATGAAGTCCAAAAAGAATGGAGGAGTGGCCCCTGTTTCTGGAAAGACTCAGTGCAACAGTATAGGGGAATTCCAGAACAGGGAAGTGGGAAGGAGTAGATGGAGGAACAGGGGGAGGTAAGAGGGCTTATGAGACTCGTGGAGAGTGGGGACCCAGAAAAGGGGAAATCATTTGAAATGTAAATAAAAAATATATCAATGAAGAAAACAAATTAAAAAATATTTCTATACTAAAAACTTTCAGCGGTAGACTACTTTGAGATACCAATAGGTTTATGAGATCAACTTACTCAGTTATTTTACACTGATAGTAAAATTAATAACAAATGAAAATACTGAGTACTTCTATCTGTGTAATTAAAATGGGAATAGCATATATTTTTCAGTAATAACCCTCTTTAATACTGAGCAATTGCAGGTAAGTACTTGGTGGTTAGTCTTCATTGTCAAATTGACTTAGAATCACCTAGGAGATATACTCTGAATGTTTATAAGAGTGATGAGTTTAATTGAGGAGAGAAACCTCACCTTGAATATAGGTAGCATCATCTCCTGCAGTAGGTTCTGAAACTGAGGAGAGAGAAGGACATGTAACTACCATCATTCATCTCTCTCTTCTATGTGTCTGAAGATGCCCTGTGACAGGCTGCCTCCTCATGTTCCTGCTGCCCTGCTTTCCTGCTGTCTTGGAGTAGAACATCTTTTACACACCATGAGCCATTCCTTTCTGGCAATACTTCTCAGACATTTCTACACAAGAATAAAAATGTGATGAATGTGGGATATTATTTCTATTGTATTACTGAAACATTGATGTGAGACCACATATGGTGGTCTCCCCCTATAGTCCACAGCTGGGAAGTCACACAGGCAAGCCTCGGTTCTTTTTGGCCAAACACTGAATGACAGCACTGCATTTTGCCTCAGGAAACCCTGGTATGTTATATAACATTTACAATGTGTTTCTAACAATTTTAAGATATGAAATTCCAAATATGTCACATTTTATGATAAAATAAACACTGGTTATATAACAACTGACAAGGTTGGAGGTTACAAAAGCAGCAAAAGAAATTCCAGGTACAGGACAAAAGGTGCACTTTTTAACATGTAAAAATGATTTTAGTGGTAAATTTCAGAGTTCATAAAGTCAAGATGTGAACATGGGCTGACTTCCTGGAGGATTTATCATTAGGAAAAATTGAAGGTGAGAAGCCATAATGCAAAATACGTAATTTTTGATTCATTGATGCTACTCTAAATTCAGAAATTACATTCTCCATCAACTTCATGAGCCTTGAGATGTCCCACAGGACTCAAAATTAACCTAAGACATTTAGAAATGGCGTAGATGATATACAAAAGAACTCATATATATCCACAAAATGAAACAAAAAATACTTGCTGCTGAGGTATTGTTGGTGGTCTGAAATTAGAATTCAGGAATCGATCACAGATCTAATAATCTGATTTCTCTACTTACCATATTTTTTCTGTGATGCACAATTTTGATTGGATTGTCAAATTGACTGAATTTATGTTCACTCCGGAGACACACTTATGGTTGTGGCTATGAGAGTGTTTCAGGGGACAGTTAACTAATATGGGAAGGCCCACCCTGAACATGGGTAGCACCATCCTTTGAACGTGGGTAACACCATTCTTTGGACTGAGTCCTAGACTACATAAAAGAAAGTATCAGAATACCAGCATTTATAGTCGTTCTGCTAACTGATGCTAACAGAAAGTGATGAGCGGTCTTGTGGTCTTGAATTTATTCCCACTGTGATGCTCAAAGCCTCAAATGTGGGCCAAAATAGACCTGTGCCTTCTAAGTTGTTTGCCAGGTGTTTTTTCAATTACAACAAGCATAACTAATGCACTTTCTTTGAAGTATTTATCCGCAAGCTTAAAGTAGCTTACAACCCAACCTTTCATTTATATTCTCACACTCTTTCCAAAATTCGACTTCTTCGTCGTTCCTTGAATGAGTTTGGCATAAAAGATTTCTCTCCAGACTTCTCTAACTTAGCCTGCCCAGGATATGTAAGTAAATAAGGCAATTTGAATCCTGGTTTATGGAATTTATATATGCTATTTGAATAATTAAATATTATTTTAGGCAGGATTTTCTATTAAATACTAGGGAGACCACAAGGTCTCTATAAGTCAGATAATATTTAAAGGGCATCTACATTTTCATGTAAGTTCCCCATGTTGTCAGTCCACTGATCATGGTTCTGACAACTGTTAAGCTACTATCTAAAAGAAAGACACATGGTAAATACCTACCTCCAACTAAATTCACAGCCTGTAAAGGCACATTTGCTAACTACTCTGGTATAAGAAACACACACACACACACATACACACACACGCACAGTTATGATCTTTCCTAAGAAGCTTGTATGCTTGTGGTGTGTGTGTGTGTATGTGTGTGTGTGTGTGTGTGTGTGTGTGAGAGAGAGAGAGAGAGAGAGAGAGAGAGAGAGAGGGGGGTGTCTGTCTGTCTCTTTGAAAGAGATTATAGCTCTTTTTCTCTTTTCTTGACATTCTTTTTCTTTTATGTCTGTACTATTCTTTTTAATATTTTCTTTCATTCACCTGATTTCCTTTGATGTTAGAACTTAAAATGTAAATTATAAGAATGACTCTGCATGAATCTGAGAGACTTATGAGGACAGCCAAACAAGTCAAGCTTGGTTTTTGTTTATGCCATTTAAATTAACTAGCAAAGTGACTTTCTCAAAGAGTATGATTCGATATTTATAAAGAGTATAGAGGAAAAAAAAGTGTGCACCACCACACACAGCCTAATTTTAACTGGACAGTGGTGGCACATTCCTTTAATCCCAGCACTTGGGAGGCAGATGCAGGAGAATTTCTGAGTTCAAAGCCAGCATGGTCTACAGAGTGAGTTCCAGGACAGCCAGGACTACACAGAGAAACCCTGTCTCGAAAAGCCAAGGAAAAAAAAAGAGTAGAGAGGAGGAGAATCTACAACAATAACTTACTAAGGTAAGAGACAGAAACTCTAATCTCTGTTAATTCTCTTGTTATGTAAATTGTCATGACATCAGAGTGACTGTAAAGCTTTGAACTGGATTGACTTATTTTATTTTAAGTTATTTATGTGTCAATGAAAAGAAATCAATAGAAATAAAAAGAAATGAATGCACATGACTGCTCCTTCACATGGTGAGGGGGAAAGTTCAGTATAATGAGTATGAAAGCATACCAAGAAGCAGGGACATCTGGGAGACTCCACAGTGGCCATGACCAGGCTGAGCTGGGCCACTGGAGAGGCAGATGGGAAAAGAGGGGAAAGAAGGGAAGCAGGTGCATCAGCCAGTAAGTCAAAGGTACAGAAGTGGCGGTACCCAAAATGTCTGGATTTTATAGGGAAGATTCTCTAGGGGAGGGGGAGGACAGGCCAGCCCTTAGGGTAAAGAAATTGGGTAAGAGGATGAGAAGCTCCTATGACAGGTAGGAACTGAGGAATGCTGGGAGGGCAGATTCACTTGGATATGTTAAATAAATAAGACCCTCAGTCAAAATCCCCACATCTAAAACTTAACAATATGCATCTGGATGATATAGACCGTACTTTCCACACAATTTCTAAACAAATTCAACTTAGTAAACATTACAAAATGAGGCTGATCTAACCTTACATGCAATTCTATTGCATAGGTTTAATTTAAACTAGTGTACACTTTCAACTTGTATATAGAATAGTAAAGATTTAAACCAGTATAGTAATTAAATATTTATTATTATAACACATTATTTATATAATCTCATATTACTACAAGAACAGTAGGTATGCTTATAGCAGCACTACCATAAATACCTGAGATGTTGTTATATTTCACCATGATATGAGGACAACTGCAACATCACAAGTAATAGAAAGTTTTCAGCTCTATTATATTCTTAGTGACCATAATCCTATAATAGACTCAATCATGTCCTGAAACAGTTATGCAATGCAAGTTCCTATGCTTATTAAGACCAAGATAAGAAAGAAAAAGATGTGTGGTAAAGGAATTTAATTCCTCAGGCTTTAAATTGGTGCAAAGTGTCTGTAAAAGAAGACTTATAAATTTGATTCAATATTTTGTAAATAACCAACTCCTGCTCTCCCATACCTGCTTGGATTGCAAAAAGAACCTGTAGCTAGACATACCCTAGGCCATACAGGAAGGCCCAATTCAATTCTGTTAAGTGGACATAGGATTAATCCAACCCTTAATAACTCATTCATAGTGTAGTGAATCTCTTAGCTCTTATCAGAGAACCTTTTTTTTTAAGGAGATGGAAACCAATAAATAGTTAAGGTGCAGAGAATAAGAGACCATGGTGTGCTTAGCAATAAATAAGATATCTTTATTACACTCTCCCCACAAAGATCATCAAAGATGAGACTCGGACAGCTTTTTTTTTTTTTTTTTTTATCATATGTGGGTAGGAAAGCTGAGGTGGACTGGAGAGAATTTGGGAAGGGAAGTGAACACCATCAAAGTACTTTGAACACAATTCTCAAGGAACTGATTTTAAAAATTGAACTAAGCATCCAAAGCAGTTCTAACATATAGAATGTCAGATAAATAAAACCTCTCCTCCAAATCCAAAACCAGCCTCATCTATAGTTCTACAGCAGACTCCTGCTGTGTCCTTCCCAACTCCATTCAACTATCCCAAGAAGGGCACACAAATCTTCTCCTGTCATCTCTCTCCTAATTTATTGATTTATTCTAGCTCTGAAACTCACCAACCAATCTCAGAGAAGAATCCAGCCACTCTGGCCACGGGAGCAAGTAGGTTAACTATAGGATTAGACCTCTCCCTATGCTCTTCCAGACCCAATATCCCACTCTCCTCTCCAGGTCTTCAGCAAAACCTTTGGCAGCCCTCTGTCTGCTCACCTGCCCCCATCTCTATTGGACCATGCACAGCTTCCCCTTCTATATGCCCAATACTGACTCATTATTTTATTACAGTCTCAGCCTCCAGCAGGAGCTACCTGAAAACCCACAGGCCACTCTGACCATGGCAATCGGTAGAGCAATTGCAGATCTTCACATCTCCTTCAGTTCCTTCAAATATAATATACCAGCCTCATTATCTCCATCTCTTCAGGAAACCTTCTTCCATAGCCTATCCTCATGTCTGCCACCATTTCAAAGTCATTTAAATATAATTACCATGTAACACCCTACTTTCTTCCCTACTGTAGATTCATTCAGCAACCCCTGCCCAGTGTATCCTCATATTTAAGTGACAGATTGCAATACCTAGACATACATTGTTTCCTGGAACACCTGCTGGACACAGCTATCAAGATCCCAGAACAATGTCTTCTGATATTAATGAAGCAGAAGGCAGCCATTAGATTCTCCTAAGAACTAGAAAAAGTGACAGGAACCATGAAACAACATGCAGAAACAAGAAAGATAGTACCAGATATCAGTACCTACAATTATAATATTTGGAATACCAGACACCTAAACACCAGAGTAAAAATACAACCAATAGTAACAAGGAAAATATATATCCACTACAGTCCAAACACCTTAGCATATCAGGTCCTGAGTATTGTAATGTAGCAGAAAGACAAGATAAAGACCTTAAAATAGCATTTATGGATATCAAAAAAGAACCTTAAAGAAAAAGTAAATAAATCCCTTAAATAAATCTATGAAAACACAAACCTTGGAAGAAAATGAATAAAACTGTTCAAGACATAAAGGTTTAAATAGAATTAGTAAAGAAAAATCCAAACTGATGGAAATAAAAAATTTATCAACTTAAACACAAGCAACAAAGGCAAACTTCATCAACAGAATACATTGGATAACTTCAAGTAGTGATGATATAAAGGAAGAAGTGGATGCATCTTCTAAACAAATTTTAAATCTAAAGTCTCATAGTATAAAACACCCAAGAAACCTACAATACCACACAAAATTTAAGATTAATAGGAAAAGAGAAAGAGGAAGACAATCAGGTCTAAGGTTCATGAAATTATTTTAACAAAAATCATAGAAAAAAGTTTTCTTACCTGAAAAAGGAAATGCACATCAAGGTATAAGAAGTATATAGAACACCAAATAGATTGGACTAGAAAAGAAAGTACCCTCTGTATGTAATAATCGGAACACTAAACATACAGAGCAAAGAAAAATGCAAGGGCTAAAGACCAAGTCACATAGAAAGACAGAGACATCAGAATAACATCTGACTTCCCAAAAGACTCTCTAAAATCCAGAGGGGCCTAAACAGATGTGCTACAGACCCTAAGAGACCAGAGATGCCAGCCCAGACTACTCACCCAGGAAAACATTCAATTACAATGGATAGAGAAAATAAGACATCCCACCTTTTTGTTGAATCTATGAAACAAATATTAAGATCAATGGTAGATGTCACCTAAAGGTAAGAGACTGAAAATATATTCTGAGCAAATGTAACTAAGAAGTAAACTCACATAGGTTTTAAATATCTGACAAAATAGACTTCAAACCAAAACAAATCAAAAAGGATAGGGAATCACAATACGTATTTATCAAAGGAAAAAATTCCACCAAGAATACATTGCAGTTTTTCAACCAAACACAAGGGTACCCGAGTTCAAAAACGAAATAATAATACAGTTTAAATCATATACTGACCCTCATACTAAGGGAAGACATCAATACCTAACTCTAATAGGTTGAAGGGGAAAAAAACTAAACAGAGAAATGCTGGAGTTAACATATTTTATAAACCAAATGAACCTAACACATCAATTTATTCAAACACAAAAGAATATATCTTTTTTTCATAACCTCCTGGAACTTTCTCTAAAATTGGCTACTTACTTGAATAGAAAGAAAGTCTCAGCAGATAAAAGAACATTGAAATAATACTCTACATCAATAACAGAAACTACCAGAAAGCCTACAAACTTGTAAAAACTGAACCACTTATTACTTAAAGAAAAATGGTAGACCAACATTAAGAATATAAGACTTTCTAAAATTACTGTCTTCATGAGAGAGAGAGACAGACAGAGAGAGAGAGACAGAGACAGAGACATACAGAGAGAGAGAGAATCAAAGTATCTTTATTTGCAGTAAATGGCATTGTCACAAAACAGACACATTTGAGAGAGAGAGAGAGAGAGAGAGAGAGAGAGAGAGATTGGAGGGAGATAGAGAGAGAGAAATCACACTTTTTAAGAGGAAGACAGCAATAAAAATCAAGTCAGGGCTGAAATAAAATAGAAAATAAGAACAAAAACAATATAAAGAATCATTATATCAATCAGTAGGTTCAGTATATCAAACAGTAGCTTCAAAAAGAAAGAGATACACTTATGTACACTAAGTAAAAGATAGAAAAAGCAGATCCAGATTAATGAAATTAGAAATGAAAAAGCAGAAATAATCACATGTACTGAGAAATATCTAGTGTTTGAAAAAGGCATACTGCAAATACTATACTCTACCACGTGTAAAAGAAATGGCTTTATTCCCTAATACATAACACTTGCCAAAGTTAAAACAGTATCAGCTAAGCAACTTAAGGAGACATAAAATCCACTGTGAAATACAAAGAGTAAATAAAAGTCTCCCAACCAATAGAAGAACAGAACTGGGAATTCTTGCAAAAGTTAATACCAGTACTCCTCTAATTATGCCACAAAACAGACACAGAAGGAACATTGCCCAATCATTTATGCCAAAGCATTTTATGAGACCACACTTCCCAGACCTCAAACCATACAAAGACCCAACAAAGAAAGAAAATGTGTTTTATGAAAACTGATAAAAACTCTTTAATAAAATACTTGCAAATCAAATCCAAGAACATAAAATCATCACCCATCATATTTTAGTGGGCTTTATCCTACTGATGAAGGAATGGTTTAATATATGAAAATCAATATATACAAAGCACCATTTAAACAAGACAAAAAAAAAAACCCACATGATCTCCTTAGACTCAGGAAAGGCCTTTGACATAATCCAAACCCCATTCTTGATAATAGTCTTGAAGATATTAGGGATAAAAAGAACATACCAAAACATAATAAAAGCAGTTCACAGACAGCCCATGGTCAACATCAATTTAAAAGGAGAGAAGCACAAAGCAATTCTATTAAAATCAGGAACAAGACAAGGTTGCTCATTCTCTCCATATCTATTCAATATAATAATTGAAGTCTTAGCTAGAAAACTAATATGATTAAGAGAGATCAATGGGATACAAATTTGAATGGAAGAAATCAAAGTATCTTTATTTGCAGGTGATATGATAGTATACTTAAGTGACCCTAAAATTTCTACCAGGAATCTCCTACAGCTAATAAAATCTTTCAGTAAAGATACAAAATTAACTCAAAAAATCAGTATCTCTCCTACATACAAACAACAAGGGACATTGAAAAGAAATCAAGGAATCAATCCCTTTCACACCCTCAAACACCTAAAATATCTTAGGATAAATCTAACCAAGCAAGTGAAACACTTGTGTGAAAAAGGCTCCAATGTGTTTAAGAAAGAAACTGAAGAAGACATTAGAGCATGGGAAGATCCCCAATCCGCCTAGATTTATAGGATTAATATAGTGAAAATGGCTATCCTACCAATGAAATCTCCATGCTCAACATAGTCCCTTTCAAAATTCCAACACAACTTATCAAAATGGAAAGAACAATTGTTAACTACACACACACACACACACACACACACACACAAACACATACACACACACACACACACACACAGAGAGAGAGAGAGAGAGAGAGAGAGAGAGAGAGAGAGCAAAAAACAAACAGCCCAAGATAGATAAAATTATCCTAAATAATAAATTAATTGAAGGAGTGGAGTGCAGAAGGTATCACCATCCATTTAGTTTTACAGAACTATAGTATTAGACCTTAAATGACATTGTCACAAAACAGACCCATTGAAGAATGGAGTCTAGCTAAAGGCAAACACATAATTCACACATCAATGGACTCCTGATGTTTGAAAAATAAGACAGATACACACACTGGAAAAGACAAGAGCACTTTCAACAAATGGTGCTTGTCACACTGGATGTCTGCATATAGAAGAATTGAAATATATCTATTGTCATTTCTATACACAAATGAACAAAGACCTCTCCATTAAAACAGATGCACTGCACCTGTTGGAAGAGAAAGTTGGAAATAGTCTTGAAGTCACTGGCATAGGAAGCAACTTCCTGAATAGAAAGAACATCATGAGCACAGATGATCAATAACTAAGATCAATAACTAATACATGCTACATCATGAAACTGATAAGCTTTCATACTGAAAAAGGGATTACCATTTGGACAATTCAGCAGATACAGAATGACAAAATATTTTTACTAGTAATGCATCTGATAGAGGACTAACATCCAAAATATATAAATAACTCAAAGAACAGATGTCAACAAATCAAATAACACAATTTTAAAAATGGGTTATGGATCTAAACAGAATTCTCAAAAGAGGAAATCCAAATTTCTTAGAAGCACTTGAAGAAATGAAAAAAAGGACATCTGGGATCTTTCCAGCTTCTGGCTATTATAAATAAGGCTGCTATGAACATAGTGGCCCATGTGTCCTTATTACATTTTGGAGTATCTTCTGGGTATATGCCCAGGAGTGCTATAGCTTGGTCTTCGGGTAGTAAGTACTATGTCCAATTATCTGAGGAACCACCAAACTGATTTCCAGAGTGGTTTTACCAGCTTGCAATCCCACCAGCAATGGAGAAGTGTTCCTCTTTCTCCACATCCTCTCCAGCATCTGTTGTCCTCTGAGTGGGGAAATTGAATGGAGGTTGTGGGAGTAGGTTGGGTGGAGGAGCATATTCTTGGAGGCAGGGAGTGGGAGGATAAGGAGGGGGTTTTCAGGGAGGGGGGAAACCGGGAAGGGGTATAACATTTGAAATGTAAATGAAGACTATATTCAATATAAAAATGAAAAAAAAAGAAATGCAAATGTTCCTTTGCTACTGGGGAATGCAAATCTTTAATAAATAGTCACAAAAGATCCTACATGGTATGTATTCCCTGATAAGTGTATATTAGAAAAAAGCTCATAATATCCACAATACAAGTTATAGACCATATGAAAGTCAAGAAGGAAGATCAAAGTGTGGATGCCTCAGTCCTACTGAGAAGGGGGAACAAAATAATTGTGGGAGGATGAGAGTGGACAGGACTTTAGAGGAAGAGAGGAGGGGAAGAGGGAAAAAGTTGAGGCAGGATCAGGTGTGGGAGGAGATGGAATATCTGGGGATAGCCAAAAGAAAGTCCCAGATGCCAGAAAAGCAAAAGGCTCCCAGGACCCAATGGGGGATGATATTAACTGAACTAGCCAACAAAAGGGAGAAAGGACCTGTAGAGACTATATCCAAAGGTTAGTCACAGCCCCTGGTTGAAGGATGGGGCCAGCCACTATTCTCAAAATCTTAACTTAGAGTTCTTTCTGTCTAAAGGAAATGTGGAGAGAAAGAGTGGAGCAGAGACTGAAGGAAAAGGCATCCAGACACTACCCTACCTGGGAATACATCCCACATGCAGTCACCAAACCCAGCCACTATTGCTGAGGCCAAGAAGTGCTTGATGACAGGAGTCTGATAGAGCTGTCTCCTGAGAGACTCTGCCAGATCCTGACCAATACAGATGTAGCGGCTTGCAACCAACCATTGGACTGAGCATAGGCACCTCAATGAGGAGTCATGGGAAGTACTAAAGGAGCTGAAGGTGTTTGCAACCCCATAGAAGGAACACCAATATCAACCAACCAAACCTCCCAGAGCTCCTAGGGACTAAACTACCAACCCGTGAATACACATGGAGAGACCAATGGCTCCAGTTGCATATGTAGCAGAGGATGTTCTTGTCTGATAACAAAGGAGAGGAGGCCTTTGGTCCTGTGAAGGCTTGATGCCCCAGAGTAGGGGAACGTTAGGGTGATGGGACAGGAGTGGGTATGTAGGTAGAAGTGACCCTCATGGAGGCAGGGGTGAAGAGGGAGGAATAGAGGGTTCTCAGAGAGGAACTCTGGAAGGGTGGTAACATTTGAAATGTAAATAAACAAGATAACCAATAACTTTTTTAAAAAATGCTATTTCATCTTAAACCTGTGAGAATGGCTAAATCAATAACACAAGGGACAACTCATGCTGCTGAGGATTTGGAGCAAGGGGAACACTCCTTCTCCATTGCTTGTAGGAGTATAAACTTGTACATCTACCATGAAATAATTGTGGATGGTATCTAGGACGTTGGAAATCAATCTATTTTATGTTTTACATATACCACTTTGGGGCATACATCCAAAATATTTTCCATCTTATTAAAAGACACTTGCTCAATTATGCTCATTGCTGCTTTATACATAATATCCAGAAATTGGAAACAAGCTCAATGTTTCTTAACAGAAGAATGGATAAAGAAAATGTGGCCCATCAACACAATGGACTGTTGCACAGTCATAAAAAAACATGACATCATGAAATCTGTTGGTAAATGGATGGAACTAGAAAAAATAATCATGAGTGTGGCATCTGAAACCCCAAAACACAAATATGGTATGTATGTGCTTAAACGAAGATATAGCTGTTATGTTGATTATAACCAAGTTTCAATCAGTATGATCACAGAAGTTAGGCATTTTGTGAGGGATTAGGATTATAGATAGTTCTTCTTAGGAAAGAGACAGAGATAATTGTGGATGCATCAGTGGGCTGGGACAGGAGGATCAAGGGTTAGGGAAGGAAATGGAAAAAAGAATACAGGAAGAGATGGTGAACATTCAGGGCCATATGAAAGGTAATTTGGAAAGCTAAAACAAAGTTTCCTAAAATACATATGTATATGAAGACGATCTAGATGAACTTACCAAATAATGTTAGAAACAGTCCATTTCTTGTCACCAAATAAGGTTTTCAGTACAAGAATTTGGTTCCATTTAATTGGGTTGTAGCCTAAAAGGTTCCCATGGGAATCCAAAGTAACCCAGGCTGTTGCCAAGGAAATAGGTTATTTTTCACAAAATGACTGCATAGCCCCACCACTGTCGACAAAACTGCTGCAGGAAATATTATAAAATGATTCACACATTTCTGAGCTATGCCCTACTACCCTCTGACCTGGCAGGCTCACTGGCCACACACTCATGGAGACTGACTCAGAACTCTAAAATTTCTCCACCCAACTCTAGGTTCCCTCCATGGCCTTTGTGGTGGAACTCAGGAAAACTCACACTTTTCCTTTCTCTCTTGAACCTGGACAAGCCACCTTGTGAAGGAAAATACAACACAAACTCAGTTCAGTAAACGAAGGTAACTCAATCATTGGGCACAGCAACTAAAATCCAATCTTGTAAACTTTATTAAATCTAAATCCTCTGATGGTGAATTATTATTGATACACCAATGAATCTGGGAGACACACATAGTTAGATCTTGTCCTCATGCTATTCCTGTCCAAAAGGACCTAACTCTCTCCTGCTACCTCTCTTCCACTCTCCAAATAGAAAATCCTGCCTACTTGGACAGTGATTGGCTCCTTTATTCTTTAGGGGATTGGTTCACAAGCATTGACCTGAGTATGACTCACTCCTGTCTGCAGCCCCTCTCACGACAGCAAAATTAGCATCAACATACAAACAGCACCTGTCCCATCCACAACACAACACACTCCATTAAATGTGGTGAAGTCAAGATGTTACCTACACAGAACTTTTACCATATATTCTAGGTTCTTTTGTGCAGAAAGTTATTCTGCGTGCCACCAAAAGAGAGATTTATACATCCAGCTTACACAAACCTTTTGATCTGCTATGATGTCCAATCTGTAAAATAATGCTGGGGTAACGGCCAAACTAGTTTGTGAGAGGAACAAATCAATAACTAATCTGACTTAAGGTCCCACACTCAACACTAGGGTGAGCCAAGAAACAGAAAACATTAGGTAAAACAAAACAAAACAATAAAACACCCTGCTATACTCATAGGCCAGTGCCTTGCTCAGACATCATCATAGACACTTCCTTCCATAGTGGATGAAAAGCTACACAGAGACCAATAGACAGAAATTTTGCAATCAATGAGAGATCTTGAAGCACTCAGTACTACATAGGAGTCTCCATTAAATCGTTCCCCTCACTGCTCAGAAAACCCCATGAATGGAGCTATAGAAAGAGTGTAAAGAGCCACTGGTGATTTTGATCACTAATAAACAAGGCCTTCTAAATCAACATGATCCAAGCTTACACAAATTCATGGAGTGCAAGGCAGCATACACCAGGGCCTGGGCTGGTCTACACCAGGTCCTAGGTGCATGTATGATGGCTTCAGTTTAGTTTCTTATGGGATTCCGTGAGTGTGTGAACAAGTGGGTCTCTGATTCTGGCACTTTCTCTTAGGCTGTTGTCCTTCTGTTCCTTTGTCCTGTCTACCTCCTCTGTGTTTGTTTTTTGTCTTATCTTAATATATTTTATTTCGTTACAATTTATTTTTCTTTAGAATGCTGTTTCTTTTCTAAAGAGAAACATAAAGGGGAAGGATTTGGATGGGAGGCAAGATGAGAGGAAATGGGTGGAGTAGAGCAAGGGGCAACCATAAACAGGATACATTATATGAGACAAAAAGCTATTCTAAAAGAAAAAAGAAAAACAAAATAAAGTATGTAAATTTAAGAGGATATATTTTCTAACAAAATTGTAAATATTAAATAACTTTATGTTCAAAATATTGATTATTTTCTTCTTTTCCTAAAAGTCCTTTATCTAGCCCACTCAACTCACATATATTTATAGTATTAACAAGTAAAGTCATTAAATTTAAATAATCCATTAGGGAAACAGAAGTATTCGTCTTAGATTACTGGTTGATTTCATTTAGTGTACTTACTTTCAGGTCAAGCATATTTTCAAAAGCCACAGCATTCAATAACACAGTTTTATTTGCTAAAATAACAATGGGAGACAAAGAATTTATGCATCAACGACCTTCCAGATTTATTTTAAAAGATATACTCTAGTGGTAAAGCTTCTTCAAACTCAGCATAAAAGAACATTTACTATTTAAAATATAACATGCAGACATTTCATTTAAAAGGAATTCTATTTTCAACATGATTCCAATATATTTTAATGAAGCCAATGAATTTTGGAAATAACCTTGCAGTAATACTGGTAGTGTGCTTAAATAAGATACTGGAATTTGTTGCTTACAGAATAACCTGCTTCCCAATGCTGCACAATTGGCACTGGATGTCAGCAAGGAAAAAGTTCTCTGAAAGAGACATTTCTGAGCAGAAATGTCTTGGAATATAGAATTTACTGTTTCAGGATCATTTTTAGGGTCATGGGCTGAATAGAGAAAACAGTGATGCATCTCGAAATTTTGTTTTAGTCCAACATGTGTTTTGAGGTTTGCTTGGCCTTTTCCTTGAACTTGCTGGTCCTAATCTCCTGGTCTTTACCCTTTGCTGAATTACTCACTGTGTCTGCTCCCTTTTCTCCATTTTCTCCTATGTCAACATAAGGAAACAGCCCTTTCTTCCATAGAATCACTCATGGGTAATCCTTCAGCTAAAAAAAAAAAAATGGAATTCATTTGTAGTCAATATAAATTTTCTCGAGTGATATTTATGTACTTCCAGAATGTTCTGTCCCTTTTCTTCAACATTTAATACCATCTGTACCGTAACATCAATGAATAATTTAAATTTTTTACTCTTTTCTTTTCTTTCTTTATTTGTTTATACATTTATTGATTTATTTTTATTCATTATATTCTTTATTTACATTTCAAATAATTTCCCCTTTCCTGGGTCCCCCCGCCATAAAGTCCCATAAGCTTTCTTCCCTCCTCCTGTTCCCCAATCAACCCCTTCCCACTTCCCTGTCCTGGTATTCCTCTATACTGCTGCACTGAGTCTTTCTCTCTCAGGAAACCAGGGGTCTCCTTCCTTCTTCTTGGGCATCATTTTATACATGAATTCTTTCTTGGGTATTCCAAGCTTCTGGGTTAATATCTGCTTATCAGTGACTGAATACCATGTGTGTTCTTTTGTGATTGGGTCACCTCACTCAGGATGACATTCTCCAGTTCCACCACTTGTCTAAGAATTTCATGAATTCATTCTTTTTAATAGCTGAATAGTATTCCATAGTACAAATGTACCACATTTTCTGTATCCATTCCTCCATTGAGGAACATCTGGCTTCTTTCCAGCTTCTGGCTATTATAAATAGACCTGCTTTGAACATAGAGGAGCATGTATCCTTATTACATGCTGGGGAATCCTCTGGGTATATGATCAAGAGTTGTATAGCGGGGTACTCTGGTAGTATCATGCCCAGTTTTCTGAGGAACTGCCAGACTGATTTCCAGAGTGGTTGTACAAGCTTGCAACACCACTAGTAGTGGAGGAGTGTTCCTCTTTCTCCACATCCTCGTCAGCACCTGTTTTCTCCTGAGTTTTTGATCTTAGCCATTCTTACTGGTGTGAGGTGAAATCTCAGGGTTGTTTTGATTTGCATTTCACGGATAACTAAGAATGTTGAAGATTTCTTTACATGCTTCTCAGCCATTCAATATTATTCAGGTGAAAATTTTTTGTTTATCTCTGTATCCCATTTTTAATAGGGTTATTTGGCTTTCTGGAGTCTAACTTCTTGAGTTTTTTGTATATCTTGGATATAAGCCATCTGTCAGATGTAGGGTTGGTCAAGATCTTTTTCCGATTTGTTGGTTGCCATTTTGTCCCTTTGACAATGCCCTTTGCCTTACAGAAACTTTGTAATTTTATGAGGTCCCATTTGTCAATTCTTGATCTTAGTGCATAAGCTATTGGTGTTGTGTTCAGAAACATTTCCCCGGTGCCCGTTTGCTCAAGGGTCTTCCCCACTTTCTTTTCTATTACTTTTTGTGTGTTTCATTTTATGTGGAAGTCCTTGATCTACTTGGACTTGAGCTTAGTACAAGGAGATAAGAACGGATTGATTTGCATTCTTCTGCATGCTGACCTCCAGTTGAACAAGGCTATCTTTTTTCCACTGGATGGTTGTAGCTCCTTTATTAAAGATCAAGTGACCAGAGTTATGTAGGTTCATTTCTGGGTCTTCAGTTCTATTCCATTGATCTACCTGCCTGTCATTGTACCAATACCATGTAGTTTTTAACACTATGTCTCTGTAGTACTGCTTGATGTTGGTGATACTGATTCCCCCAGAAGTTCTTTTACTATTGAGTATAGTTTTAGATATCCTGGGTTTTATGTTTTTCCAGATGAATTTGAGAATTGCTCTGTCTAACTCTATGAAGAATTGAGTTGGGAATTTGATAGGGTTTGCATTGTATCTGTATATTTCTTTTGGCCAGGTGGCCATTTCAAAAGTGACTTATAGTATAGTTTTATAATAATTGGAGGAGATCAAAAATGATAATTGATAGTTATTCCACTTCATTAATGGATGTAGTACTAAAAGTCAACTATCTATACTTATCCAAAGTATGTTGTTTGTCTCCAGGAAACTTGACTAAAACCATATTTCAGTGTTAAGTGTTATTAGTCAAAAGCAATCCATCACACTTGGAAGAATTGGAGTCATTTAGTCAGCTGTAAACTTGTATGCTTTTCCTAACCATTAGACAAAGTGAAAGACATAATTTGAATATGGAAACTACTTAGAGGCTAAGATACATGGGCATTGATCTGCTTGGATAGTCTACAAATGTATTTTTATCTCTGAATGTACCATCCCAAGTAGATGCTTTCTGTTCTGTGCATACTGATGTGATGGCAAAATGGTTGAAATGATAATCATTTTTCCATCTTAAAAACAAGAAAGGTTGCAATCTTACTAGCAGTGGAGGAGTGTTCCAGCTGAATGGGTAGCAAAGGATGGCCTTGTGAGACATCAGTGAGAGGAGAGACCGTTGGACCTGTGAGGGCTCCTTGCCCTTGTATAGAGGAATGCCATGACAGGGAAGCAGGGGTAGGTGGGCTAGTGAGCAGGGGGAGCGTGGATGGGATAGGGAGTTTTGGGAGGGGAAATGTGGAAAGGAGATAACATTTGAAAAGTAAATAAAGAAAATATATAATAAAAAATAAATCAACTTAGTATTTATTTAGCTTTTGTCTACAATTTTGGAAATATAGATGAATATATTTCTCTCAGATCTAGTTCTAATGGTAATGAATGTCATAATTTGCTCTGTACTGTAGGTTTCTAGAAAAAACAATTTATAATGTTAAGTAAGCTATTTTTCCTTAGTTGATAGGATCTGACAGAAACTCTCCTTCAGTCTATTAATAAAATAAATGATTAACAATTTCCTCATTCTGAAATTATTTTAATCTAAATTAAAATTTATTGGTCATTTATGTATTTTATATATTCCAATGAATAAAGTTAAAGGACTTTAAAGGAAACAACTATCATATTGAAACTGATGGCCAGCTCTGGAAGACCCTGCACAATGAAGTAATATTTGAAATTACCAAAAATGTTTTAATGTTCCAAAAATTATATAGGAAGAAAAACACTGTGAGCACCTAGAACTGTTTTTATGCAAAAAACAAAGAACCAAATCATTAGGAAATGACCAATAGAATTATGTCAAGTTCTCCTGGAGAGCACTCTTTGCAGAAGAGTGTCTATGGTTGGAATAAAGCTTGAGGATGCCTCATGGCTCATGAGAGCTAGTAGCAGGACAAGGCTGCATAATACAATAGTAAATTTTCTAAAATGCTACAACACTATACAACAGTAAACTGATTAAAATGTTAGTTTCAACATATTTTAATCACAGCATAAACCTGAGTACATGATTAAAGATGAGTGTGGTAGGGTAGGGTGTGAGGAACAAATGAAAACGTCTCTAAACAATTGCTTCAACTGTAGAAATCTACTTGAGAAATTTAAAGAGAACAATTAATAGGAGTCTAAGTCTACCTAAATTGCATAAAGTCATTGAAAATTAGTATTGAAATACACAGCTTATCTTTCAAAATAGCATAAAAACAATGAACATGTGTGCAATGGAAGGCAGGAGAGAACTGGGGAAATATAAACACAATATACATACAGTAAGAAAAATCACTGCAAACTGAGTTCCCTGTGCATCTTAATAGAGGCAAAATTAGCACAAAACAGACATGTTTGAACAAATTCTCAAAATCTGACAGCACATCTACTAATAATACAAGGTAATATAAAAGTTGCTTTAGGAGTTTAAGCATCATGAATAATTTTTTGAGCACTTTCTGACTTGAGCTGTTAGCACCACATATTGCAATTCATATATATATATATATATATATATATATATATATATATATATATATATATATATATATATATATATAAGCTAACAATACATAGTAGCTAACAAGAAATCTTACCTATCATTTTAAGTGGGACATATTTTTCACAGTGTATTACACTAGACAGTTTCCTACTCAACAACAAGGACTAGGAAAATAAAACACTTAAGTAGTTTTAGTAAATTTCTGTTATTCGTGGTCAACAGCAATGAAAAACTGGACAGGATTTATCTTCATTTTCCTTTTTGTACCCTTTAATGTCCAACATAAATGTATGTTTGATGCAAATTTTCACTTAGTGGCTTATAATTTTAATTCCAGTACATGGGAGAGACACAGGTGGATCTCTGAGTTTGAATCCAGCCTGATCTACAGAGCAAGTTCCAGAACAGCCAGGGCTACACAGATAAACCCTATCTTAAAAAAATAAAACAAATGAAAACCTTGTTTACCTATCTTTTGTTTTAATTCATATAGCATACATTTAATACTTTATGAGCACATAATCCCTGTGATAAGTATTTTATTGTATACAACATTTTATATATTCTTTGTAAGATTAAACATAAAATAACTTGAAAATATGTTTTATTTCAGGAGTCTAGACCGGCTGGGCTATGCATCTATTTAGATTACATTTGGGCAGATAATTCAATACCCTGAGACTATGGGTGATACTTTTAGGCACCTACAGTTCATGGTGCTGAGTCTACTGTAGGAGACTGGTTTGATGCTTCTTGTATTCAAATGCTAAATACTGGCCCCAATATCTGGTTGTCCTCAATGAGGAGATCTTCATAAAACCAAATGATTCTACTATGTTCCCAAGTTAACTAGTTTCTAGTTAACTATGTTTCCCAAGGAAATAGTTCAAGGTAGGTGGATTTTCAGTTACCTGGCTCTGGGTTGCATGTAGAAAGAAGAAAGGAGATGTGGCAGGAGGTCATCATGAGAGGATATGAATCACGAGCAAATGTTCAGGGAAAAATGTCAAGTAAAAAGGGGTACTATGACAGGGAAATAAGTTAGAATAGCCCCAAATATGCCCAATCTAGGAGTATGGTTTATAAATAAAATGCTTGGATTATATCTTTTATATTGGCTAGCAAGCATTTACAGTTCCTGTTACAGTCTCCCATTCTGGAAGTGAACCTACAGAAAAGCAAGCTTTGATTTATGCTTTTGTCTTTGTCTTTTTCACTATTAAATTCCACATGCCTAGTATTGTACCTAGTAGGTTCCCCACGTGGGCACTGGGTATCTGCTGTGGATGACTGTAGTTTTTCACCTGTCTGGTTGATATGGTGACTAGAAAGCTGAGAGGATGCATTTTTCTGAAGTGCCTGTGAGAATTTTTCTGGAGGGGACTAATATTAAGTGATACTGAGTGTGGTCATGTGACCTCATCAGCATGGGTGGACATCATTCAGTCCTTAGAGGTCAGAATGAATAGACAAGAGAAATAAAGATCAATTCTCTTCTTCCTTTAGGAGAAATGACCACCTTCTCCTGTCTATGTACTGGTACTTCTGTTTTTTCAGACCTCTGACTTGGATCTATTGCAGGCTTACCCCCCACCTCACCTCAGTGCTCTATTACACAGCTGACTTTCCTGGGTTTCCATTGCACTGAGGCTAATAGGGTATGTCTGAGCCTCTATAATCACGTGATCCAATTATCATAATAATAGTTCTGGTTCTCCTGCTCTGTGTTAAAAATGAATGCTAATTACTGAAGTCGAGTTTATTATAGGAAAAATTTTAGTAAATCACAGTTAGTTGTCCCTTCCGCTACAGCATTTAGCTGGACTTCTCAGCCCAGCCTATTCAAGCTGCGACATTCCTGGCTGGCAGCCCCCACCCTTCCCCTGGTGTTATCTCCAGCCCTTGTTCTGTTGGGAACAATACAGCTGCTTTCACCTTAACCAAGGCTGCCTCAGGGCAGTCTCACCTGGAGACCAGCAGAAAACCTGCAGTGACTGGAAGCAGGCAACCTGCTGAGAAGAAGATCCAAGGAATTCACGGCCATTTGGGGGGCAGGGTGGTTTTCTAAAGACTATATATATTGGCTAAATAATAGTAAAGTCAGTCTCTATCAGCAACTGTCATCTTGACTCATTTCTCTTTCGTCCCCTTCCCATTTATCCCCAGAATTCTCTTCCAGGTATCCAGTTCACATGTGGCCGCGGGCGGCTACAGTTAGTAATTTTACTAAGTGTGCTTGAGTATAGGCTAACACATAAAGTTTAAAGAGAGCTGCTAAGAAGTAAGAAAAAAACTAAAAGTTGCCTCCTGAGATGTGGAAGGGAGGAGGGCATGTTCAAGTGTGGGGATGGAGTCCTAACGGGAACATGAGCACAGGGAAAGCTATTTTAAAGCCTTTGAATAGAAACAATAGAGATCCCACCAACCAATGTAGCTTCCTGTTTCTAGGAGGGATGCCTCCCCATGTGGGTTCTGTAACATCCTGTGCATTTGGAAATCTCCTCATTGCACGAATATGGCAGTTCAGACTACAGAGCCTTCCACTTTCTTTAACCCTGATAAAGATACATCCGGAACAGTCAAACTTTGTGGTATGCTCCCGTGTCTCAGGAGACCAGATGTGCTCTAGAAAATGAGAGAAGTACCTTACTATGGCCCCTTGCCAGAGAGTTGGCCTTCCTCAATTTGGGAGAAACTTACCTTTCACCAGAGCCAACTAGAAATGCAGTTTTTATACTTGGCCAAGCTCAGTTATTTATGTCCTTGTGGAGCAGAAAGGACAAGTAAAACTTGGCTTTTTTGTACATTCAAATAACAACAACCTTCTGTTTATCATCCAATAAAAGCACTGGGGCCTGAATCCCTCTCAGTTACACACACGCGATTCTGGAGGCTCTGGTCCTGCTTGTGCTACTGAACCACATATCTGAGCATCTATCTTACAGACCTTACTAAATTTTAAGAAGAACATTAGAGAATCAAAAATGTCAAAATGAAAAACACAAATAAATGGTAGATACATTTGATTTCCTTGCTGTTCAGACCTTTACTTATGAGAAGGGTTTTCCTTAAATTTTATCTAACAATGCTCTACAATGCTGCTGGGTTCCTGCCATCTACAGATCAAAGTGCCATAGTTTACTTCTTCAAGCTGGTGAAGGAGACAAAGCACACATCCACAGTGCAACGTGAAGAGCCAGAACACTATATAACATTACCATCTAAACAGCTCGCCTACATCCAGGGATATGCGTTCTCATTTCTGCTGCAGGATCTATTTCTTCTTAGTCCATTCCTCACTCCCTTTCTTCACTGATGTAGTGCCAGGAAGCTCATGGTTATCAGTCAATTACTATAATTTCTTCTATCTTTTCAGAGGTTACCTATTTCCCAAAATTTATTTATGCACCCAAATTAATACCTTGGCCACTTCCCATTTGTGAGCATCTATTTGCACGACGTCAAAAAATAATTAACTTGATATATATTGTTGACCAAGTCCGACCAGGAAGATTCCTGCTTTCCTCCAAAGCCTTTGTACACAAGAGTAAGCATTCCTGAGTGTCTGCTTAGGACTGTGTATTTCCATCTTTATGCTCTGTCTTAGTGTTCATACATTTGGTAAAGCCCAATAGTGCTGAGGTGTTGTCTAACAGCAAAGGCTATAATGACAGTCATGCACCTCATGAGAAAAATGAGTTATAGTGCTTCAAGCTACAAATTCAATACTTGAGGATTAGTAATATGTATTAAATAAGGGCTCTTTGCACAGAGGTACATAAAGCATGCTTGTATATTGATCAGTGGATGAAAATGCTGTGAACAGAGGCTCTCAGCACCTCCTTCTGCCTGTCTGCGTGTCTTCCGGAATGAATGGCCTGCTGTTCACCAACTCCGTGTCCGCAGCAGCTCTACGGACCATAACTCTCACAAACTACAGGATTCAGCGCTACTTAGTTTCTCATTCACTCTAGCTACATGTGGTCTCATAACTCAATTCCAGCTGAAGTCATAAAAACATAGGCCTGCTTTTCACCTTGGAGGTGAAGACAGAAAGGTGTGCCAGATCCTTCCTTCTTGGTTTATGCCTCTGATGCACTGGTTGAGTAGTGGTTTTGGGGACCATGAGGTGAAGCCTAAGACAACCACAAGACGACAAAAACTCCTATTACAGACTGTGAGAGCAGCTCTATCTGGCCTCCCTTGCAGATGTTTCATCACTGGCTAAAAAGGGAAGGTTCTGTGTTTCATAGTGCATAGCAATATTTTACATTTTGTGAGTATTAAATGATCTTAACATAGACACATAAGGCAAATGTAGAGCTTCCCTCCAAGTAAGGTAAGGGAACTCACTCCCGCCTCTACTAAAGTTCATGAGATGGACAGGTTTTAGAAGCATTTTCTTCTCGATTTCTACTGCACACACAGTTATGTGCATTCACTAAAAAAATGTAGAAGTGTAGTATTAAATAATTTGGGTGCCCTCTGGCCTTTTCATACTCATTTTGTCGCATTTTGAATTTAATTTGCATTTATTGAAAAGGATGACCCTCTGAGGAAGATTTTGAACTATATTATAATTGTGGAGGCTAATTTGTCATTTTCGTTTTTTGTTATATTTTGGTTTCAGTTTTTTTTTTTCCTGTGTATATTTTATTTTTACTTTTTCTAAAGGGGAGATTTACTCCTCTTCTTGCATCAGCCGAACACTCGTAAACACCATTATGATTGTTACTTTTACTTGTTTTTCAGTTAATGGAAGCGCTCCATATCTTAAAGATTTGCTCATAGAATTTTACTCTTCTTCATGTATACATTCCTGCACCTTTGTGTGCAGTACTCTTTGGCACTTAGGCTTGGCAGATGGACTTTTGACAGTTCCTAGTTCCCAAGGGCAGGCTTCCTCTAGCCGAAGCCCTTGCTTGTCAGCCTGGCTTGGTATCTGACACCTCACTTCGCATGTTTGTGTGTGTGAGTCTTCTTTGTACTTGGCCTTGCAGATTCCTGATCTGAGACAGTTCTCCTTTCTCCTTGGAGGAGATCCTAGACCCTTGCTCCCTCTGGTGTCTGCTCGCTGTAGTGCTGTGCTCTGAAGCCACAGAGCTCCACTCTGCCCCTTCTGCTCTCAGGAGGCTCTCAACGCGCAGAATCCACTAGTTTCTGGTAGTGATAGATCTTCACCTCTCAGATGGTCCTTGAAAACTCATTGGATGCTCATTTTGACCTCTCTTTTGCCGTGATTAGAAGCTTCTCGACTTGTCGGAATAGGCCTTCCCATTGCACTCGTCCAAACCTCCCACTGTGTGCCCCAGTTGCCGGAGCCTCTCCTGTGGGCTGATTCGCATCACTGCTTCAACAGAGCCAGAAATGAATTCCAAAGGAGTTACTGAATTTCGAGATATTGAACACATACTACAAGACTTTCCCTCCAAACGGAAAAATCTGGCATTTGAAGAGTTTTGGATTCTTGCTCTTCGTTTAACCTAGGAAATGTATATGCATGCGCTTGAATTCTAGACCGCATTGTTACTTTCATTCTAAGTAGCTCCAAAACCTGGAATACTTTCTTGTCACTGCTCAGATTTAACTAATAAAGAAAATAGAAACTCACGAAGTTTCTAACATAAATAAGGCTGTTGTAACTAAAATCCAATCTTGTTTCTTCCTAACGCCACCGTTTTCTGAAGGGACATCCGTGGTCCACAGGGACAATGGCTTTGTTTCA
Organism: Apodemus sylvaticus; assembly: GCF_947179515.1. Lineage (NCBI taxonomy): Eukaryota > Metazoa > Chordata > Mammalia > Rodentia > Muridae > Apodemus > Apodemus sylvaticus. Next base: position 10,905,362 of record NC_067473.1, read on the forward strand.
CTCATCTCAGAACAATGGAAATTATAGATGTGAACTGGCCTGTGAGCTGTGCGAGGAGGGAGCAAAATTTCTTAGGAACTATGTCAAGAATGAGAGGCAGTGAGAAAAAATCCTGAAAGTATGAAAGGTTTTCAAGGAAAAAATTCTTTTACTTAGGCTTTCTATGAGACTTCAGCAGAAAATTAACAAAGGGTGAAATACTCTCTATGATATATATATATATATATATATAATTAACTATATATATATTAGTTAACATGGGAAAAGCTAATTAATCTTCCATACTCTTTACATACTTCCACATGATCCTCTGGTCCAATTAAGGAGTTAATCATATGATATTTATGCATGGCCAACCACTAACTCCAGCATCGACCTTGACTGTTATTAGTCATCTGGACAATACCAAGGTCCTCTGGATTTGCAGGCATTTCCAGTTCTGCTAGCTATGCTAAGCTTTTTCCATTCCCATGTTTATTTACATCATCAGTTTGTGTCATAACCAACAAGACGTAATGACAGTCTTTGGATACCTAATAATGGGTGATCAGAAGTGGTTTCCTAGGCAGAAGTTTCTGGTTAGAAGCCATGCTTACTTGCAATTCAGCCAGTTAAAATGAGCTGTGTTAAATGGTAAAGGTCAACAGTGGCTTACCTCTGGTCCTCCCTGACTGCAGAGAAGCCTGTCAACCTGCCCTCATAGCCCAGATCCCTGTCCTTCCTGTTACCTGCTCAGTTTGGATATCTCATCCTGAGAGTGTCACAGGCTCCTGGGTTAGCACTTTGTCTCACCTTTAATACTAGCCTCAACCCTCACCGTAATATATACAAGAATATATTCCTTATTCTTACTTACTTCAAGTGATTTACGTTTGTGTGTGTGTGTGTGTGTGTGTGTGTGTGTGTTTACTTGACTTATTGACTTATGTGGGATAAACACTAGTCATAGTGACAAAGAAAAAAATAACAATATCCTAGAGGTTAATTACTTATTATATGTATAGTATATACATTTTGGGATGAGCATAGGAGCTGCAGGACTATTGTGTTCTTTTTTTTTTTTTTGCATTATTGCTCTGATATACTTTATAAACAGTTTTTATGTAATATGACTGCTAGGTCACAATATCCCTGACCCAGTTGTCAGTACAGACAGATGAGGAAACATGCAGGTCATGCACTTTTCTTCGAGAGTGTGTCTTGAGGTTATCGACATCACCCTTTCCCCAGAAGTCAGGAATGTGGTTGTACCTAAGTATTAGAGAAGATGGGAAAAAATCTCTTCAGCAACTCATTCACATGGCTTGCCTTGACACAGAAGTTCATTTTTTCAAGGTAAAGGGTGAGAATGTAAAGAGTGTTTGACAACTAAAAGTGCATACCACATTTTGATTCATTCTCATTCTGCAATTTTTGGATATCAACTGACATGTTCTAGAGAAATTGAACATCTAATCCTTTCTCCTATCAGAGGATGGGAACTCCAGCCTTTTGGCCACTGCTGTGCTTTTCTATGAGTTTGGAGCTAGAGGTCATGTAAATCTAGGGTACTAACATCTTTGAGCTGTTTCCTTTGTTTAAAAGATAGTCAAATGCTGTAACAATATTTTACCTCTACTCACCAATATATGTTATGAGTATAATTTGATATTCTAATTAAACATAGACCTTTTTGTATTGATATTACTCTAAAATTAAAACATACCTATAATTCCTTTTTTCCTTCTGCCTTTTATTCATGACAAACTGAATTTTCTACAAGGTTAATGCATAAAATAGCACTTTACGTGGTAGATTGTACTTCACAAGTCCTGAGAATACTTTCCAATTGATAATTATTACAATTACTAAAGTCTTATTTTCTTATTTATTTTCAGGGATAAATGATGTAAATTTGTTCCTATTTAATCAAGTACAGGAAAATTATTTAGATGAAAAAATAATTTAAAAAGACTAGAAAAAATGTAAAGTACAAGAATAACAGAGTAGATACAGCTTAAGTCCAGCTATTCTGTAGAGACAAAGCTCCTAACACGTTCCCAGTACTTATCACACATACATCAACTAGCTTCAAATGTACTTCCTTTCAGTACACAGTCCTTTCCCATCACTGGCAATCTCCTCGGGTAATGACTTGATGGTTCTTTATTACTCAGCTTAGGGAAATGAGAGCATGCACCAAAACATTCAACTACCTGATGTACATGTATGGATTAAAAGGTTAAATTGCCATATTGATTTCCTTGAGAGAAAGTAGTTACAATTCCTAAGCATGTACTTATTTACCTCCAATTTTTATTATAAAAATTCAAGGTAAACCAAGTCCAACAATATGTAATAACAAACGGATATATATTAATACTGCCTATGATTCCAGAATGTTCTATGCTGCATTATCTTAATGACAACGCATCCTAAGTCTGGAAAATCTTAAGTGGTTCCTTTGTATAAAGATGCTAATGAATATATACCAAAAAGATGTTCTTCAATAGTTATACCTAATGTCTGCAAAATTGTTATTGAACTACATATTTTGCTTGCTAAAATTACCAGATAAAATTTTCACTTTTCATTAGGAAGTATTCAGGTAATCAAAAATATGTTCACATAGGTTACATATATAACACATACATATGTATATGTCTACTATTGGCACATGTGTCTTTTCATAAGTATATTTTCATATTCAGTTGCCAAAAGCAAATTAATCATGAATGCTTATGTAATACATGGCATTCAACACATATTTATCATATACATTGCTCAGGCCATGCAGCACATCTGTCAATACAAATATTTATTATCTTCTCTGCATACTAGAATTAATAGGATTATATAAGTGTGTGCCTAAGAAATCATGAATATCGGTATTTATCCTAAAAAGTGCTCATATAATTTTAGTTAACTTTTTTTCAGGAACACATAAAAAATATCATATTTCAAAAAAGAAAATTGTTTAAAAAATTATATTCAGGCAATTTAAGTAAGTCAGAGATATTTCATAAAAAATGTTGTGCTATCATTGTAAAAACATGGAACATTAAATTAAGACAAAATATATACTTGATTATACATGTCACATAAACTTTTATATATTTGAATCACAAGATTAAAATTATAGAAAACACTATGATAACTTTCCATGTATTGTTTTCACATTTCAAGTGTTTTGTTTAAAGTAGCTATTATCATATTAACCCGCTAGGAGTGCTTTGCTTCATGTTTAGGTGACCAAAGCATTGTTTATGTTACTAATAGTTATTACGTCAATGACTGGTTATAACTAAGATGAGAAAACATTGGGAACAAAAGTAAGTGTGAAGAAATTTACATAATTTCTACTTGGTGTGTTGAAACAAATTTCCAAGGGGGGAAAAATCAAAGAAGCATCTTTATATCATAGCTGATGTGTAATAATTATGAGCTTTTTACTCCATGCCCATTATGGCTATAGGAGAAAGCCCTGTTACTATGTCAAGATGAGTTGATAGTGAATTAAAAAATCTAGAAGCCCTTGGGTATAAGAAAAGATAATTATTCAAAGTCAGGGCTCAGTAAAGCATGATTTACAAAACCATAATCTTGATTTGCTGGATCACAGCCATACCTGTTACCTTCTGGCTCTTTGCTGCTACTTTTATTTCACAGAAGAGCTGATTATGTTGATGGCACAGTTCAGAAAAATGGAAACCTTCACTGTTAGTCTATACACTGATGAGTATATTTAGGGTACAACTCACCAAGATGGAAATCTTCACTGTTGTAAATCACAAGTTTTGTCAACCTTTTGCCAACGTATACCACAATCATAAAAGCTGATTAATATTTATCATTTTATACATAATTTTATACATAATTACTGTAAATATTATAAACAATGTTGTTTATATGTATAATTACTACATAGTAATAATTTTAAAAATAAATCAGACACCTCAGCAAGTATTGCAGACTTGCGGGGAGTGGGGACCCAGAAAAGGGGAAATCATTTGCAATGTAAATAAAAAAAATCAGACACCTCAGCAAGTATTGCATGTACACTGTCAGTGCATACTCCTGGTTCTCTTTTCCTTTTAGAAATTTGAATGATTGCATGCATTTGACTTGACCCTTACTCTATCTGAGGGGACTTGTTGGATCAAGTAGATGTGAGTGGAATTGTCATGGATCATTTCCCAGTTTCAAATTACACTAGATATCCATGCTTCCCACAATAGCTGCTGCTCTGGAGCATGGTACCCAAAACTGGTAGAGCTCTACCAAGTGCTTCCTGAACTCAGCCAATCCACAGAAAGAATCTTCAGAGCATTGAGTGTGATCAGGAGGCCATTGATTAAATGATCTGGAAACTATCAATTTCCATAATATCAATCCAGCCATTTTTACACCCCCCCATGGTGTGATCTCACACAAATTTAAAGTATTGTTCCATTTCTGGTTTTGTTGTTTTTTAAAAAAGGGGAAGGCAAGTAATGCATTTGGGAACTTCCCAACTAGGCTCTATAAGCTCAGGGCTGGTTATACTGTGTGTACATATTATTTGTGCTTTTATTCCCAGGGCATCATCTCAGAGCTTGTTATGTGGTAGTAGTTCAAGATTTCCTGACTGACATTAATAGCTGTAGGGTTACTACTCTGTAAAATATTTAGTCCTGTCAGCAGAAAAAAAAAATTGCAATCAGAAACTAGTTGACGAGAATACTAGAGATTTTCAATAATAAGGGGCTATTTCTTGGGATGCTGATTTAGGCCATCATGAACTGTTAGAAGGAGGGTAGGGTTGTAAGTGGATATTAGTCATAAAGCACAGGATGCCCATACTACAATCGACAGATCCAAAGAAGCTAATAACAAGATGGTCCCAAGGGAGGATGCTAGAATCTCACTCAGAAGGGAAAATAGCATAGTCATTAGAGGTAGATGGAGGGAGGGGACTGGTGGGAGAGGGGATGGAGAGGAGAATAGGGTAGTTGGAACATGTATAGGGAGAGCTAGGGAGAGAGGGCAGGGAGTGACCAAAATGGAGGTGGAAGTGGGGAATCTCTAGGACTTGCCAGAGACCTGAGATGGGGGAAGCTCCAGGGCGTTTTTGAGGGTGACTCTAACTGAGACTTCTAGCAGTGGGAGGATATGGAGCCTGAACTTGACATCCCTTATAGCCAGGCAGGACTCCCAGTGGAGGGGAAAGGTCATGAACCCACCCACAAAACCTTCCACCTAAAATTTGTCCTGCATATAAATGCATAAACAAAGATGGAACAGAGACTGAGGAAACAGTCAACCAAAGACAGCTACAACTTGAGACTCATCCCATAGACAAGAACCAATGCCTGATGCTATTATTGATACTCTGTTATGCTTGCAGACAAGAGCCTCACAAAGCTTTTTTTGAGCCCAGCAGCAAATAGAAATAGATGAAAAGACCCACAGCCAACATCAGAGTGTCTTGAGGAGCAGTTGGGGAAGGAATGAGGGACCCAAAGGAAATAGGGACTCCACAAAAGGAACAACAGAGTCAACAAAACTGGATCCTTGATGGATCCCAGAGACTGAACCACCAAATAATGACAATATAAGGGCTGAACCTAGGATCCCTGAACATATTTAGCAGGTATGCATCTCAGTTTTCATGCAAGTCTCCAAACAACTGGAGAACTGGCCTGACCCTGAATCTTTCTTTTTTTAAGTATGAAAAAGAATTTATTTTGATATACTGAGAGGGTTAGGGTCTATAGGGCCAGAAAAGCAGGCAGCAGGAAGCTGATTGATCACACTTTGATTGATGAGAAGGCACAGAATAAAAGGGGGAAATGGGAAGATTCTATAACCCTCAAAAGCCTGACCCCACTGGCTTTCCCCTTCCACTAAGACTCCACAATCCAAAGTTCCCTAACCTCCTAAAATAGCACCACCAAGAATTAAAAATGTTTCGACCTCTGAGGGACTTCTTATTTAACACCCGCCCCTCAAACCAAGCAAGAACTCATAACTTTAGGTCCTGCAAAAGTGGTATTCCAATGTGAAAAGTTTTTCACATTCAAGATTTTTTTATTTCTTGTTTTTTTTTTAAATTAAACTAATACAATTTATTTTAAAGCATACAACTCAGTATTGACATTTTTAAGTCATCAAATTAATTTATAATAGTTAAATGCCCCTTAAATATATATGATGTCTTCTGAAGCTAAAAGTAATATGCACTTAGCCAGTTTTAAAATCAATTTGGAATGTTAAACATGATAGAAGTAAAAAAGAATCTCTTTTTTCCCCTAAATATCTTATTATTTCCAATTTATTCATTATTCTTTTTGTTTTTTTATTTTATCAGATTTTTTTAAAATTTACATTTCAAATTTTATCCCCATTCCTTGTTTCCCTCTGAAAACCCCCTTCCCATCCCCAGACCCTTGCTCACCAACCCTGCCACTCCCGCTTCCCTATCCTGGCATTCCCCTACACTGGGGCATCGAGCCTTCACAGGACCAAGGGCCTCTCATCTTATTGATGTCCGACAAGGCCATCCTCTGCTACATATGTGACTGGAGCCATGGGTCCCTTCATGTGTACTCTTTGGTTGGTAGTTTAGTCCCTGGGAGATCTGGGGGTACTGGTTGGTTCATATTGTTTTTCCTTCTATGGGGTTGCAAACCCTTTCAGCTTTTTGGGTCCTTTCTCTAGCTCCTTGGTTGACTGTGAGAATCCACTTCTGTATTTGTCCGGCACTGGCAGAGCCTCTTGGGACATAGCTATATCAGGCTCCTGTCAGCAAGCACTTGTTGGCATCCACAATAGTGTCTGGGTTTGGTAACTGTATATGGAATGGATCCCCAGGTGGGGCAGTCTCTAAATGGCCTTTTCCTCAGTCAGTGCTCCACACTTTCATGAATTTGTTGTTTTTAATAGCTGAGTAGTACTCCACTGTGTAAATGTACCACATTTTCTGTATCCATTCCTCTGTTGAGGGACATCTGGGTTCTTTCCAGCTTCTGGCTATTATAAATACGGCTGCTATAAACATAGTAGAGCATGTGTCCTTGTTATATGTTGGAGCATCTGCAGGGTTTGTGCTCAGAGTGGCATAGCTGGGTCCTGAGGTAGTAATATATCCAGTTTTCTGAGGAACTGCCACACTGATTTCCAGAGTGGTTGTTCCAGCTTGCAATCCAACCAACAATGGAGGAGTGTTCCTCTTTCTCCATATACTCACCAGCATCTGCTGTCCCCTGAGTTTTTGATCTCAGCCATTCTGACTGGTGTGAGGTGAAATCTTGGGTTGTTTTGATTTGCATTTTCCCTGATGATTAAGGATGTTAAATATTTCTTTGGGTGCTTCTCAGCCATCCAGTATTCCTGAGTTGAGAATTCTCTGTTTAGCTCTGTACCCCATTTTTAAACAGGGTTATTTAGTTCTATGGAGTCTAACTTCTTGAGCTCTTTGTATATATTGGATATTAGCCTTTTATCAAGATCCCCTTCCTCTAGCTATGAGAGAGTATGCTCTTAGTTCTGCAGTGTGAGAGTGATTTGATGTGCCAGAGTAGGTTGATACCCAGTGGCGTCCCCTCTCTTCTCAGAAAATAAGAGAGAGGATATGAAGAGAGGAACTGTGCATGGGGGAACTGGAAGGAGGGAGGCTGCAATCAGATTTAAAGTAAATAAAAATAAATAAGCACATAAATACATAAATAAATGGGAAAATAAGGTGGGTGATAACAGACTGGTAAGTTCTTTCTTGTAGATGGAGGTCTGTGGACAAATGACACATAGCCAATCCTAATTATCCACAATGCCTGGCTGTTGGTACATGCCTACACATCTAACCATAATACCATCAGGGAGCATGGAAGCTATTTTTGAAGTTATCACAATTCCTGGCAAGTTAAGTCACTCTTAGAAAACATGACTACACATTGCACTACATTCAAGTTTGTAATGCATGGGGCATGAGAAGTCCCCAACTTGAGTTGTCCACCAGCAATACAGAGAAATCAGCTTCAGCTGTGGATTCTAGCCTGTCTCTTGACTGGGCAGTTTCTTTGTCTGTTCTGGGATTCCTTAGCCTCAGGCTCAGCTTAAGGACCATCTAGATGATAATCAATCGTGTTGCTGACATTTGAGGCGGAATTTTATGTAGAAACTTTGCTGTGGGGCTAGATATACTGCCAGAAATGACAGCCTGGAAGTTAGTAGACCCAGCACAAGAATGTGGAGGCTTGAAGGCACTCTTACATTTTATAATCCTCCGTGTCCGGTTTATGCTGTCTAATGAACTGTTGAATGAGGTTATGGGTTTGACTGTGTACATGCCTTGTGCAGGTAACTGTTTGCAGTAAGGTTATGAGATGTATTGTTTATTTTTGGCATTACTGAGGAAGTTTTGGTATTATTTGGTGTTATTTTGAAACTGATATCCATTATAAATCCTTTTGAGCTGAAATATAAAGAATATTCATTAAAAAAAACCCTCAGGCTCAAACTTGCAAAGAAATTTGTATACATGATACTAGTCCTTGAGAAACTGAAGCAGTAGGATTGTGAAGTGCAAGGACAATTTCAGCTGCCTAACAAAGTGCAATCTAATTTTTAAAACATCATGTAAATTGATGTCCAAATAAAAATAAGCAAACAAATAAAATCATCTCAAACTCAAATTTGACAAAATATTCTGTTTATAAGTGATATGAGCAAACTAGATGCTTAGATCTATTTTTCCATCTGACTTTGTTGGCATCAGGGCAAGTTAACAAAGTTTACAGCTTGGACTTCTCACAGTGGTTGTGAATGTTCCATGAGGTCAAAATTGAGATTACACAGAGCACTTTACAACTGTGTAAAAATGACCGCTACAATATAGTTTGAACAAATGTCTCAAACATAATCTTATTCCTCCAAGAAACACAACATATCATTTATGAACCAACCAAATGTCTAAACATTCAAATTTACGATTCAGAGTGTGTCTCTTCTACTGAGTTCCTGCCTACTCCTGTATAAAGAAAAATAATAATGCCGGTTAAGTTGAAACATCAATTTTAATATCTGACATCCACCACACCTGTGGAAATGACTCCTTTATCTGTGTCCCTTTTAAAAACAGAAAAATACTGTCTTCCATTTATAAATTAGGCAAATAATAAATTATGACTTAAAATCCCAATAAAAGGGTTAAGTAATATTGGAACACACACATAAACTAACCCAGCCATATGATCTGGTAAAAGTTCAAACATAATTTATAATGAGTTTTTATAATTATATTTTAAAATGAAAGAAAAGTTGATAAGGAAATTAACTTTTGGCAGAACATAATTCAAATAAAATAAAGTTATCATACAATTTCTGTTACATCATTCTTACTGTTCTCCATGAACCATTGTAGCACATTTATTTTATAAATCAAATCACATTTTTTTTCAATCAAATTGGTAAAAGTATTGGAGCATGAAGGAAAAGATCAAAGGAGCCAACTGGGAACAAAACGCAGTGATCAGAATTCCAGATAAGCCACGGCACATAATAATCCTAATTACCAATCTTTAATTAAACCACAGGGAGAGTTTATGCCCCAAATAAGCCCTTTCTCACAGCTATTTCTGACTTGCAGATTGAATGTTTTCATGTTTCCAAACACAAGCCAAAAGAAAAGCTTATCAGCCACTGCCTTGTGATCTATAGATGTACAAAGTCTGGAGCAACATATGTTCAATATGAAGTTCAAGGCAAAATACCATCTTCAGGGGTATTGTTGTGAAATATTTGAAATTGCCAAGCTAATTAATTCTTATAAAATTGACAAATTTATGAATGTCTCAATTGGTGAATTAAAAAATAACATACTGTTTATCGATGATGCATTTAATGGATTCATTTAGAAAGAACTGGCTCTTTGAACTAGATTTCCTCTGAGAGGGGAAAGTTAAATAGCTTTCATGTGCTTAGATATTTTCAAATTTTATTAATAATTTTATGTTGCTCACCACTATAGCTATTGGGTTAACCTTTTTATTTTCTTTTTGTGACCTTAGAAGATCCTTCTTGGAGAGTCTATATGGCTCCAATTATGCAAAAATGAGTTACACTGAGTGTGATATTTTCTAAAAGAAAATTCCCATGTTATAATTTACCCCTGATGAACTGAATCAGCATTGCACAATTTCATAATTCTCTCAGTGAATGAAGTTTGTACCTAAAATGTTTCGTGGTAAAAAGTAGTTACTTTTAGCATTTTTAGTTTCAGGATTTTTTTTTTTTTGATTTTTTTCTGAAAGCTTTTATCATCAAATGCATTGATCCTATTTTTGCTAGGATCCTACCTCTACTCTGACAAAGATAAATCCATTAGCTGTCTTATATTTGTATCTACTTAACAAAGAATTGGGGTGTTGATTTGAAACACAGAAATGGAAATAGTGTGTAGCATCAGGAGGTGTTAGGCTGTTTAATCTACTAAAACAAATTACCATAAGTGAGGTCTTTTGCAGTGCAAGTTTACTTCCCATAATTAATTTAGAACTTGAATAGAACAAAAAATCTAGGCAATCCATTGTCCACTGACTGGTAACAGTTCATTCTCCAGAAATATTGCCTCAGATGTTTTTAAGGATGCTAATCCCACTTTATAAAGGCATTAATTCTGTTTACAAGGGAAACACTGTCCTGACTGAATCATCGCATAAAGAACTAGGTTTTTCATTGGCTGCTGGGTGATATGTCTCAGAGGACAGTTATGCTAGGTTTCTATCTACAAGTACAACAGAGAATCATTAATAGTGTCAGGGATTGGTTCTTACCCATGGGATGGGTTTCACTTTGAGGTAGACATTGATTGGCCATTTCCTCAGTCCCTGCTCTATCTTTGACCCTGCACATCCTGTAGGCACAACACATTTGGGTGGAAGTTTTGTGGATGGCTTGGTATCCTTTTCCCTTCACTGAAAGTCCTGGCTAGTTGCAGGAAGTGACTACTTCAGAATCCATATCCTCCATTGCTAGGAGTCTCACCTAGAGTCTTCCCTATACACTGTCTGGGACGTACCTAGACCCCAGGTCTCTGGCATACCTTTCCCCAAACTCCTGACAGCTGTTGCCAATTTACCTTCTCTCTCCTCTGCCCTCCCTACATATGATCGATCAATCCCCCATACTCTCTTTCACATGATATTATCCTAATATTGACCTCCAATATCTATTTTAGTTTTCCCTTCTAAGAAAGATACAGCCATTTTCTCTTGGGCCCTCCTTGTGATTTGACTTATTTGTGTCTGTTGATTATAGCATGGTTATCCTGAGGAGGACAGGAACCCCAGAGGAAGACTGATACAGTCAACTAACCTGAACTCTTGAGGGCTCAATAACCAAATACCAAGATAGGGCTAGACATAGGTCCCCTGCACTTATGCACCAGATGAACAGCTTGGTCTTCATGCAAGTCCCCCAACAACTGGAGTGAGGATTGTCCTGAGCCTGTTGCCTGCCTGCGTGTGGATTCAGAACCACTAAATGGACTGCCTTGTCTGGCTTCAGTCAGAAAGAATGCACCTAGTGCAAGCATAGTGGTGGAAGAGGGTGTTAGTGTGTGTGTGTGTGTGTGTGTGTGTGTGTGTGTGTGTGTGTGAGAGAGAGAGAGAGAGAGAGAGAGAGAGAGAGAGAGAGAGAGAGAGAGATATCTAGACGGGAACTTCCCCTTCTCAAAAGATAAGGGCATGCTGGAATGGGGAGAACTTGCATGAGGGGTAGTGAGGGGAGAGTGGGCTTGATATTGGAATCTAAAGTGAGTAAAAAATTTAAAAAGTACTACATTTTATAGGAATCATCTTTCTTTCAATATATAAATGATACATAAGCATGTAGGAATAAACAACAACAAAAACTTTGTAAAACAATGTATTCTTATGGTCTATAGAATTTTCTACTAAAAGAAATTTGCTATATCTGAGTGATAGCTCAATCTATAAAGTGTGTGAACATCTAAATCTGATCTTTACCATCCACATTAAAGGCAGGAAGTGGTAGGGTAAGTGTGCAATTCCAAAAATGGGTGCTAAGAACAGGAGAGTCCCTAAAGGTCTCTGGCCACACAGCCCAGACATGTAGGTCAGTTCAATGTCCCAGTGAGAGAACCAAAATATAAATTAGATGACTCCTGAAGAACAACTCCATGGTTGACCTCTGGCCTCCATGTGTGTGTGTGTGTGTGTGTGTGTGTGTGTGTGTGTGTGTGTACACCAACAATGCACACGGCTGTATGCTAACACACAGACACTGTTACTTGTTTTCATTGTTAATGTCACTACATAATATTAACTATTTTTGTGACTAGTCATATAAGAGTGGTGACATTTGTATTCTACATTTCAAAGCAAAACTTGTTATTAAATGTGACATATGAGACTTTAGAGATGTGAATGCTGCTTTTTTTTCTTTTCTTTTTTTTATTCGATATATTTTTATTTACATTTCAAATTATATTCCGTTTTCTGGTTCCCCACTCCCCGAAAGCCTTATAAGCCCCCTTCCCATCCCTGGTTCTCCCACCCACCCCTTCCCACTTCTCTGTTCTTGTTTTGCCTTATACTTCTACCCTGAGACTTTCCAGAACAAGGGGCCACTCCTCCGTTCTTCTCGTACCTCATTTGATGTGTGGATTGTGTTGGGTGTTCCAGTTTTCTAGGTTAATATCCATTTATTAGTGACTGCATACCATGATTGATCTTTTGAGACTGGGTACCTCACTTAGTATGATGTTCTCCAGCTCCATCCATTTGCCTATGAATTTTATGAATTCATTGTTTCTAATGGCTGAATACTACTCCATTGTGTATATATACCACATTTTTTGCATCCACTCTTCTGTTGAGGTATACCTGGGTTCTTTCCAGCTTCTGGCAATTATAAATAGGGCTGCTATGAACATAGTAGAGCATGTATGCTTATTACATGCTGGGAAATCCTCTGGGTATATGCCCAGGAGTGGTATAGCAGGATCTTCCAGAAATGAGGTGCCCAGTTTTCTGGGGAAATGCCAGACTGATTTCCAGAGTGGTTGTACCAATTTGCAACCCTACCAGCATTGGAGTAGTGTTCCTCTTTCTCCACATCCTAACCAACACCTGCTGTCTCCTGAATTTTTAATCTTAGCCATTCTGACTGGTGTAAGGTGAAATCTCAGGGTTGTTTTGATTTGCATTTCCCTAATGCCTAATGAAGTTGAGCATTTTTAAGATGCTTCTCTGCCATCTGAAGTTATTCAGGTGAAAATTCTTTGTTTAACTCTGTACCCCATTTTTAATTGGGTTATTTGGTTTTCTGGGGTATAACTTCTTGAGTTCTTTGTATATATTGGATATTAGCCCTCTATCTGATGTAGGGTTGGTGAAGATTTTTTCCCAATTTGTTGGTTGCTGATTTGTCCTTTTGATGGTGTTCTTTGCCTTACAGAAACTTTGTAATTTTATGAGGTCCCATTTGTCAATTCTTGATCTTAGAGCATACACTATTGGTGATCTGTTCAGAAACATTCCCCCTGTACCGATGTCTTCAAGGGTCTTCCCCAGTTTCTTTTCTATTAGCTTCAGAGTGTCTGGCTTTATGTGTAGGTCTTTGATCCATTTGGAGTTGAGCTTAGTACAAGGAGACACGGATGGATCAATTCACATTCTTCTGCATGCTGGCCTCCAGTTGAACCAGCACCATTTGTTGAATAGGCTTTTTTCCTTTGGATGTTTTCAGCCCCTTTGTCGAGGATCAAGTGGCCATAGTGTGTGGGTTCATTTCTGGATCTTCAATCCTGTTCCATTGATCTGCATGCCTGTGACTGTACCAATATCATGAAGTTTTTAACACTATTGCTCTGTAGTATTGCTTGAGGTCAGGGATACTGATTCCCCCAGAATTTCTTTTGTTGTTGAGAATAGTTTTAGCTATCCTGAGTTTTTTGTTATTCCAGATGAATTTGAGAATTGCTCTTTCTAACTCTATGAAGAATTGAGATAAGATTTTGATGGGTATTGCGTTGAATCTGTATATTGCTTTTGGTAAAATGGCCATTTTAACTATATTAATCCTGCCGATCCATGAGCATGGGAGGTTTATCCATTTTCTGAGGTCTTCTTTCATTTCCTTCTTCAGAGTCTTGAAGTTCTTGTCATACAGATCTTTCACATGTTTGGTAAGAGTCACCTCAAGGTACGTTATACTGTTTGTGGCTATTGTGAAGGGTGTCATTTCCCTAATATCTTTCTCAGTCTGCTTATCCTTTGAGTATAGGAAGACTACTGATTTGCTTGAGTTGATTTTATAACCTGCCACTTTGCTGAAGTTGTTTATCAGCTGTAGGAGTTCTCTAGTGGAGTTTTTGGGTCACTTAGGTAGACTATCATATCATCTGCAAATAATGATAGTTTGACTTCTTCCTTTCCAATTTGTATCCCTTTGACCTCCTTATGTTGTCGAATTGCCTGAGCTAGTACCTCAAGAACAATACTGAAAAGATAAGGAGAAGGGGGCAGCCTTGTCTAGTCCCTGATTTTAGTGGGATTGCTTCAAGTTTCTCTCCATTTAGTTTGATGCTGGCTACCAGTTTGCTGTATATTGCTTTTACTATGTTTAGGTATGGGCCTTGAATTCCTGTTCTTTCCAACACTTTAAGCATGAAAGGATGCTGAATTTTGTCAAATGCTTTTTCAGCATCCAATGAAATGACCATGTGGTTTATATCTTTGAGTTTGTTTATGTAGTGGATTGCATTGATGGATTTCCATATATTAAACCAACCCTGCATCTCTGGGATAAAGCCTACTTCATCATAGTGGATGAATGTTTTTATGTGTTTTTGGATTCGGTTGGCAAGAATTTTATTGACTATTTTTGCATCAATGTTCATAAGGGAAATTGGTCTGAAGTTCTCTTTCTTTGTTTGATCTTTGTGTGGTTTTGGCATCAGCGTAATTGTGGCTTCCTAGAAGGAATTGGGTAGTGTTCCTTCTGTTTCTATTTTGTGGAATAGTTTGAAGAGTATTGGTTTTAGGTCTTCTTTGAAGGTCTGACAGAATTCTGCACTGAAACCATCTGGCCTGTGCTTTTTTTGGTTGGAAGACTTTCTATGACCCCTTCTATTTCTTTAGGGGTTTTGGGACTGTTTAGATGGTCTATTTTGTCCTGATTTAATTTTGGTATTTGGTATCTGTCTAGGTAATTGTCCAGATTCTCCAGATTCTCCAGTTGTGTTGAGTATAGGCTTTTGTAGTAGGATATGATGATTCTTTGGATTTTCTCAGTTTCTGTTGTTATATCCCCCTTTTCATTTCTAATTTTGGTAATTTGGATACTTGTTCTGTGCCCTTTGGTCAGTCTGGCTAAGGGTTTATCTATCTTGTTGATTTTCTCAAAGAACCAGCTCCTGGATTCATTGATTCTTTACATGGTTCTCATTGTTTCCACTTGATTGATTTCAGCCCTGAATTTGATGATTTCCTGTCTTCTACTCGTCCTGGGTGAATTGGCTTCTTTTTGTTCCAGGGCGTTCAGGTGTGTTGTTAAGCTTCTAGTGTATGCTCTCCCCATTTTATTTTTGAAAGCACTCAGGGCTATGAGTTTTCCTCTTAGCACTGCTTTCATTGTGTTCCAAAGATTTGGGTATTTTGTGCCTTCAAATTAAATTCTAAAAAGTCTCTGATTTCTTTTGTTATTTCTTCTTTGGCCAAGGTATCATTGAGAAGAGTATTGTTCAGGCTCCATGCATATGTGGGCTTTATGTTGTTTTTGTTGCTATTGAAAACCACTCTTACTCTATAGTGATCTGATAGGAGGCATGGGATTAGTTTGATCTTCCTATATTTGTTGAGGGCTGTCTTGTGACCAATTATATGGTCGATTTTGGAGAAGGTACCATGAGATGCTGAGAAAAAGATATATTCTTTTGCTTTAGGGTGAAATGTTCTATAAATATCAGTCAAATCCAATTGGTCCAAAGCTTCAATTAGTTTTACTGTGTCCCTGTTTAGTTTCTGTTTTCCTGATCAGTCCATTGAGAAGAGTGGAATGGTGAAGTCACCCACAATTAATGTGTTAGGTGCAATGTGTGCTTTGAGCTTTAGTAAAGTTTCATTTATGAATGAGGGTTCCCTTACATTTGGTGCATAGATGTTCAGGATTGAGAGTTCTTCCTGGTGGATTTTTCCTTTGACCAGCAAGAAGTGTCCCTCAGTGTCTCTTTTGATGACTTTAGGTTGAAAGTCAATTTTATCTGATATTAGAATGACTACTCTGGTTCATTTCCAAAGACCATTTGCTTGTAAAATTTTCTTCCAGCCTTTTACTCTAAGGTAGTTTTGTCTCTGACACTGAGGTGTGTCTCCTGTATGCAGCAAAATGTAGGGTCCTGTTTCCTTATTCAGTCTGTTAGTCTATGTCTTTTTATTGGGGAATTTAGTCCATTGATGTTAAGAAATATTAAGGAATAGTGATTATTACTTCCTGTCACTTTTTATGTTATTTTTATATTTGAGTGGTTATCTTCTTTTGGGTTTGATGAAAGAAGGTAACTATCTTGCTTTTTCCAGAGTGTAGTTTCCCTCCTTGTATTGGAGTTTTCCTCCTATTATTCTTTGCAGAGCTGGGTTTGTGTAAATTCGGTTTTGTCATGGAATATCTTGGTTTCTCCATCTATGGTCATTGAAAGTTTTGCTGGGTATAGTAGTCTTGGCTGACATTTGTGTTTTCTTAGAGTCTGCATGAGATCTGCCCAGGATTTTCAAGCTTCCATGGTCTCTGGTGAGAAGTCTGGTGTGATTCTGATAGGTCTTCCTTTATATGTTACTTGGCATTTTTCTCTTACTGCCTTTAATATTCTTTCTTTGTTTAGTGCATTTGGGGTTTTGATTATTATGTGCCAGGAGGTATTTCTGCTCAGGTCCAGTCTGTTTGGAGTTCTGTAGGCTTCTTTTATATTCATGGGCATCTCTCTCTTTATGTTGGGAAAGTTTTCTTCCATAATTTTGCTGAAGATATTTGCTGGCCCTTTCAGTTGTAAATCTTCACTCTCATCTATACCTATAATCCTTAGGTTTGGTCTTCTCATTGTGTCCTGGATTTCCTGGATTTTCTGGGATGCAAGCTTTTTGCATTTTGCATTTTCTTTGACTGTTGAGCCAATGGTTTCTATGGTATCTTCGGCATCTGAGATTCTTTCTTCCATCTCTTGTATTCTGTTGCTGATATTTGCATCTATGGCCCCTGATTTCTTCTCAAGGTTTTCTATCTCCAAAGTTGTCTCCCTTTGTGATTTCTTAGTTGTCTCTACTTCTGTTTTTAGATCCAGGATGGCTTTGCTCAGTTCCATCATTTGTTTGTTTGTGTTTTCCTTTAATTCTTTAAGAGATTTTTGTGTTTCCTCTTTCATGACTTCTGCATGTTGACTCAAGTTCTCCTGTATTTCTTTAAGTTTTTTTTTTTTTTTTTTTTTTTTTTTTTTTTTTTTTTTACATTTCTTCTTTATTGGCTTCTATCTCTTGATCCTTATTCCCCTGCATTTCTTTAAGTGATTTTTGTGTTTCCATTATACGGGTTTCTAGCTTATTCATGTTCCCCTGTATTTCTTTAAGAGATTCATTTATGCCCTTTTTGTGTTCTTCTAGCAGTATCATGACCATTGATTTTAAATCCAAATCTTGTTTTTCTGGTGTGTTGGCATATCCAGGACTTGCTGATGTTGGAGAGTTTGGTTCAGATGCTGCCATATTGCCTAGATTTCTGTTATTGGCATTTCTGCATTTGCCCTTTGCCATCTTGTTCTCTGGCATTAGTTTTTCTGGTCTCTGGCTGGTGTTTGATCCTCCTGTGAGGCTCTAGGGCTATTTCCACAACACTGAATGGCTGGGCTTCTCCTGTCACAGATTGTTGATGTGCTGTCCTCCTCTTGGGTGCCCTTGCAGCCCTAGTGTGCCTTGCCCCTGATTGTGTCTGTGAACCAGATGGTGCCCTTTTGCTCCTTCAGGGACTGCTGATGGTGTATCCTGCGGGACCTTTTCTGAGTGAACATCACTCCACTGGGCAGCCGATCTCCCAAATGGGTTGGTGCACACAAGGCTAGCCTAGCTGCTCAGGCCCTGAGTCTAGGCAAAATCCTGGCAGGCCTAGGTCCGAGGAAAGTTCCCCTCGGGCTATGAGTGTTAACTGGTTCTGTCAGGTGGCCAGGATGGTTTATGCGCGCTACCTGAGAGTCTGCTAGGCTAACATCCTCCTTGGCCAGGTTGGCACACAGATGGCCCACCGAGCAGCCCAGGTCTTGTGGGCAGTCCAGGGCCTGTCAGGCCTAGACCCCCACCCCCACCTCTGCTTTGTTAGCCTTGGGCTATGACTGTTAGCAGGCTTTGCCTGCTAGAACTCTCTGGCATCCTGTAGCCAAAATGGTGGAGCGTGCACTGGGCTGGGCAAAAAACCTCCTGGCTGGGTTTGCACACTGATGGCCCCTGAACAGCCCAGGGCCTGGTTGCAGGCCAACGCCCATTGGGCTTAGATCCCTGCGATGTTGGCTTTGGGTTATGTTTGCGTACCTCAGTCTGTCTGATTCCTCTGGAGCCCGAGATCCAAGATGGCAGAGAGACTCTTGTAACTGACTGGCTGGAGGCAGAGTTCTGATGTGGCTTCTGTGTGGTGAAAGGTGCTGTAAATCTGCTGCTGCTTGCAGACTGGCTGGCCAGTGATGGTCAGTGGTAGTGGGTGCAGGGCCTGCCTGGACCCTGTCACCTTGGTTCCACTGCTGATGGCCACACATGCTGCTTTTGGTAGTTTGATATAAACAGAAACTGATGTGGGTTATCCCAGTGCTGTTTGTATTTTAATGTTAATTCTGCTTCTTCAAAAGGGGGTGCCTATAATGAAGAATAGATCACTTACTCAGGAGATCTCACTGAACTTTCTCCCCATTCTAACTGGTCAAATGAAGGCTAACACCTATGATTGGGCAATGGAATGGAAAGTTGGAACTGGAGGTCTCAGAAGGAAAAGAAAGGAGTAGGGAGAGAGAGGAAGAGGTGGAAGCCAAAACAGGAAAAACTGCAAGGAGCAAAGAGACTCACAGCTGGGGAATCAGGGAGGATAGTGATGGATTTGCTCAACCTAGGCATATGGCTTACAAATATTATAACTGAACTGTGTGTTTTTATATGGGCTTTTTGGGATTGGAAATTACTACAATGAGAAATTCTATACCAATGACAAAGATTGCTGATCTATTTTATTTAAAGCAATATAATCTTGGGGGGAAATGCAAATTCCAATGTAAATCCTATAAACATAATAATGTAAATAACTAATGTAAGTAAAAAATAGTATAAATTCTGGAAACCATTAATTATTCCATGATATTATATTATTATGGTGGCATTGTCTTTCCATATGACTATAGACTATTGGCTAAAATTGTCTGACAGCTGCTTCTGAACTAACAGAGACTGACAATGTGCTAAATATCTGTTCTTTCCAGTATAGAAAGATATCTGGAAGAGCAATGGTTTTATTTTAAGACTGAATCCTTGGGAACTTGGCAACTGTCTTAGGTTCACTCTTAAAAATTTGGATCTGAACCAAGTTACTATATGTCCATCTTCTTTTTATTTATTTATAAGAACATAAAGAACTCTTAACATTCAAAATAGCATTTAGTCATCAGACACAATGGTTACACCAAAGAAACAGGAGTTTGAGAAATGAATCTTATGAGTGTTGACATATGAGGACAGAAAGCCTTCTATCCAAAAAATATAGAGTCAATATGAGAAAACTGACATCTCATTTAAAGAAAGGCAAAATTCCGTTTCTGCCCATAGTTATATTTATCCTTTTTCTCAGTAATAAGGAATATTTATAGGTAACTTACACATCTTTCCATCTCAAAATTTATTAAGATAGCTAGAAATTTCATGCTCCAAAATTTTTAAAATTATGTATTTATGTGTATGTGTGTATGTTTATCATATGTATAAGCATTGCAAGTAGGTGTTTACAAGGCCAGAAGAATGTACTAGATCCCAAGGAGATGGAAGTAGGCAGGTTGTAAGCAGCCCTATATGGGTGCTGAAGACAACTCCATCTTAAGAGAGAAGTGTGTTCTCTTAAACATTGAGCTATCTCTACACATCCGTGTTGTATGTTCCAATCACCTACATTGGTTGCCTCACAATCGCTTGTAACTGCAGCTACAAGGGATCTGAGATCTTCTTCTGTCTTCTGTGGACAACCCCAGACTTGATACATACATATAGAGGCACAAATATATGTTATACAGTATGCAAATAAAGTTAATCTTAAAAGATTCTTTGTAAAATATTTCTATGGGTATATATAAAATGGCAATTGATAGAGATAGGTGACAGAGAAATACATATGTAGATAGATTTTTAATAGTTGACGTTTATGTAGAGTACAATTAAACATTTATGCCTTAATGACAATGACAAAAATACCACCTGATTATGGGATTGAAAACTTACCGGAAATTATTTTGTCTAGATGATTCAATTTTAATGTGTAATCTATAATATAATGCCCTCATGATGTAATGAAGCAAAGATGCTATATTTTTTCATATCAGATGACTAGTATTATCTCCCATCCAATTTCTAATACTGTATCTTGTTATATATGGCTCTGAGAACTAAATTTTAATCATTCCAAATTTAATTTATAAACTTAAATATCAATGTGAATTTAAAAAGTGAAGGCAGAAATAATTTCAGCAACTATATGAGTTTCAAAAACACTATCAGTTCAAACCATTAGTCGTGGAAAATTCTTAGCTGTATGTGGTTTAGACCAAGCACTCGTGAGAATGAGTACAGCACATGGAAATGCATAATTTCTCTATGAGGTATTTATCAACCTAGAAAGAGCCTCTAAACCAGTATGTAATGAAATCAGAAGAAAGTCTTGCTCTTCATTCAGTAGATCCAAATTAATCATAATTACTATAGCTGAAAGGTTATGGTTTGATTTTATACACTTCTACAAATTCAAGTTAGTGTCACATAAATGTTGGGGTTTTTTATATTAACTTTCTCATAAACAGCACTTTAAAGAAAAAAATAGTTCAGTGCACAACTTCAAGAGCTCTTTATTACTTGCTCAAATTATGAAAAATGAATTCTGAAGTGCTGGGTATTTTGATTAAATCCTTATAACTATACAAGATGAGAGCAGAATTCCTTGAGAATAAAATCTATTGATCTATCATAACTTTGAAAGCGTTATTGTTGAAGGCAAGGTTATACTCATGCATGGCTAACTGTAGAGTTTGAATTTCACTTTTCTTTTCTCAGAGAAGAATCATATCCAATAAGCTGGTTCATAATATTTGCTAGCAGAGTTTAAGAATTTATACTCATGGCAGAACTTAAACTAAAACATTCTTCATTTTATGCTTGTTCATTTGCCCTAAAGTAAAAAGAGAATGTGGTGGACCTCATTTGTCAAATTAACTATTAAAGTAAAGAATGTACTTTATTGATCAACCCTTGTTTTCTGAATGCTCCTAGTTACCCATCACATACATGAGACCCATTCATTCATCCTTCTCCAGTTTTTCGATAAAAGTGGAATTTTTAAAAGAACAATGACATTATTTGCCTTATTGTATTGAGATACAACAAATACCTCACTAGTAGACTAGAATGTGCTTAATTCCTATCAAACATATACAATATGTCATTAATATGCAATGTGAATGAGTGTAGTAAGGGATATGCATGAGTTTATTCATTAATTTATATAGCACCACACTTAGTTAATTCATACATTGATACTGTTTTATATTGTTTTTATTTGCTATTAACAAAAATATTACATGTAAATTATCAGAAAGTTTTGCAAGAGTGGTAGTAGAAATTTCCTACAGTGGTTAGATGTAACCTGAAGAGACCACCTCCAGTAGATAGACATGGCCCCCACTTGAGGAAAGGAAACAACCATCTATCTTCAAAATGTTTGATTCAGTATTGTTTCTCTCCAGAGGAAATGTAGGGACAAAAATGGAGCATGAAAGAAAGACTGAAAGAAAGGGCATCCAGATACCCGCTCAAGTTGGGATCCATCCCATGTCTGCACACCAAACCCAGAAACCATCATAATTATCATTGATGCCATATTGTGCTTACAGACAGGAGCCTGGCATGGCTGTCCTCTGAGAGTCTCTACTAGCAACTGACTGAGACAAATGTAGATACTTACAGCTGATCATTGGATTGAGGTCAGAGACCCATGTGGAAGATTTAAGGGAAGGACTGAAGGAGCTAAAGAGTATTGCCACCCCATAGAAAGAACAACAGTGTCAACAACTGGACTCCCCAGAGCTCCAGAGACTAATCCAAAACCCAAGGAGCATACATTAGCTACTCCAGGGAACCAGGTCTATGTGAAGCAGGGACTGACTGCCTTATCTGGCCTCAGTGGGAGAGGATGTGCTTAATCCTGAGGAAACTTGATGCCCCAGGGAAATGGGATGCTGGTGGGGTAAAATAGGTGTGGTTGAGTTAGGGAGCACCTTCTCTGAGGCCAAGGAAGAGGGATGAAGTAAAGAATTTGGGAAGTGAGCACTAGGAAGAGGGGCAACTTTTGGATTGTAAAGAAATAAAATAGTTTAATTAAATAATCATGAGTAGTTTTCTGACTCAAAAATTATCCATTAATAGAATATAATTAAATGGAATTACTTAATATATGTTTTATATTAAATTTATACTGGAATTGTGTTATATATTTCAGTATATGATGTATTGAAAATATTTTAATACTTCTTTCAGTCATCAAATACAAGTTTTTTATATTGAAGAAGTACATTTATTAATCAGTGGATTGTATCAATGAATGCATGAATAATAATTTCTTTATTCTTGACTTTTCTTATGGATACGTGGTTTTTTATGGCTTATAGGTAATTATTAATAAAATTATTATGCTAGCAAATTTAAAAAAAATAAAGAATGCTGCAAGAACCACCATTGTGCTCTTTCCCAAGATGTAGTGACTGCTGCCTAGTCCTGTTTGCTTATCCTTCTCTTGTTCTAATTCTCTCTGCTCATCCTCTTCTTTTTCCAGACACACATTCTCTTACATTCCTCCCCATACCTAATTAACTAGCAGTTTTCTTAAAAAAATTTTTTTCTTAGTTCCATGGGAGATGTCCTTCCTTCCCTTGCATAATGCTAGGGTTTGAAAATGAATTTAAAGGATAAAAAATTTTCTTGGCCTTCCCCCCCCCCAAACTGAATTTCAGATAAAGACGAAGACTTTCCAAGTAACTACAGTTCCTAAGTACAGAATTGTTGCAACTAATTTTCTTCCGTTATTTAATAATAAATGGCTCCTGAGGACATTCATTTTTACTCTAAGACAGAGAACCAAAGGCACATTGATAACAGCTTTCCCCAGTGCGAAGACAAAAGAGAAACCACAATACCTTATCCAGAACGAACTTGATAGTGTTCTCATTAGTTTCCATTTGCAAACTACATATAACCATTCTCTGCTATCTTTGAGCAGATTGTAATTATATTTATAGTTTGAGGTTAATATAATATTAGTGAAGTCAAGGGTTGAAAAATAAGATAAACTTTAGTAAAATGTGAGGACTTTTGAAATTTAAAGAACAACTTTTCTATCTAGAACTTGCAATAAAATAACTCACAATGATGCCTACTCAGCACGAATTGTTTATTGATCATAGCAAATAGTTTGGCTGAAGTGTTTAAGCAAGTGCAACTATATAAGTATTAGTGTCCATACATTCTTTAAAATATATTGGACATTTTTGATAATCACTCAAAAGCAAAATTATTTCATATTTTAGGGGAGAATTATTCTTCCAGGTACAATATCTAATGCATATTTCATAAACTCCATTCAGCTATAAAGTAGATTGTAATGTGCTTTCTTTCAAAAACATTAGAATTTTATCCTGTTTTCTCCATAAAAGTGAACTATAAAGAAAAAATTAAGATTTTGAATATGTTATAAATTATTATAAATTATTCTTTTTATCAGACAGACAGGATGGTTCAAATTAAGCAAAATATTAGTGACATTGCAAATTTTAAATATTTCTTCTTGTATTATTATTATTCACATTGGATCCTGAATACTGGCCTCCTCTCCCAGTGTCTCCTCACAGTCCCTCCCACCATTCTCCCCTTCCCTTTCCTCTCAGAGGGTGTAGGGCACCTCTGGTTATCCTCTCACCCTAGCACATCAAAACTCTGCAGGGATGGGTGATTCATCTCACACTAGGCCAGAGAAGGTAGCCCAGTTAGGGGAGTGTATTCCACAGATAGGCAACATATTTAGGGAGAGTCTGTGATCCAGGTGTTGGGGGACCTACCTGAAGACCAAGCTGCACATCTGCTACCTATATGCGGGAACCCTAGGTACAGCCCTTGTATTCTCTTTAGTTCGTGTTTCAGTTTCAGAGAGCCCTCAGAGTCCAGATTAATTGACCCTTGGTCTTCCTCTGGAGTTCCTCTCCCCTTAAGAGCTTCAATCCTTTCTCCTATTCTTCTATAAGTGTTCCAGCTCTGTCCAGTGTTTGGCTCTTGGTCTTGCATCTATTCAGTCAGCAGCTGGGTGGAGCCTCTGAGAGGACAGTAATGCTAGGATCCCATCTACAAGTATAACAGTATCATTAATATTGTCAGGGATTGATCCTTGCCTTGGGATGGGCCTCAAATTTGGTTGATAAATTGTTGGTCATTATCTCAGGCTCCGCTTCATATAAACAGGAAAAACTTTGGGTTGAGAGTTTCATGGGTATGTTGGTGTCCTTATCCCTCTTCTGAGGGTCCTGCATGACTACAGGAGGTGTAGTCTTTAGGTTTCATATCCCCAGTGCTAGGGTTCTCAGCTAAGGTTGTCCCCATTGACTCTTGGGAGACTTCACAATCCCAGTTTTCTGGCATGTCCTCAAGAAACCCCCAACCCACCCATTCCCCAACAGCTGCACATTTCCATTCTTTCTGCTGGTCCTCTAGCCCTCCCTCCCATATCTCCCCACACCTGATCCTGAAACTCCTCACATGCCCTCTTGAACTCAGTTCTCTTCCTCCATCTACCTCCTTATGAATATTTTATTCTCCCTTCTAAGTCAGATTCAATCATCCACCTTTGGGCCTTCCCTCTTGTTTAGCATCTTTGAGTCTGTTGGGTGCGTATCCTGTATTTTGTGGCTAGTATTCACTTATAGGTAAGTACAAACTATGTTTGTCCCTTTAGGTCTACATTACCTCACTAAGGATGATAGTCTCAAGTTCCATCCATTTGCCTGCAATTAATGATGCCTTTGTTTTTAATAGCTGAATAATATTTCTTTGTGTAGATAAACCACATTTCTTTATCCATTTTACAGTTGAGGGACATATAAGTTGTTTCCACTTTCTAGTGATTACCATTAAAGCTGCCATGAACTTGGTTGAGCAAGGGTCCCTGTAGTATAGTGGGGTTTCTTTTGAGTATATTCCCAGGATCTGGGTCTTGAGGAAGAACTATTCCCAATATCTAAGTAACTGCCAAATTGATTTCCAGAGTGGTTGTACCAGTTTGCAGTACAACAAGCAATGGAGGAGTGTTACCCTTACCCCACATCCTTGCCAGCATGTACTATCATTTGAGGTTTTGATCCTAGCCATTTTAATGGGGTAAGCTGGAATCTCAGAGTCATTTTGATTTGCATTTCCCTGGTGACTAAGGACACTGAACATTTATCTAATTGCTTCTTGGCCATTCATGATTACTTGCTTGGGAATTATGTTTAAATCTGTAGCCCATTTTTTAATTGCGTTGTTTGGATTATTACTGTCTGATTGCTTGAATTCTTTATACATTTTGGATATTAGCCCTCTGTTGGATGTAGTGTTGGTGAAGATCCTTCCCAAATCTGTAGGCTGTTGTTTTGTCAAATTTACAGTGTCCTTTGCCTTACAGAAGTTTTTATGTTTCATGAAGTTCCATTTGTCAGTTGTTGATCCTGAAACCTTAGCCATTGGTATTCTATTCAGAAAATCCCCTATACCAGTAAGTTTAAGGCTATTTCCCACTTTCTGTTATATTGAATTTACTGTATCTGGTTTTATGTTGAAGTCTTTGAACCACTTGGACTTCAGTTTTGTGCAACATGATAGATATGGATTTAGTTGCATTTTTTAACTTGCAGACATCCAGTTAGACAAGAAGTATTTCTTGAAGATTCTTTCATTTTTCCATTATATGGTTTTGCCTTCTTAGTCCATAGGTTTGTGGGTTTACTTCAGGGTCTTTGATCCTATTTCATTGATTAACTTGTTTGTTTCTA
The DNA here is from genome assembly GCF_947179515.1 of Apodemus sylvaticus. Taxonomy (NCBI): domain Eukaryota; kingdom Metazoa; phylum Chordata; class Mammalia; order Rodentia; family Muridae; genus Apodemus; species Apodemus sylvaticus. The sequence goes on from NC_067473.1 coordinate 10,931,691, forward strand.
TACCAATGATGTGCTGCTTTTATTACTAGGTGTGTGGCTTTACTTCAGGGTCTTTGATTCCATTTCATTGATTAACCTGTTTGTTTCTATACCAATTCTGTGTTGCTTTTATTACTATTGCTCTGTAGAAAAGCTTGAGTTCAGGAATGATGATACCTCTGTAAGTTCTTTTATTGCTCAGCCCTGTTTTAGCTAACCTGGGTGTTTGAATTTCTGTATGAAGGTGAGAATTGTTCTTTCAATGGCTGTAAGGGTTACCTTGAAATTTTTGATGGGGATTGCATTGAATATGTAGATTGCTTTTGGTAAAATGACTATTTTCACTATGTTAATCCTACTGATCCATGAGAATTGGAGATCTATCCAACTTCTGATGTCTTCTTCAGTTCCTTTCTTCAGAGACTTACACTTCTTGTCCCATAGTTTTTTCACTTGTTTGTTTAGAGTTACACCAAGATATTTTATAGTATTTGCTGCTATTGTAAAAGGTGTTGCTTCCCTATTTTTCTCTCCTATTTGTTGTTTGTAAGAGGAAAGGCTACTGATTTTTTTTTTTAAATTTTGTGGACAGCCACATTGCTGAAGGTGTTTATCAGCTGTAGATAGAATTTTGGAAACCTCTTATGAATACTATCATATCATCTGTAACAGCAATATTTTAACTTCTTCTCTTGTATCCCATCGGTCTCCTTTAGTTGTCATTGTGAACTATCTATAACTTTAAGTACTATATTGAATAGATAAAGGAGAGTTGGCAGCCTTGTCTTGTCTCTGATTTTAGTGGAATTGCTTTAAATTTTCCTCCATTTAATTTGCTGTTGACTATTGGCTAGCTATTTATTACTTTCATTATGTTTAGGTATGCATCTCGTCTGCTTGATCTCTCTAAGACTTAACGTGAAGGGGTGTTGGATTTTGTCAAAGGCTTGTTCAGATCTAATGAGATGATCATGTACCTGTTTTTTGTCTTTCAATTTGTTTATATAGTGTATTACATAGAAGTATTTTCATATATTGAAACATCCCTGCACCCCCGGGATGAAGCCTACCTGACCATGGTGCATGATGGCTTTGGTGTGTTCCTGCATTCAGTTTGCCAGTATTTTATTGAGTATTTTTACATCATATGTTCATAAGAGAAATTGGTCTGAAATTCCTTTAGTTGAGTCTTTGTGTCATTCAAGTATTTGGTGACTGTGGCCACATAGAATAATTCTGGAAGTATTCATTCTGTTTGTATTTTGTGGAATAGAAACATTGCAGTGTATTGGTAATAACTCTTCATTCAGGAGTTCTTCATATTTAGTAAAAGTGTTAAAAAGACCTGGCCCTGGGTGTTTTTTAGCGACTGCTTTTATTTCCTTATGGTCATAGGGCTGTTTAAATATTTACTTAATCTTGATTTAATTTGGTAAGTGGTTTTTTTTTTTTTCATTTAGAGTTTCAAATTTTGTGGAATACATTTTTTGAAGTAAGATCTAATGATCATTTGAATTTCCTTGTTGTCTGTTATTATGTCTCTGTTTTCATTTCTGATTTTGTTCATGTGAATACTTTCTTTTACTTTATTTGGCCAAGGTTTTTTCTGTCTTGTTGCTTTTCTCAAAGAACATGTATAGGTTCCCTTTATTCTTTCTAATTTATTTCAGCCCTGATTCCACCTACTCTTCATGGGCGTGTTTTCTTCTTCTTCTTCTTCTTCTTCTTCTTCTTCTTCTTCTTCTTCTTCTTCTTCTTCTTCTTCTTCTTCTTCTTCTTCTTCTTCTTCTTCTTCTTCTCCTCTTCCTCCTTCCTCCTCCTCTCCTCTTCCTCCTTCTTCTTTTTCTTCTTTTCTAGAGCTTTCTGATATATTTTTAAATTGCTGATATGAGAACTTTCTAATTTCTTTATGGATTCCCTTAGTTCTCTAAACTTTTCTCTTAGAGCCACTTTCATTGTGTCCCATAAATTTGGGTATGTTTTGCCTTCATTTTCATTGAATTCTAACTAGTCTTTAATTTCACTGTTCATTTCTTCTGTGACTTGCTGATCACAGCATAGGGAGATGTTCAGTTTCCATGAGTGTATAGGCTTTCTTTTTTTTTTTCTTTTTTTTTTTAATCTTCACTTATTTTTTTTTATTTATTTATTTTTATTTACATTGCAAATGATTTCCCCTTTTCTGGGTCCCCACTCCCCACAAGTCCCATAAGCCCTTTTCCTGTTCTGTTGTGGTAGTCTGATAGGATACACAGTGACATTTTAATTTTTTTGGCATTTTTCTGAGGCTTGCTTTGTGAGTATGGTTGGTTTTTGAGAAGGTTCTATTAGGTTCTGAAAAGAAGGTATATTCTTTTGTGTTTTTGTAAAGTATTTTGTACTTATCTTTTGGGTCCATTTGATTCATAATGTTGCCTATTTTCATTATTGCTCTGTGTAGTTTTTGTCTGCACGCCCTGTCTATTGGTAAGAGTAGCATGCTAAATTCTTGCACTATTAATGTGTGGGATCAATGTGAGATTTAAGCTTTAGCAGTATTTTTTTTTTTACAAATGTAGATGCCCTGGTGTCTGCAGCATAGATATTCAGAATTACAATAACATCATCTGGGTTTTTTTTTTTTTTTTTGATGAGTATAGAGTGTCCTTCCACATCCTTTTTGATTAATTTGGATGGAAAGTCAATTTTATTAGATATTAGAATAGATTTTCTAGTTTCCCTCTTGGATCTATTTGCTCAGAAAACTTTTTCCAGAACTTTACTCTGAGGTAATGCCTATCTTTAACACTGAAGTGTGTTACATGCAGAATTATGCATCCTGATTTCACATCCATTCTGTTAACCTGTGTCTTTTTATTGTGGAACTGACTCCACTAATGTTGATAAATATTAATGACCAGTAATTGTTCTTTTCTGCTATTTTGAAAATGGTGGTAGTGTGTGTGCATGTGCGTGCACATGTTTGTGTGTGTGTGTGTGTGTGTGTGTGTGTGTTTCCCTGTTTTATTATTGTTAATATGGGATTGCTTATTTCTTGTGGGGGTATAACTATCCTCATTGGCTTGGAGTTTTCCTTCAAACATTATCTGTAGGCTAGATTTGTAGATAGATATCCTTTAAATTTGGTTTTGTCTTGAATCATCTTGTTTTCTTCATCTATGGTGATTGAGAGTTTTGCTGGTACTGTAGTCTGAGTTGGCATTTGTGATATTTTTAGAGATTGCAAGATAACTATCCAGGCCCTTCTGGTTTTTATATTCTTTATTGAGAAGTAAGTCAGAATTCTGATAGGTCTTTGTATGTTACCTGGCCTTTTCCCCTTGCAGTTTTTAATATTATTTTGTTGTTTGGAAGGTTTTGTGTCTTGATTATCATATGTCTTGAGGATTTTCTTTTCTTGTTCAATATAATTGGTATTCTATAACCTTTTGGTATATTTATAAGTATCTATTTCTTTAGGTTGGGATTTTTTTTCTATGATTTTGTTGAAAACATTTTCTATTCCTTCGAACTGAGACTATACATCTATCATTACATTAGGTCTTTTTGTGGTATCCCAGATTTCTTGGATGTTTTGGGTTGGGAGATTTTTCAATTTAAAATTTTCTTTGACTGATGTATCAATTTCTTCTATTGTGTCTTCTACACCTGGGAGTCTCTAGTCCATATCTTGTATTCTGTTAGTATTGCTTGCATCTGTTGTTCCTTTTCTTTTCCCTATGTCTACCATCTCCAGGATTTCTTCAGTTTATATTTCCTTTATTGCTTCTCCTTCCATTTGCAAGTCTTGAATGGTTTTATTTATTTCCTTCAGCTGTTTAATTGAATTTCCTGTCTTTCTTTTAGGGCTTTAAGTGTTTTTTCTTTACAGGTTTCTACCTTCTGATTGTATTTTCCTGTATTTTTAAAGGGATTTTTTTCTATCATCTTTATAGAATTGGATTTAAGGTTATTTTATTGGTGTTTGGTTGTGTTAGCATATCCAGGGCTTGCAGTTGTAAGGTAGCTGTACTTTGAAGGTGTCACACTTCCCTGGGTTTTGTTTATTGTCTTCTTTCCAGGGGCTTTAGCCTTCTAGTTGTCCCTGGTTATTCCTATTGTAGCATGTGTTGGGAGGGGACATAACCTCAATGATCTTAGTGTGGCATGCTTCTGGTAGATATCCTTGGGCTGGACAATGGAACTCAGGGGACAATCCAAGTCCAGCACTTGGATGTATGTTTGAGTAAGAGGATTGGGAAGTAGATGCAGGTAGAGAGGTGATTGAGCAATGAAATTCCAGGCAGACAGCAGGCCACTTAGTTCATCTAGGCATGGCCCGGAAGACTTGGCGGGGGAGGAAATGTATGCAGGAATAATATCATAACCTGTGTGGATCCATTTCAGCATGCTCTTTGGGAGGATGGGCAGGAAGGTGATTCAATGCTAGAGGTTCTGAGGGATAGCAGGCTGATCAGGGAAGCTAGGCATACCTCAGAAGACTAGGCAGGCAGGGGAAATTGACAAGTTTTAATAATTCTGCTAAATATTATTACCTCATATTTCTATAATTATAACTTACAGTGTAGTAATGGGTAAGCTCACAACCAATACTGATCATATCAGAATTGCAAGACTTTCATTTCCTTTCTTTTAAAAACTTTCGTGGCATAATACTGGTATCTGTTTATGATTCATACTATGGTATTTTTACATGTAGTGGCAGAAAGAAAAATATGTTCTATTGACTCATTTATTTCAGTGATGCTCAGGTGGTGGTAATTTGGACAATTATGGAACCTTTCCAGTGGGCAGACTTGCTTAAGGAAATATGTCACTGGGAACCATGTTTGAAAATTAATGGCCACACCCAACTCCCATTTGCTATCTGTTTGCTTTCTGTGTGTGGCTCAAAATTTTTGCATCCATGTTGTCTCTTGTCTCCTGATTTTCTTACCTGTTGCTATGTCATTATAGAATGTATACTTTTGAAATCATCAGCTATGATAAACACTTCTTCTTCAAGTTGCTTTGAGCCATGTCATTCTATCATAACAACAGAAAAGTAACTAATATATGACACCTGTGTACTGGTGAAATACGAGGAGTTGAGCTACCCAGCTCCATTCTTTTTTCAATGTTTGGAATTTCTAAGCAATTTTCCTTCAGATATTCAGAAAATACTTAATAGATTATTCTGCAAGCATTCTTTTTGAAGAAGTGAGATGTAATAGTAGCAATGCCTTAATAAAACAGCAAATTTAAGATGATAAAAGAAGTATACAGTTTCAGGACTTGGTGACTGAGGCTGGCCGATGATATCTATGCTTGGGAGGGAGAAGTGGTTCACGGCCACCATCAGCTACATAGTAATTATTTTTTTGTCACTTTACTAAATTCAACTCCTGAAAAGAATAGTTTCAGAACTTAATTGGCATAAATGCTTTAATTTTTGCAGGTGGCTCTCTGAAATTATTCTTTACCACATTAACCTTTAAATATAAAGGTTATGAAAAAATAAACAGTTATTTATTTGCATAGATTGTCTTAAAAGAATCCCTAGTTGCTCAAAATATAATTGATAGCAATCACAAAAAGTAGGTCTGGTAAGAAATTTTCTATAGAACTTGTAACACTCATTGCTGACACAAATTCATTTTAAACCCAAGATTTTTCCAAAACAAAGGGTATTTTGACAATATTTATTATTAAAAGTGAGCTTAGTAAACTGTCATTCTTAAGTTTACATTAAAATATTTCATGGATTATGATCTAGAATTTTTTTTAGTGTTTTCTAATTTTATTTTGGAGAATATAATAAAATCACTTATATTGTCACTTTTCTCTCCTCAAAGCATCCCAAATCGCCCTTTCAAAATAATGGCCTCATTTTTCTTGTTTTTTATTACCTGTATATATGGGTATGTATATTTGTAAATATGACCCGCTCAGTGTGTATGATATTGCACACACACACACACACACACACATTTGTGTGGAAATGATGGTACTTGAATCATGTGATGAAAACTGCATTTTTATATTAATTAAATTAATGCCAATTTTAAATGAATTAATCAATGCACTATGAAAACCATTTAAATTTAAATTTAACTCCAGTAAAAGAAATCATTGTATGATCTAAAAAGATATTTTATAGGAATTTCTCCTTTCAAGAAGATATACAAATAAATAGGTACTCTGAAGGTGTAAGAACACTGGGTTGATAATTGACCACAAATAAAATGATCCCAACACATTTATGATTTCAGTTAATTTTGAACAATGAAATGGGATACCTTTTAGTTCTTATCTCATTACAAATTCCTTTATTAGAGAATCTGGTGTGCTTTGAAATATTGAACTACTTTCATAAGTATCTTATTCTTCACCACATATCTCATTCCATCTTACCCTGCAGAGAAATCTATCCCTAGAAATAATAGTGAGGACAATTTTTTTTGGTTCTTTTTTGAGACAGGGTTTCTCTGTGTAGCCCTGGCAGTCCTGGAAGTCTGACCTCAAACGTAGAAATCCACTTGCCTCTCCTTCCCAAGTGCTGGGATTAAAGGAGTATGCCACCACTGCCCGGCTGGACAATTATTTAAGTTTCTTTATTTTCTTTAAATTCAAGATATACCTTTCTACATGAGAGTATAGGAAACAGTTGCATAGATGGCAATTTTAATATAAATGTAGGCTATAAATTAATTCAGTGGTTTTTCATCCTAGTTAGTTCCCCAATAATGACACAGAGAGACCAATATTTGTTTTCAAGCTTTATCATAATACCTGAGAAGACACTGATCTATTTTAAATCTCTATGCTACTCTGGCTACCTCCCAGCCAAAATCCGCATAATTCTTGTGTTTAGTACCTTCCATACTCCAGCTGCACTCTGATGTCTCTTCTCTCACGACTCAATCTGTTTTATTCTTCCCTCTCTCCCCTACCCAAGACTGGCAGAAGTTCTGCTCTAGTCTCTCTTCTGCACAGACACTGGGTGATCATCTCTTATTGACAAGACAGAGAATAAATGGTAAGCATTGCTTAGACAATCTGGCAAAAGGAGATTCTTGACATAAGCACTGCAGTGCCATGACAGAATTGAAACAAGATGTGAGGGTAGAGAAATCCTTCAATAATTCAAAGATATACACAGTGCACACAAAGTTATGCCCACAAAGTTTCTATTCTATAGTTTCTATAGAAATGTTAAAAGTCATAATATAACGAAGGTGACATATGCCTGATATTGACAGGTCTTCATTCATATTCATATTTAAATAAAGTGTTTATTTTATTTTAGACATTGACTTCATATGCAACCTGAAAAAATATCTTTGAAATTTCTGCTCACTGACTTTACTATTATGTTTCTATCTTGTTTCCCAAGTAATACCATGTATAGCAAAAATTATATATTTTTATTTTCTATAATCTTTGTTTACATTCCAAATGTTTTCCCCTTTCCCAGTTTCCTCCTCCCCATATGTCCCATAAACCTTCTTCTCTTCACCCATTCTCCAATCACCTCTCTCCTTTTTCTGTGTCCTGGTACTCCCCTCCAATGCTAGATCAAGATTTTCCAGGATCAGGACCCTCTCCTTACTTCTTCTAATTGTGCCTTGGGTGTTCAGAGCTTCTGAACAAATTAATATCCACTTATCAGAGATTGCATTCCATATGTATTCTTTTGTGATTGAGATACCTCAATTAGGATGATATTTTCCAGGTCCAACCATATGCCTAAAACGTTCATGAATTCATTGTTTTTAATTGCTGAGTATTATTCCATTGTGTAAATATATCACATTTTCTGTATCCATTTTCTCCATTGAGGGACATCTGGGTTCTTTCCAGCTTCTGGCTATTATAAATAAGGCTGCTATGAACATAATGGAACATGTGTCTTTATTGCATGCTGGGGAATCCTTTGGGTATATGCCCAGGAGTGGTATAGCAGGGTCCTCAGGAATTGTAATGTCCAGTTTTCTGAGGAACAGACAGACTTATTTCCAGAGTGGTTGTACTATCTTACAACCACACCAGCAGTGGAGAAGTGTTCCTCTTTCTCCACATCCTTACCAAAACCTGCTGTCTCCAGAATTTTTAACCTTAGCCATTCTGACTGGTGTGAGGTGAAATCTCAGAGTTGTTTTGATTTGCATTTCCCTAATGACTAATGATGTTGAGCATTTCTTAAGGTGCTTCTCAGCCATCCAAATTTCTTCAGGTGAAAATTCTTTGTTTAGATCTGTACCCTATTTTTAATAGGGTTATTTGGTTCCCTGGGGTCTAACTTCTTGAGTTCTTTGTATATATTGGATATTAGCCCTCTATCAGATGTAGGGTTGGTGAAGATTTTTTTCCCCAATTTGTTGGTTGCCACTTTGTCCTTTTGACAGTATCCTTTGCCTTACAGAAATTTTGTAATTTCCTGAGGTCCCATTTGTCAATTCTTGGTCTAAGAGCATAAGCTATTGGAGTTCTGTTCAGGAACTGTTCCCCTGTGCCCATGTCCTCAAGGGTTTTCCCCAGCTCCTTTTCTATTAGTTTCATTGTGTCTGGTTTTATGTGGAGGGCCTTGATCCACTTGGAGTTGAGTTTACTACAAGGAGATAAGAATGGATCAATTCGCATTCTTTTGCATGCTGACCTCCAGTTGATCCAGCACCATTTGTTGAAAAGGCTGTCTTTTTTCCACTAGATGCTTTCAGCTCCTTTGTCAAAGATCAAGTGACCATAGGTGTGTGGATTCATTTCTGGGTCTTAAATTCTATTCCATTGGTCTACTTGCCTGTCTCTTTGCCAATACCATGCAGTTTTTAACACTATTGCTCTGTAGTATTGCTTGAAGTCAGGGATACTGATTCCCCCAGAATTTTTTTTGTTGTTGAGAATAGCTTTAGCTATCCTGGGCTTTTTGTTGTTCCAGATGAATTTCAGAATTGCTTTTTCTAACTCTGTGAAGAACTGATGGTTATTGTGTTGAATCTATAGATTGCTTTTGGCAAGATGGCCATTTTAACCATATTAATCCTGCCAATCCATGAGCATGGAAGATTTTTCCATTTTCTGAGGTCTTCTTCTATTTCCTTCTTCAGAGACCTGAAGTTCTTGTTGTATAGGTCTTTCACTGGTTTGGTTTGAGTCACACCTAGATACTTTATATTGTTTGTGGCTATTGTGAAGGGTGTCATTTACCTAACTTCTTTCTCAGCCTGCTTATCCTTTGAGTATAGGAAGGCAATTGATTTTCTTGAGTTGATTTTATAACCAGCCACTTTGCTGAAGTTGTTTATCAGCTGTAGGAGTTCTCTGGTGGAGGTTTTTGGGTCACTTAAGTAGACTATCATGTCATCTGCAAATAGTGATAATTTGACTTCCTCCTTTCCAATTTGTATCCCTTTGACTTCCTTATGTTGTCTAATTGCTCTAGCTAGAACTTCAAGTACTATATTGAAAAGATATGGAGAGAGAGGACAGTCTTGTCTAGTCCCTGATTTTAGTGGGATTGCTTCAAGTTTCTCTTCATTTAGTTTGATGTTGGCTACCGATTTACTGTATATTGTTTTAACTATGTTTAGGTATGGGCCTTGAATTCCTGTTCTTTCCAAGACTTTTAGCATGAAAAAAATGCTGAATTTTGTCAAATGCTTTTTCAGCATCTAATGAAATGACCATATGTTTTTTTTTTCTTTGAGTTTGTTTATGTAGTGGATTGCCTTGATGGAGTTCCTTATATTGAAACATCCCTGCATCCCTGGGATGAAGCCTACTTGATCATGGTGGATGATAATTTTGATGTGTTCTTGGATTAGTGTCCTAGACAGATATCAAACACCAAAATTAAATTAGGATCAAATAGATCATCTAAACAGTTCTATAACCCCTAAAGAATAAAAGGGGTCATAGGAAGTCTCCCAACCAAAAAAAAACATGGGACTAGATGGCTTCAGTGCAGAATTCTATCAGACCTTCAAAGAAGACCTAATACCAATACTCTTCAAACTATTCCACAAAATAGAAACAGAAGGAACACTACCCAACTCGTTCTATGAAGCCACAATTACTCTGATATGAAAACCACACAAAGATCCAACAAAGTGAATTTCAAGATGTCTGAATTTTATTCTGAATTAGTGACAACATTGAGGATGCTGTATCTATATATATTTTAATATTGTAAAGGGCACTACTTGTTAATGGAATAAAGCACTATGAATGTTTGAAGCTTCTAAATAAACTTTACTTGAGTATTATTTTGACGAAAACTGCCTGAATGTCAATATCATCAATTTAATAAACAATGTTTTAGACCATGAGATTTATGCTGTCTTCTGGACACTTATTTTAATATATCTTCTCCTTAATGACATCATCTAAATTAACCAAAGAGATCGATAGCACATCATAATAAATAAGGTCAGCATTATTTACCACCACAAATTCTCATGAATTTTATCTTGTCTTTAAAACCTAATATTAATAAATTAATTGATAGAATACATTTTCCCATTGCATAGTTTTTATTTTCCTTTTTTCTTTATATTCTTTCCATTTTAAAATAGGAATACAAGCCGGGCGGTGGTGGCGCACGCCTGTAATCCCAGCACTCTGGGAGGCAGAGCCAGGCAGATTTCTGAGTTCAAGGACAGCCTGGTCTACCGAGTGAGTTCCAGGCCAGCCAGGGCTATACAGAGAAACCCTGTCTCAAAAAATAAATAAATAAATAAATAAATAAATAAATAAATAAATAAATAAATAAACAAATTCAAAAAATAAAATAAAATAAAATAGGAATACAAACACATTTTAAAATAGATTATAAACTAATCATTGAATGTTGATTTCTGGGTGGCTGTTATGAAATATTCATATGGACCTATCTAATCAAGTCTTTAATTATTCACCAACAACAACCAAAAAATATGACTCCAGCATTTCACAGCTGTATTGCTAACACTGGCCAAAGTTTTACTGGATTATTAACACTAATCTTCAATATTTTTGAGTATGTACAATTTAACATAAGGTTTTTTATATATTTTCATATAAATATCCTGAAGCATATTCTAAACCATTTTAAATAATGTGGCAATTTTAACTGAAGTATTGAAGCCATGTAAGATTTTTTTCTGATTATGGATGAGACCATATATCCAAATGTAGAAAAGTCAGCAGAGTGATTTGTAAATGTCATGAATCTTGTGCCAGACATTTCTGCATTTATATTTCTTGTCATGACTTCTCTTGCATGTGAATTTCTTGAAGGCAGAAAATTATTTTATTTATATTCTTCCAATCTGCATATAACATATTGACAATAACAAAATTTATATTAGTCTTCTAGATATCCAAAATGCATTGAATTAATATTCAGACAGATCACCATAATCAACTACATCAATTTAGGAAGCACAATTTATTACCCCCTAAAATAATCTTTGTCTAAAAATTAAAAACACTTAAATATGGTAGCTAAACTGACATGTCTGCATGAGTAATTGTCTGTCATAAAAGAAACTAAAATTGTAATGAAATCCGTACAAAGAAGTTAATGTAGAGAAGTTGTTGGGCCCTAATGAGCCACTGAAACCATGCCAAAAAAATGTCTTAGGAAAGGAAAATGTTAGAATGTCTAAAAATAAAATAAAGAACATCCCTAAAACAAAGAAGCTGAAAAGGGGAAAGAAGATGATTTTTAATTAGCAAATGAAAACATTGGTGACATTGAAAAAATCAAAATGCGAATACACTGAAATGCAATTCATTTCATGATGCAAATTCTTAGGTGACAGAATTTATCACATAGAAAATAAAAACAACAAATTAAGCAATTCCATAACACTAATGGGAGAGAACAGTGATTATACTCATGAATTTTCATCTGTCATCTGGCAAAAGTTACTCCTAATCACAGAATACTTTGTACTTCTATACAGAATTATCTTTGTGATCAGCAATTCCATTTTGAATTGGAGTACACACATGTGCGTACCCACACAACACATATACACACCATGAACTCAAACACACACACACACACACACACACACACACACATAGGCACACAAAACACAACAGCACACACTTACCACAAACACATTTACATAAGAAGCAAGAAATCTGTCTGGACATCTACTAGATGTTTATTTAAAAATATCCACACAGGGGTTCAAGAATAGGTCACAGTCCTTCTGATTTTAATGCCACATCTATATTAGACCCTTGACCCTCGATGCTTTTTATCCCTCTGCAGCTTTCAAGACACATTCTTGCACTAGGGAGAAACTTTCTAACTTACTTCCAATTCGATACCTCTCGTTCTCGTTCCCTCTCTCTCCCTTTCCCTTTCCCTCCCTGCCTCGCTCCCTCCCCCTTTCCTCCCTCTCTCTCTGTTTCTCTCTCATCAATAAAATAAATGATATATAAAGTAACACTCCTCACTCTAAAATATTTTATTCATTTTAAATTGAATGTAAGTGTGTTTGTATGTGTGTAGTACAGTTTGATAAAGTGATTCATGTAAAAGCAAAATTAAGTTTTTTGAATAACAGTTTTTATAAGTCCTAGACTATCCTCAGACTTATGCAGTTGAAGATTTCTTTGACTTATGATCTTTCTGACCCCACTTCCTAAATGCCAGGCTTACAAGCCTTTCAAAATTAGTTTTAGAAATCCATATAAACAATATATCAACAGTTTATTTTTCATTTTTCAAGGTTGTATTAAAACCAAGTTTTTTTATACATTATACTATATTTGAAGTTTCATCTCCTAAAACTACTCCACGATTCTCCCTATCCCCCATTTCTTCCAAATCTGTACCATTCTGCATCACATTAGAAAGCAAACAGGCTAATAATAATAATAATAATAATAATAATAATAAAATAAGCTAAAACAAAAATAAAAAAGAATGCGACAGAATAACAAGGAAACACACAAAAGAAGACAAAAGAGAAGCATGAGTGACACATGTAGACTCAGACTCACAAGTCTGGACACACAAGAAATTTCTAAAAGGACAAAGTCACACTAAATATGCAAAGGAACCATGACTTACAAACAGCAACAGATGAAATAAAAACAAAGAAACAAATCTTCATCAAACTATTAATAGATTAAGAACTTACAAAGATGCTGTTGAGTTCTATGTGTTTATCATCTACTGGTTCATATGGAACCTGAATTTCAGAAAAGTTTGTACCTTTAGTGGGACTTCATGAGTGAAAACTAAGTTTCATTTGTAAGTGGCTATCACCTGAAGATTGCTTTCTGGTTAGGGATCGGACCATTAATCTACTTGTTCCCTCAGCATTGGGGTCTCATCTGGCAAAGGCCTGTGGAGGCCCTCTGCATGTTGCCTTGCCTCTGTACGTTCAGGTCATATGTCCATCAGCCCTGCTGTACTAAGAAGACCTTATTTCCTTAATGTGCTCAGTCACCTGTGGCTCTTATGAGCTCTTACAAGACTCTGCACACTCTGCAAGGGTGGCTCACTATTTTTATTCTTATCTCCTTCAGGAGGAAGATTCTTTGATGATGGCTTAGCAAGACACTGATTCTTCAGTATACCAGAATGTCATTAGGAATATTTTTATTGTTACATTTCTTTAGCATTTACTCTATGTCCTTGGCCTATCTAAGCTCAGGTTCTTGGCCACTCAAGCAGTGTCAGGCATGTGTTCCATCTTGGGGAGTGGGCCTTAAATCCAATCAGATATTGGCTGATTAGTTCCACGAGCTTTTTGCCAGTATTGTACTGGTGCATATTGCCTGTACATCATTGTTGAAGATCAAAGAACTTGTAGCTGGGTTGGTATTTACCATACTGCTATGGTAGCATGCATAGTACCTTTCATTACCATTTACACCAGTCTTTAGAGAGTTAAGAGTCTATTTAATTTAGTGTTACCAGCTCAACTTCTCCACATTGAATGAGTTGAGTCCATGTTGTCTTCAGTAATAGGGCCTTACCATCAGTTTGTGGACAATAGCCACTGGTCTTGACAGGAGCCTACATTGTTTGGATTCTTATGGGGCCCTTTTGACCAACAACTGGTTGAGGTGTAACCCATTGCTGGCACTGGAAGATTCATTGATGCCAGAAGCCATCAAGGAGAAGATAAAAACTAGCGAGTGATCTTCCTGTGATGATGGTTCTGCCACAGATTGTCAAAGTTGATGATGGACTGGCTTCTCTAGGCAAGGCAGAGAATTTCATTTTAAGAAAGATTCCTACTATTAATATACTTTTCCTGCTATTATTACATATATATAGCAATCACTAGGTATTAGCCCATCTTTTTGAGCAATCTCTGCAGAACACCGAAGATATACTGTCTTGTAGTGATGCTATATAGACAAGTAGATGATTTCTTAATTCTTAATGATAAACCTATGACAATCCCTAAAATCATATTTGTAATTATTAAGTTATTTTATAATTGGACTGCTATTAAGTCTTTTCTGATTTCAAGACTGCATTGAGAACTCTGGCAGTCTTCAAGTGTCATGATCTAATTGCTTCTGAGAAAATTGAACCTGAGAACCCAGCTATACCACTCCTGGGCATATACCTAGTAGTTGCTCCAACATGTAATAAGGACACATGCTCCACTATATTCATAACAGTCTTATTTATAATAGCCAGAATTTAGAAAGAACCCAGATGTCCCTCAAAAGAGGAATAGATACAGAAAATGTAGTACATTTACACAATGGAGTATTACTCGGCTATTAAAAACAATGAATTCATGAAATTCTTAGGCAAATGGATAGAGCTGGAAAATATCATCCTGAGTGAGGTAAATCAGTCACAAAAGAGCACACATGGTATGTACCCGCTGATAAGTGGATATTAGCCCAAAAGCTCAGAATACCCAAGATACAACTCATAGGCCACATGAAGCTCATGAAGGAAGACCAAAGTGTGGATACATTGATCCTTCTTGGAAGGTGGAACAAAATACCCATGGCTCAAAGCCAACCAACAGACTGAGCATAGGGTCCCCGATGGAGCAGCTAAAGAAAGGATCCAAGGAGCTAAAGATATTTCCTCCACAGGAGAAACAATAATATGTAACAACCAGTAACCCCAAAGCTCCCAGTGACTAAACCACCAACCAAAGAGTACACATGGAGGAACCCATGGCTCTAGCTGCATATGTAGCAGAGGAGGGCCATTTCAGACATCAATGAGAGCAGAGGCTAAGAAGGCTTGATGCCTCAGTGTAGGGGAATGCCGGGCCAGGAAAGTGTGTGAGGAGGGAGCTTGGTAGGCAGGACTTGGGGTGGGGGTGGAATAAGAGGTTTTCAGAGGGGTAAAAGGAAAGTGGATATCATTTGAAATATAAATAAAGAAAATATGAAAAAACTCCATTAAAATTTCCTTCCAATAAATTTGATAAACTGTAAAAACAAAAAACAAACAAACAAAAATAATAGGACAAAGTGGGGTTGCATGGTTGATCTATTCTCCTAGAATAGAATAGGAAACATTTCATTGGATGGTATTGCATTGGTGAGATAGCATTTTTGGAACATAGTATTGGGAGGCATAGCATTAGGAGTAAAACATTGGGAGAAAGGGCATTGTTAGAACAGAACAGGAGGAGAAAGCAAGATTAGAAGGAGAATGCAGAGTGGAATAACTTAGAAATTATAAGGAAACAAGTAAGCAATTGCAGAATGCAGAGGGAAAGAGGAAAAAGAAGCTACAGTGAGAGCAGGAATAGACAGGCTTCTTACTAGGGGACAGAACAGGTCTTTTCTTTATAACAAGGCAAGCGTAGACTTACTAAAGAAAACAAATCTTTCTTTGTTACAGACTTTACTTTAATTTTTTTAGCAATAAAATGGTAGAAACATTTCCCTCCTCTATGCAATAGAGATTGGAACCCATTTTTCATCCAGAATGAGTGAGTTCTTCCTACACTGGCTCTTGGTCTTTTGCTCCATATACATATCTAAGTATTGATATGTGTTATTAAGTAAGTAATTTTGAGACAGGTATGCAAGATGGGCCCAGATGGTTTGAATGGAGATGTATTAATGTATAAGCATGAATCTATATATGCCTTTATGTGAGTTTAATCCATATTTGCTTGTGTTGGCTTTTCCTTCTGAAAGTGTGACTCTCTTCTCCCTGGTCTACAGAGTGAGTTCCAGGACAGCCAGGGCTATACAGAGAAACCCTGTCTCAAAAAAAAAAAAAAAAATTAAAAAAGAAAATCCAAAAAAAAAAAAAAAAGTAGAATAGGGGCTGGAGAGATGGCTCCAGATGGTTCCAGAGGTCCTGAGTTCAAATCTCCTAGTTCAATAAAAGGTTATTTCACCAACCTTCCACCTAGCCAGACAAGCAATAGGCATCTGAACAAAAGAGAAAGACTCTAGTAACTGATCCTTTACTTAATCTCCTGCTGTTTTAAGATGAGGTGCTAAATGCCAGAAACTGTAGCTTCTGGACTCAGAGGAACTCAGGCAGGTCAGTTAACTCAGCAAAGTGACTTAGCCTTAAGATAGGTAAACGTTTTATTATTAAACAGCAATCCTAAATATCTCACAAGATCAAATCTTGCCCCTGCAGATGCTCTTCCCTTTCTGTTGCCTCAGAAGGAACCAAGAAAGAATACCTAGAGGTGACCCCTGGGACATTGAGTGTTGAAAGGCAATTTCATTTAGATTGCCTTCATATGTATTTATATTTTAAGAAACTTCTACTAGACTAGATATACAAGACCCCTCAAATGGCCCTTAACTTTCCCTTCTCTGCATTTACCCCTTTGCCCCTCATTTTCATATCCTCTCCATATGAGTTTATGCATGACACTCCACCCCCAATGATGCATAACTGCGTTATTTTTTCATATTTGGGAGACTCATCCCTTCTCTGGAGTCCTTTCATCTATACCCAGCCTCTGTGTTTATGCTAAGTGTAGCTTGCACTTGGAAGACTTAACATGTAGCATCCATATGTAACTGAATATACATGTTACCTCTCTTTCTCAGTCTAAGTTACTCACTCTGAATGATTTTTTCCTCTAGCTGTTTAAAATTTCATGGTTTCTCTTTTCTCCTCCTCCTCCTCCTCCTCCTCCTCCTCTTCTTCTCCTTTTTCTTCTCCTTCTCTTCCTCCTCCTTCTCCTTCATCTTCTCCTCCTCCTCCTCCTCTTCTTCCTCCTCCTCCTCTTCTTCCTCCTCCTCCTCTTCTTCCTCCTCCTCCTCTTCCTCCTCCTTCTCCTTCTTCTTCCTCCTCCTCCTTCTCCTTCTTCTTCTTCTCCTCCTCCTCCTCCTCCTCTTCTTCTTCTTCTTCTTCCTCCTCTTCCTCCTTCTCCTCCTCCTTCTTCTCCTTCTCCTTCTTTTCTTCTTCTTCTTCTTCTTCTTCTTCTTCTTCTTCTTCTTCTTCTTCTTCTTCTTCTTCTTCTTCTTCCTCTTCCTCTTCCTCTTCCTCTTCCTCCTCCTCCTCCTCCTCCTCCTCCTCCTCCTCCTGTTCCTCCTCCTCCTCCTTCTTCTTCTTCTTTCTTCTATTTTTTTTCTTATTTATATCAGCTGAGTAATATTCTACCAGCTGGGTGTGCCTCTGCTCTTGGGGTGTCCAGGCAGTGTTAGATGCTTGTTAGTATTAATTAATTATGTAATTAATACAGTGTTAGTATTCACAGGAGAAACAGTCTTCTCCAAGAGGTTTGCAGTGAAACACTTCTTATTTATAGGAGGTAACAAGGGCTACATAAACCTTGGGGAGTGGGTGGGGTTTGGTGGGTAAGTGTACATTATTGGCTGGTGCTGAGGTACTGAGAATGCTTCATTTACATGAAGAGGAATTCCAGGTGTATGACCGACATGTCCAGCAATTTATAGGGAGAAAGGGAGTTAAAACTGGAATTTGACCACCAGGCAACATGACTACCTCAAGTGTGGCAGAGAAGGGGGTTGCAAGGTTTACATAAGCTGGGATATGCAGGCCCAGATCAAGGAGTAAAATAGTCTTACTCCTGTCTGTCTCGGGACAAGAATTTTTAGGGTTTGGAAACACTCAACCTCACTCTTGCTTTGGATTAGTGCCCCTAGTCATGTGGCTTTCTGTCATCATTTTATGTGTTGATGTACTACATTTTCTTCATCCAAAAACCTTCATTGTATCCAATATCTAGCAATTAATAATATAGCAGTCATAAACATGAGATAGGATGAAGAGTCCTTTGTTTAGCTATCCAATATTGGTATAGTACGATCCTGAGAAAAAGCAATTCCTAGTTTCCTGAGAAACTGCCAAACTGATTTCCATAGTAGTCAATGTTTGTGGTGATCTTAGCAATGCCATCTTACTATCTGATCTGATGAACAGCCATAGGGATTAAATAAAGCTTACATTGTTTTGGGAACTGAAGCCTCACTAACCAACAATTCACATAGAGGCTCTCATACATAGGATAATTAGAAAGCTACTACTTCTGATAGCAGCAGACAGGAAAGGTATTGCTTTCAAATCTATATTTCTTTTATAAAATTTTGAGTCAAGGACATGTAGTAATGTAGGTTAGCATCATAATCCTACTCCATTCCACTTGTCTCAGTCTTCTAAGTATGCCACACTGCATGCCTTGAAACTTATTTTCTGTTCACCTTTACCAACAACAATTATATCTGACCATGAGGAGAACAATTTCTTTAGTACATACTTGTGCCATGGTGGCCTATATCATCAAAAACATGAAGATTTGGGTCAGTCATTTATGAGTGAGCAGTAATAAAGTTACTACCATTTTCATATATTTTAAAAAAGAAATGTGAAGACTGAAGAACTTAAACTAACAAACGTGATAGAGCTATGAGATTGACTTTCATGAACAGAATTGTAATTGGTAGTTTAATTTCATCCCATTGTCTGTCACCTCACTGTTGCAGGAAATATTAAAAAGACCCGCAGGCACCCCACTATATTGCCTTCCTACTCTCTGCCCCAGTTTGATCCTGCCAACTCTTCTCTAGACTAACCTCAGCAGTGACTGATCACAGTCTTCCCAGCACCAGTTCACTAGTCTCATAGCTACTCAAATCTTTTCAGCCATAAACCCTTGTGGTCAGCAGTCCCACATTCCAGTAACACAGAAAAACAAAACTCTAGAAACTTATAATAAACAGATTTCTATATCAATAAATTCTCAATTCACAAATTGCCCACACAGTATTTTCAGGGCCAATTTATAATGGCACAAGCTGCCCACCTAGATTAGACAAGTTACACCAATTACTCTATCTCTATATGATAACATATCTATCTGTGGCTATTTAAAGCCTTGCTGGTTCTGAATAATCCTGACCATCTGCCTCCATCTTGGCGCCTTCTTTCTCTTTCTCTGCAACTCTTAGCTCCACCTCCCTATTCCTTGTCCAATCACAGGCCTCCTACTGCACTAACATTTTAATGTAATTGCAAAGGGAAAATCCTGCCACACCTCACTAAATTCTGTTCTTACTTTAAATAAGTTTCCCATATAGTTCACTAAATTTCCTATGTAAACGTACATAGCAAAAAGGACTTTATTCTCTTAATTATTTTAATTAAAAATAAAATGAAGCACAAAACGGTCCATACGATGTTTTGAAATATAAACAAATTGGGAAGTAGTCATATCATGTTAACTGACATTTGCATTACTTCATATATTTCTATTTTCTGGTAGAAACACTTTAAATCAATCCCTAAGACTTCCAAAAATACAATAACTACTGATTATAATTATTATATATAATGCATCTCTGTAACTTAACTAAAGGATTGTATCCTTTGGACATATATTTCTAATCCTATCTCACTCATAACTCTTAGAATTATGTTTCCTTCCGATATTTCTGGGTTTGTCAAACTTGTACATAAGGTGACATATGTTAAGAACTTCTTACTCACCAACTTTATTGGATATGTTGGGCTACTTATAGTGTATGTTTGCATTGTGGTGCAAAATCACAGTCCCAGCACCAATAAAAAATGAGAAGAACTTCATCCCACTAACACTGTATTTAGAAAAATATGACAGTAGTATATGGGCTAAATTTATTCAGACCCCATCTGTTCATATATTTTCACACTTATTTTACACTTTATAGACTTTATGTCTATAAAGAAATGAATAGGTTTATGAATGGGTAAATTCATATATAGTCTGTATATGTATGATGTCAAATATTTTCTCTTGTATTATATTAACCATAAACTGTCTTGAGGGTGAATCATTTTAAAATACTTTAATTTCAATGTCCCAGGTGTAGTTTATATAACTATATTTTATGGAAAGGTTTTGCCTCCATGCCACATGAATTTGTGGATATATTTTGTTCTGATCGTTCCACTTTTTTGCTTTTTATTTGATTGTTAATTTAAGAATATTTAAGTTTTACAATTAATATTTTTGTTCATATAAGTAGTTCAATTGGTACTTTATTTTCATCTTCTATAGTACTATTTCAGTTCTCTTGTCAAAACATAGCTATATTAAATGTCAGAATTTATTACTGGACAGTTATGTAATTATTATTCTGATTATTCCATTTAATGTCCTTGATTGTAATAGCTTTAGAAGAAGTTTGAGTTGTTTTCTCAGATGCCCAAAATATTTTATATGAACCTCAAGATAAGCCTGTCATTTTCTATAAGAAAGCATAATAAAATTAAGATCAGGACTTTACAGTGTAGACGAGTATCTTTTTCATCATATCTAGCCTTCAGATTCCGGAACACAAATATTATTGCTTTACTTAAATAAACTTTAATTTATTTAAGTAGCTTTATGCTTTTTTTACATTTATATTTAACTTCCTTTTTGCTGATGTTGTAAATGGACTATATTTTTAAACTTTCAATTTGAAACTCCTCTGTCTAAAGGTATAATCAATATTCCTATGTTGTTTACTGTGATAAATTTGCTAAACATTCATTAGTTCTGACATTTTTATCTTTAGGAATTCCTATGTATAAAATTATATTTTGCAAATAGAGACAAATTTATCTTCTTCTCTTTCATAGTTTTTATCTTAGAAGAGAATTCTGTACTTTGAGAAAATATGAAAGCTTCTGCTAGCTGTGAACTTACATTAAGAGTCGTAAATCAACAGTCAGAATTCTGACTAAACAGATGTCAGATATGCTCAGCATCACTTTCATTTTAGGTTGTTGACTTTTTCCCCCTAGGTTTCCTTATACTCCCTCCAACTCAAATGTCATTAACCTATTGACTGAAGTGAGCCCGAACCTCCCAAAGAAGGTTAAATATATCAAATTAGAAGTGAAAGTTTCATAGAAATATTGGCCCATAAGCCCATTATAAGCACACTTCGAAGCTCTACCATATTATATGTCAATTTCTGTGAAGAAACAGCATGACCAGTGCATCTCTTACAGAGAAAAGCATTTAATTAGTTCTTGCTTGGAGTGTCTTGTATTCTTGATTCTAAAGCCAGAATTGAACTGCCAAGTTCTGCTTCTTGCTGGGGTTGAAACATGGCCTCCTTCAACAACACCTGCATTAGCTTTCAGTTTTCCATAGTTCCCTTAACAGCTTAAGCTTACCTATAATTCCTTCTCTCAATTTGGAAGTTTAGCTAGGTGGGGTCTTGTCCTGAGGTCACCACTCCCTTTATTCCATTTAGGATCAGGCTTTTCTTTAAACAGCTTATTTCCTTGAGCCCAGGACTTAGCTTCATTACACTTCCTAGTTCTCTTTCCTCAGACTGCACAGTCTGTATTTTTCCTTCCTCTACTTGTTCCTTTTCCTTATAGATTTATATACATGCAACCATTAATAGCCACACTACAGAGTCAATACTAGGCTACCTTGAAATCTTCTTTGCCAATGCCATTCATGCAAAACTCTTTAATTTAGCTTCAGGCAGATTTGGTTTTTGGACAAGAGCAGAAAACAACCATATTCTTTGCCAAAATATCACAAGAATTATCTCTAGGCTACTTACTAATATCTTCTCCGAAACCTCTTGTGCCAGGCTGACTTAATCTACATTAATATCAGTATCAATATTTTTCATGCTCTTACTAGTATGACCCATTAAATCCTGCATAAAGCATTTAACTGCTTTCCTAATCCAAAGTTACAAAGCCACCAACAAACAGCATGTTCCAGTCTGCCAGCAATATCCCACTCCCTGATATCAACTTCTTAGCCATTGTTCTAGTATAGCAACTAATATAGAATCACATCAACTTTTATAGCAAAAAGCACTTAGTTGGAACTTGGTTAAGGTTTCAGAGGTTTAGTCCATTATCAGCATGCAGGTTAGCATGACAGCAGGCTGAAGAGGGAACAGACAGTTCTGTATTTAGATTCATTGCTAGAGAAATAGAGACACAGGGTCTGGCCTGGGCTTCTGAAATCTCAAAACTCACCCCTAGTGGCACAGATCCTCAAACAAGGCCATACTCACTCCTATGGATTGCTTTCTGTAGCAGTGGAGGTCAGTTGAAATCTAATTAGTCAAATAAGGCTTGAGCTTGTGATTGGGCAATGGAAAAAGAAGACAAAACTGGCCTGAAAGTTTTAGAGAGGAGGAAAAAAATGGGAAGGGACAGAGAGAAGATGGAGGCAGAAGATGAACCTGATCCATGTGGCTGGAAAGAGTCACAGGTAGCTGTGGATATCACAGAAGAAAAATAGAGAAATATATGATGCATTTGCCCTATCTAGGTATGTGTCTTGTGTTTATATCAATTGAGCTTTGAGTTCTTTGTGTGGGCATGTTGGGGGTTATAAATATGACTGATCCTCTTTCTCCGCACCCTCTCCAACACCTGCTGTCTCCTGAATTTTTAATCTTAGCCATTCTGACTGGTGTAAGATGAAATCTTAGGGTTGTTTTGATTTGCATTTCCCTAATGACTAATGAAGTTGAGCATTTTTTAAGATGCTTCTCCGCCATCCGAAGTTCTCCAGGCGAGAATTCCTTGTTCAACTCTGTACCCCAGTTTTTAACCACTGCTGGTGGGGTTGCAAATTGGTACAGCCACTCTGGAAAGCAGTCTGGCGGTTCCTCCGAAAACTGGGCACCTCACTTCCAGAAGATCCTGCTATACCACTTCTGGGCATATACCCAGAGGATTCCCCACCATGTAATAAGGATACATGCTCTACTATGGTCATAGCAGCCCTATTTATAATTGCCAGATGCTGGAAAGAACCCAGGTATCCCTCAACAGAAGAGTGGATGCAAAAAATGTGGTATATCTACACAATGGAGTACTATTCAGCCATTAGAAACAATGAATTCATGAAATTCTTAGGCAAATGGATGGAGCTAGAGAACATCATACTAAGTGAGGTAACCCAGACTCAAAAGGTGAGTCATGGTATGCACTCACTAATAAGTGGTTATTAACCTCGAAAACTGGAATACCCAAAACATAATCCACACATCAAATGAGATACAAGAAGAAAGCAGGAGTGGTCCCTGGTTCTGGAGAGACTCAGTGAGGCAGTATTTGGCAAAACCAGAACGGGGAACTGGGAAGGGGTGGGAGGGAGGACAGGGGAAGAGAAGGGGGCTTACGGGACTTTCGGGGAGTGGGGGGGGGCTAGAAAAGGGGAAATCATTTGAAATGTAAATAAATTATATCGAATAAAAAATAACAATAAAAAAATATGACTGATAAATTATAAGCCTCTGGAGTTTTTGTTATAAGGGGCTAGGGGTTTAGGGCCAGCAGTGTATACTCTCAGCAGGCTAGCTTGGGAAATGTGAGTGGGTCTGTGACATGTTAACCATAGGAACCTGGGAAGACTGTGGCTTACAACTCCCCTGGGGAAGGGAAGAATGTGTTACCAGCGTGTTGCCAGCATTAGCGTGGATTGCTTTGTTAATAATTACATTCTACATGATCCAACAAGATCGTATGTCCTACTCTCTCTCAAGTAGCACTACTCCCTAATGTCCATGCATTAAAATATTTTCAGCCTTTTGGAACTATTAAGAAGTACATTACAGTACAGGGTATGCGTGACCAGATAAGGTTATCTAAATGAAAATATTTATGGTAATAATAAAAATACCTCTGCTTCTTATAAATAATAACACTATTTCTGAAAACCAGTTTCTACTATGTATGTGTCACAAAACCCAAATGAACATGAGTGTAGGCATCACATATAAAACCTTGAAAATAGTAGAAGTCCTAGCCATCATGTGAGAAATCATAAAATAACTTCTAAGATTGTTATTATGGACAGAACTTTACCATGTACTTGGTACCCATGACATGGTTGACATGAAAAGCTGCAAGTGGTTTCTCTTCATTTTCCCCTTTGAAGGCAGTAAGTAACAAAATCTGAGGTCATCCTGTCACAATGTGACCTGAAAATTATTTCTTTTTATGTGTTCTTCAGGCAGTTGTCTGTGTGACATGTTATATATTCCAATCTCAGAACTTTGCATGCCATTAAATGGTTATTATGTCAATCTTTCATAGAACTCTATAGAGGAAAATGGGCACATTTTGCTAAGGTAAATATAGTGGTTTTATAAGAAAACACACACATTTCCCTTGTTGATAGCTCTGATTTTTCTAAAGTGACTCATTTTTAAGTTTCATGTTTTTTTCATACAAATCACCAGAACAAAACAAACTCTTTAACAACTTAAGGAGTCATCAGACATTTCACAGTCCCATTTAAGGCAGAATAGAGATATATCTAATACTAAGTACAAATAGTTTACATATGTACATCAATGTTGAAGCATGGAAGCCTGGGAATCACATTATCTTAATATATACAGCAACTTGTATCTTGCATCAGTAGCCAGTGATAAGTTGTATTCTATTCTAAACTCTTCAAAAACTAACTCTACCATTTCCCTTGTTTTGTACTTTCATTTTCAATAGTTTCTTTTTGGAGATATAAAGATTTTTGATTTCACAAATACCTAGGATAGAAGGGCATCAGGCTCCTTTACTTTAAATTCATGAATATTTACTTTTTCCCAAAGACAGGAGTACTAATCTGTCAGGGATCTTTTAAAAATTATTTGTTATATGGTTTTATAATTCATACCATACCTACTCTGTGTTCATACTCATTCTATGTTAAACCACTATTTACCTCTCTTGCTTAAAAATATAAGCAGCTAGGGATTATGGTAAAATACAGCTACCAAGGAAGAAAATTTGCATAACCTCTACTACCCAGCCTACCAGCTTCCAACTGAGCTGTGTGGTGTCCTGAGCATTAAACAACTCTGCTTCTATGGTGTACCCACACAGAGAAAAACAAGTCACCATATATGTGAATGTCGTACACCCATTTGGCTACTAGAAATTTCTACTGCTGCTTTCCATTGATCAGTTAGCTCAACTTGCTTTGTCCACTCCTAGGGAGAAATTAATAAACTAGTCAATTGCAAATTAGCTTTCATACTTGACAATGACCATTTACAAGCAAACACCTTGTACTTCATTAAACATTTGTCCCCAAATTTCCTCTCCTTTTCCTCTATCTATGATAGATACAATAAGCTTACATGCTTCTTAATTCCCACGTTGGTTTTGGTGTTTCATGGTAGTAAGCTAATATAGTGGCCATTGACTGGATTATTACTGTATCCCAAAGGCCATATATAAGAATTTGAGCCTCTAGAATAGTAGTATCAGAAGAGAATATAGATTTTAGTAGGGAGGGTCTTCAGATTACTTGGCAACAAAAGACAAATCCCACATGATCTCGCTCCTGTGTTGAATCTAAGAAAACTGATCTCACAGAAGGAAAGAATAAAATAATGTCTTATGGTGGATGGAAGCAAAGGGGTGTTGTTGCAAAGTTTCAACTACAGGGAAAAATTACAAGAGATGCATTTTGCATGATAGCTGTAATTAGCGATATATTGTAGTTTTGAAATAGTCTTTACCATCAACATGAGAACAAAAGCAATGCTCATGGTAACTAGGCTTGTTCATTTACAGTGCGCAAACAATTCAAATCTTCATGTTGTGCATGGCAAGTACATTTTGTTGTTAAAATAATTATTTAAAATAATGACCTAAGAAATGTAAAGAATAAATGCATATTCTACCAATGTTGACTTCCTGGTTTTAATATTGTGCTAAATTTATCATAGATAGCCACATTGAAGGGACTGGGTAATACATTCTTGGAACCCTAAATAAACCCATACTATTTCAAAATTAAAGCTAAGAAAAATGTATACCAGAGAATCTCAGTTTCTCTATTGAACTAGTAATAAAAATAGAATTTTTTTTAAATTTATAAAACATAGTGGCCATTTTTTTTTTTACTTATTTACTTTACATTCTGCTCACTGCCTTCCTCCTGGTCACTCACCCCACAATCCTTCCTCTATCCCCACTCCCCTTCTTCTCTGAGTGGGTGGGGGTCACCCCTGGGTATCTAGTCACCCTTGCACTTCAAATCTCTGCAAGGCCAGACAATAAGCAGCCCAGGTAGAATACATCTCATCAATGGGCTTTTGGCATAGCCCCCTTTGCAATTGTCTTGGACCCTCATGAAGACCAAGGTACACATCTGTTAATACATGCAAGGTGGCCTAGGTCCATGTGTGTATGTTCTTTGGTTGGAGCTTCAGTCTTTGAAAGCCCTAAGGGTCCAGGTTAGTTGATTCTGTTGGTCTGCCTGTGGAGTCTCTATCACCTTTGGGGCCCACAATCATTCGTCCATATGAGTCCCCAAGCTCTATCCACTGTTTGTCTGTGGGTGTCTGGATCTGTCCAAGTCAGATATTAGGTGGAGCATTTCAAAGTACAGCCACGCTAGGCTCCTGTCTGCAAGTGTAGCAGTGTATTATTAATAGTACAGGATAGCCCAAGTGAGAAAGCTTAAATTTCACGTAGACGGTGGAATAAAATAGTAATAAAAGAAAGATGGAGGAGACCACACAGAAGCCACATCAGAACTCTGCCTCCCGCCAGTCAGTTACGAGGGCTCCATATTGGTTCTCGGTCGCCAGAGAAATCAGACTGAGGTAGGCAAATATAACCGGAGACCAACATCGCGGGGGTCTAAGCCCAACGGGCATTGGCCTGCACCCAGGCCCTGGACTGATCGGGGGTCCACCGGGGTGCAAACCCGGCCAGGAGGTTTTTTTCCTCCCGGGCCTGCGAGCGCACCACCACCATTTTGCCTAAGGGAAGCCAGGGAGACCTAGCAGGCAAAACCAAACCGGCTAACAGGCATAGCCCGAGGTGGACATAGCAGGGGTCTCAGACGGTCAGGCCCTGGACTGCCCCCAGGTCCTGGGCTGCTCGGTGGGCCATCTGTGTGCAGACCCAGCCAGGAGCTTGTTTGCCTGGGCCCGCGCACTGCTGCCATTTTGCCTACGGGAAGCCAGAGAGACCTAGCAGGCAAAACCAAACCAGCTAACAGGCATAGCCCAAGGCGGACATAGCAGGGGTCTCAGACGGTCAGGCCCTGGACTGCCCCCAGGCCCAGGACTGCTCGGTGGGCCATCTGTGTGCCGACCCGGCCAGGAGGTTGTTTATCGGGGCCATTTGCACACCACCGCCATTTTGCCTACGGGAAGCCAGAGAGACCTAGCAGGCAAAACCAAACCAGCTAACAGGCATAGCCCAAGGAGGACATAGCAGGGGTCTCAGACGGTCAGGCCCTGGACTGCCTCCAGGTCCTGGGCTGCTCGGTGGGCCATCTGTGTGCTGACCCAGCCAGGAGCTTGTTTGCCCGGGCTGGCACGCACCGCCTCCATTTTGCCTACGGGAAGCCAGAGAGACTAGCAGACAAAACCAAACCAGCTAACAGGCATAGCCCAAGGCGGACAAAGCAGGGGTCTCAGACGGTCAGGCCCTGGACTGCCCCCAGGCCCTGGGCTGCTCGGTGGGCCATCTGTGTGCCGACCCGGCCAGGAGGTTGTTTATCCAGGCCAGTTTGCACACCACCGCCATTTTGCCTACGGGAAGCCAGAGAGACCTAGCAGGCAAAACCAAACCAGCTAACAGGCATAGCCGGAGGCGGACATAGCAGGGGTCTCAGACGGTCAGGCCCTGGACTGCCCCCAGGCCCTGGGCTTCTCGTTGGGCCATCTGTGTGCTGACCCAGCCAGGAGGTTGTTAGCCCAGCAGACTCTCCCAGCACTCTCAGGGAACTCGCGCACGCCACCATCCTAGCCACCTGACACACCCAATTAACACCCACAGCTGAGGGGAACTTTGCACCGACATTGGCCTGCCAGGCTTTTGCCTAGACTCAGGGCCTGAGCAGCTAGGCTAGCCTTGTGTGCACCAACCCGGTTGGGAGTTCTGCTGCCCAGATCAGCCTGGGCGGCAGCACCACATCTCCAAGTCCTGCAAGTGGCTAGCTGGGTTTCCGGGCGGCCAGCTGGGAGAAGTCAGTGTGCTCCAGTGAATCCATCGGGCCCCAGCGGGAGCCTTCGGGTGCCTGCTTTGGGATCTGAACAGCCTGGGCAGCAGCACCCTGTCTACAAGCAGTGCAGGAGGTAAGCTGTGCACCAGAGGCCAACTGGGAAGGGGCAGCTTGCACTGGTGAGTCCAGCACTGACAAGACAAACTAACACCAGTGAGAACTAGATGGCAAAAGGCAAACGCAGGAACGTCACTAACAGAAATCAAGGCAATATGGCAACATCTGAACCCAATTCTCCTCTACCAACATGTCCTGGATACCCCATCACACCAGTAAAACAAGATTTGGATTTAAAATCACTGGTCATGATGCTGGTACAGGAACACATGAAGGACATACTTAAAGAAATTCAGGAGAAAATGGATCAAAAGTTAGAAGCCCTTGCAAGGGAAACACAAAAATCATTGAAAGAAATCCAGGAGAATACAAAAGCCAACAAGGAGGAATTGCAAAAAACACTTAAAGAAATACAGGAGAACTTTGGTCAACAGGCTGAGGTCATGAAAGACGAAACACAAAAATCTCTTAAAGAAATACAGGAGAACTTTGGTCAACAGGCTGAGCTCATGAAAGAGGAAACACAAAAATCTCTTAAAGAATTACAGGAAAACACAAACATGCAAGTGAAGGAGCTAAGCAAAACCATCCAGGATCTAAAATCAGAAGTAGAAACAACTAAGAAAACTCAAAGGGAGACAACTTTGGAGATAGAAAGCCTTGGGAAGAAATCAGGGGACAGAGATGCAAATATCAACAACAGAATACAAGAGATAGAAGAAAGAATCTCAGATGCTGAAGATTCCATAGAAACCATGGACTCAACAGTTAAAGAAAATGCAAAATGCAAAAAGCTTGTAACCCAAAATATCCAGGAAATCCAGGACACAATGAGAAGACCAAACCTAAGGATTATAGGCATAGATGAGAGTGAAGATTTACAACTTAAAGGGCCAGCAAATATCTTCAATAAAATTATGGAAGAAAACTTCCCTAACCTAAAGAGAGAGATGCCCATGAATATACAAGAAGCCTACAGAACTCCAAACAGACTGGACCAGAACAGAAATACTTCCTGTCACATAATAATCAAAACACCAAATGTTCTAAACAAAGAAAGAATACTAAAGGCAGTAAGAGAAAAAGGCCAAGTAACATATAAAGGAAGACCTATCAGAATCACAACAGACTTTTCACCAGAGACTATGAAGGCTAGAAGGTCCTGGGCAGATCTCATGCAGACTCTAAGAGAACACAAATGCCAACCAAAACTACTATATCCAGCAAAACTCTCAATCACCATAGATGGAGAAACTAAGATATTTCATGACAAAACCAAGTTTACCCAATATCTATCCACAAACCCGGCTCTAAAAAGGATAATAGGAGGACAACACCAATACAAGGAGGGAAACTTCACCCTGGAAAAAGCAAGATAGTAACCTTTCATCAAACCCAAAAGAAGTTAAGCATTCAAATTTAAAAAATAACGTCAAAAATGATAGGAAGTAACAATCACTATTCCTTAATATCTCTTAACATCAATGGACTTAATGCCCCAATAAAAAGACACAGACTAACTGAATGGATACGTAAACAGGACCCTACATTTTGCTGCTTACAGGAAACACACCTCAGGGTCAAAGACAAACACTACCTTAGAGTAAAAGGCTGGAAGACAATTTTACAAGCAAATGGTCTCAGGAAACAAGCTGGAGTAGCCATTTTAATATCAGATAAAATTGACTTTCAACCCAAGTCATCAAAAGAGACCCTGAGGGACACTTCTTGCTGGTCAAAGGAAAAATACAAAAAGAAGAACTGTCAATCCTGAACATCTATGCCCCAAATGCAAGGGCACCCTCTTTCGTAAAAGAAACTTTATTAAAACTAAAAGCACACATTGCACCTAACACAATAATTGTGGGTGACTTCAACACTGCACTTTCCTCAATGGACGGATCAGGAAAACAGAAACTAAACAGGGACACAATGAAACTAATTGACGCTTTGGACCAATTAGATTTAACAGATATATATAGAACATTCTATCCTAAAACAAAAGAATATACCTTTTTCTCAGCACCTCATGGTACCTTCTCCAAAATCGACCATACAATTGGTCACAAGACAGACCTCAACAAATATAAGAAGATAGAACTAATCCCATGCCTCCTATCTGATCACTATGGAGTAAAAGTGGTCTTCAATAGCAACAGAAACAACAGAAAACCCACATACACGTGGAAACTAAACAATACTCTACTCAATGATACCTTGGTCAAGGAAGAAATAAAGAAAGAAATTAAAGACTTTTTAGAACACAATGAAAATGAAAACACAACATACCCAAATCTATGGGACACAATGAAAGCAGTGCTAAGAGGAAAACTCATAGCCCTGAGTGCCTCCAAAAAGAAAATGGAGAGAGCATACATGACCAGCTTAATGACACACCTGAAAGCCCTGGAACAAAAAGAAGCTATTTCGCCCAGGAGGAGTAGAAGGCAGGAAATCATCAAACTCAGGGCCAAAATCAATCAAGTAGAAACAAAGAGAACCATACAAAAAATCAACAAAACCAGGAGCTGGTTCTTTGAGAAAATCAACAAGATAGATAAACCCTTAGCCAGACTGACCAAAGGGCACAGAGAAAGTATCCAAATTAACAAACTTAGAAATGAAAAGGGAGATATAACAACGGAAACTGAGGAAATCCAAAAAATCATCAGATCCTACTACAAGAGCCTGTACTCAACACAACTGGAGAATCTGGAGGAAATGGACAATTTCCTTGACAGATACCAAATACCAAAATTAAATCAGGACCAACTAGACCATCTAAACAGTCCCATAATGCCTAAAGAAATAGAAGGAGTCATAGAAAGTCTTCCAACCAAAAAAAGCACAGGACCAGATGGCTATAGTGCAGAATTCTACCAGACCTTCAAAGAAGAGTTAACACCAATACTCTTCAAACTATTCCACAAAATAGAAACAGAAGGAACACTACCCAATTCCTTCTACGAAGCCACAATTATGCTTATACCAAAGCCACACAAAGATCCAACAAAGAAAGAGAACTTCAGACCAATTTCCCTTATGAACATCGATGCAAAAATAGTCAATAAAATTCTTGCCAACCGAATCCAAGAACACATCAAAACGATCATCCACCATGATCAAGTAGGCTTTATCCCGGGAATGCAGGGTTGGTTCAATATACGGAAATCCATCAATGCAATCCACTACATAAACAAACTCAAAGAACAAAACCACATGGTCATTTCATTGGATGCTGAAAAAGCATTTGACAAAATTCACCATCCCTTCATGCTTAAAGTCTTGGAGAGAATAGGAATTCAAGGCCCATACCTAAACATAGTAAAAGCAATATACAGCAAACCGGTAGCCAGCATCAAACTAAATGGAGAGAAACTTGAAGCAATCCCACTGAAATCAGGGACCAGACAAGGCTGCCCCCTTTCTCCTTATCTTTTCAATATTGTACTTGAGGTACTAGCTCGGGCAATTCGACAACATAAGGAGGTCAAAGGGATACAAATTGGAAAGGAAGAAGTCAAACTATCATTATTTGCAGACGACATGATCATCTACCTAAGTGACCCAAAGAACTCCACTAGAGAGCTCCTACAGCTGATAAACAACTTCAGCAAAGTGGCAGGTTATAAAATCAACTCAAGCAAATCAGTGGCCTTCCTATACTCAAAGGATAAGCAGGCTGAGAAAGAAATTAGGGAAATGACCCCCTTCACAATAGCCACAAACAGTATAAAGTATCTTGGGGTGACTCTTACCAAACATGTGAAAGATCTGTATGACAAGAACTTCAAGACTCTGAAGAAGGAAATGGAAGAAGACCTCAAAAAATGGGAAAACCTCCCATGCTCATGGATCGGTAGAATCAATATAGTTAAAATGGCCATTTTGCCTAAAGCACTATACAGATTCAATGCAATACCCATCAAAATCCCAACTAAATTCTTCACAGAGTTAGAAAGAGCAATTATCAAATTCATCTGGAACAACAAAAAACACAGGATAGCTAAAACTATTCTCAGCAACAAAAGGAAATCTGGGGGAATCAGTATCCCTGACCTCAAGCAATACTACAGAGCAATAGTGTTAAAAACTGCATGGTATTGGTACAGTGACAGACAGGAGGATCAATGGAACAGGATTGAAGATCCAGAAATGAACCCACACACCTATGGCCACTTGATCCTCGACAAAGAGGCTGAAAACATCCAATGGAAAAAAGATAGCCTTTTCAACAAATGGTGCTGGTTCAACTGGAGGTCAGCATGCAGAAGAATGCGAATTGATCCATCCTTGTCTCCTTGTACTAAGCTCAAATCCAAATGGATCAAGGACCTCCACATAAAGCCAGACACTCTGAAGCTAATAGAAAAGAAACTGGGGAAGACCCTTGAGGACATCGGTACAGGGAGAAAGTTTCTGAACAGAACACCAATAGCGTATGCTCTAAGAGCAAAAATTGACAAATGGGACCTCATAATATTACAAAGTTTCTGTAAGGCAAAGGACACCATCAAGAGGACAAATCGGCAACCAACAAATTGGGAAAAGATCTTCACCAATCCTACATCAGATAGAGGGCTAATATCCAATATATATAAAGAACTCAAGAAGTTAGACTCCAGAAAACCAAACAACTCTATTAAAAAATGGGGTACAGAGTTAAACAAAGAATTCTCACCTGAAGAACTTCGGATGGCGGAGAAACATCTTAAAAAATGCTCAACTTCATTACTCATTAGGGAAATGCAAATCAAAACAACCCTAAGATTTCATCTTACACCAGTCAGAATGGCTAAGATTAAAAATTCAGGAGACAGCAGGTGTTGGAGAGGGTGTGGAGAAAGAGGAACACTCCTCCACTGCTGGTGGGGTTGCAAATTGGTACAACCACTCTGGAAATCAGTCTGGCGGTTCCTCCGAAAACTGGGCACCTCACTTCCAGAAGATCCTGCTATACCACTCCTGGGCATATACCCAGAAGACTCCCCACCATGTAATAAGGATACATGTTCTACTATGTTCATAGCAGCCCTATTTATAATTGCCAGATGCTGGAAAGAACCCAGGTATCCTTCAACAGAAGAGTGGATGCAAAAAATGTGGTATATCTACACAATGGAGTACTATTCAGCCATTAGAAACAATGAATTCATGAAATTCTTAGGCAAATGGATGGAGCTAGAGAATATCATACTAAGTGAGGTAACCACTCCAGTGGAGTGAAAGAGATATCAACTCACCTTCTAAACTTTTGACTCAGTATTTATCCTGTCTTCAAGAAAACATGCATGGAGGATAGAGCAGAGATGGAACTGGCCCAACTTGAGACCCATCCCATAGGTAAGCACCACTCCCTGACCCTATTAAAAACAGAAAATTTTTAGAGTGAAAAAACACAAAATTCAGAATAAAAGTTTTCTATAAGACTCAAAAGGTGAATCATGGTATGCACTCACTAATAAGTGGATATTAACCTAGAAAACTGGAATACCCAAAACATAATCCACACATCAAATGAGGTACAAGAAGAAAGGAGGAGTGGCTCCTGGTTCTGGAAAGACTCAGTGAAACAGTATTGAGCAAAACCAGAACGGGGAAGTGGGAAGGGGTGGATGGGAGGACAGGGGAAGAGAAGGGGGCTTACGGGACTTTCGGGGAGTGGGGGGGCTAGAAAAGGGGAAATCATTTGAAATGTAAATAAATTATATCGAATAAAAAAAAAAAGAAAGATGGAGGAAAGGAGAGGGGAGTGGGGAGGGGAATGGGGGTTCAGGATGAGGTATGGGAAAGGTCAGGAGAGATGCCAAGATGGCCATGAAAATGGATAGAAATTTGCAGCTGATGGTGGTGAAGAGGTAGAGGGCATCTCCAGGATGAGACAGAGATCTGGGATAAGGGAGGTGCCCAAGAATCAATGGAAGTGAACTTAGCTGTGCTTAGCACTACCTTAGGAATATGGAACCTGAAGAGGCCACCTCTTGTAGCTAAGTAGGAAGTCCAGTGGAGTGAAAGAGATATCAACTCACCTTCTAAACTTTTGACTCAGTATTTATCCTGTCTTCAAGAAAACATGCATGGAGGATAGAGCAGAGATGGAACTGGCCCAACTTGAGACCCATCCCATAGGTAAGCACCACTCCCTGACCCTATTAAAAACAGAAAATTTTTAGAGTGAAAAAACACAAAATTCAGAATAAAAGTTTTCTATAAGACAACTGTCTGCTGCACAAAGCCAGTTAAACCTTACAGAATTCTTAAATATCTTTTCAAATATTCTACAATTACATGAGCAAATTTTATAGTATTTTAGAATATTGATAAAGATTTAGATAAATCTTGATTGTCATCTTCTCAGCATCCTGTCTCATACCTAAAGTTGCTCAGTATTTCCTGGCATACATCTGTCTGTGCTGCCAAAGAGACAAACTAATTCACATTCAGTCAAGTCTGATCTCAGAGTGGAGAAGTTTCCCTGTAAGAATCAATAAAGACTCTGACTAAAATATGACATTTTGTAATTCCTTTGAAAAACAAACTGTAGTTGAGTTGTAAGTGATACAAATATTTCCATTTTATATTTTTGTGTTGGTGAATTAAGGTAAGTACTTACATACTATTCTTAAAAACATATTCAATATAATATTTAGGAAAACAAGAAAAATTTAAAAACGAAAAAAGGAATAATGCCAATCATCTCTTGATATGTTGACTTTAGCTTTTAGATTCTGTGACCTACTACCCAGATGTGATATCAACATCAATTTCCTTCAAGAAGTCTCATACATTGGAACTTGTTTCACATGTAATGGACCATTAAGAGAAGAGTGTCTTTGTCAGTTTATTTACTGATTGATTCATCCATTAGAAGGTGCTTCCAAGTTGGAGGAAGTATCACACTAGGGTACACCTACGTATCTTTATTTCTCTCTCTTCCCCCCTTTCTCCACCTCTTCTTCTCTCCCTCCCTCCATTTCTCCTTCACTTCTTCCCTTTTCTCCTTTAATCTTCACATGTCTTGTCTTCTCTTCTTTCTCCTTTCTCATTTTTTTCTTTCTTGTCTCTTCTCTACCCATCAACACACCTTTCACTCATTACCCTCCTTTCCGGCCAGGATGCAGTGAGTAGTTTATCTCCACTCTGTGAATCTGCCATCTTGTACTGGCTCTACATGAGCATGGAAAAACAGTCAAATAGCAATGAACTGAAGTCAAGAGTGCAAATAAGTGATGCTCCTTCATTTTGATTTGCTTAAATGTTTTATCACAGAAGAAAAGTAAGTAATATACCAACGTAGTTGATCTTCTTCTGAATGTTAGTATGCATAAAAATACTTCAAAAAAGTTTTAAGTTTATACATTTAAATATTTAGATTATAACTTAATTACATCATTTTCTCTGCCTTCCTTTCCTCCCTCTATTCCATATAATACTCCACACCACTCATACGGCCTTCTAAACTTATGGCTTCTTTTTAATTGTGTGTGTACATGTATGTATGCCACCTGTATGTATTATGTATTTTCTTTTCCATTTTGGTTCTGTTTTTTCTTTAATTATTTTCTTATTTCTTCTTTTCAAATAAGTGTATTTTTCATTACTTTAAGCTGCATTTCATGTGTTTTGATGTAATGAATTTTGCTATTTTTTTGTCAATGCAAAATTTCTTCATTTCCACTATGCTTTTTTCTTTAATCTTGGATGATTTAAGTCTGGAAATTTCATTTCACTTCTAATTTTTAAAACCATCTTTTCATACTTGATTTATGGCAATTGCTTTCTGATCAGAGAACTGTATTTATGTTGTTGAGTTTTTGAGTCTTTTGAGTCTTTGAGTATTGAGGAATCTGTATCTACTATGCTGTTAATCCTCTAAGTAAGTGGTTTTAATTTCATCAGAGCTTCTCCTGCTTGGGACTCTCCAGACTTTTATCACCACACCCAGGTCGTATGTATATGTTTTTCAAAAATTTTTATTGGTTCTTTGTGAACTTCACATTATGTATCTCAATCACAATAATTTCTTGCTCCCCTAGTATCTATGCCCCACCTTTGCCACCTCCCCCACAACAGAGAAAAAAATCACATTGTAGAGGCCTTAGTGTATAATGGTGTGCCTCATAGTATTTCCTTTTGTCTGCACTTCCTTGTTTGCAAATGTTTATTGCAGTGACTTATTGTTCTAGTTTGAGGCCTCTGGTTTCTGCTTCACTACCAGTACTGGATCCTCCCTGGAACTCCTCTCAGATATCCTATCATACCCGTTGTCATTGAGCTCCTATAGTTCAAGATCTGAAGGACCAGCCCCTTAATGCACCCCAGCAGTTCATCAATGTAGTAAATGTTGGGGTGGGCTATTGCTTTACACCCTGGATAGCCCGCTGCCCAACTGTACTTGCCCTTGGAGGTTGGGGATGAGGTGGCTCAGAATCAATGGCTAAAACTCTGGGAGTAGGTGAGAACAAGGCAACTAGCTCATTTATTAATTCTTGGGGAGCAACCTTTATACTCTCGATCAAATCCCATTGGTCCCAAACAAGCATGTCCTCCAAGTGGTAGTTCCCAATTGGCTGCCATTGTCTGTGTCACTAACCTCTAGGCTCTCACGCAGGCTTCAGTTTGTCCTTCATGTTGAAAGTGCCTCTGTGGCTGTTTTACCTTTATGTGGAAGTGAGCACCCTCAGTGAGGCCTTCTGTTCCTTCTACAGTGGGCCAACTCAAAGCCCTACATTTGAGCCTGAGAGGTACCTGAGCTGGCCAGATCACTGGCTATCTGGATTTCATGGCATCAACTGCTCACCATCAGCCCCCCATATCCAGGGCTCTACTGTGCTGCTCAGGTGAGGTGCAGGGACTATTCTCCTGAGTGCTGCATCAGGTAAGAGACAGGAGCAGTTCTTCCTCTGATGACCTCTGGACAATCCTCATGATTTTGGTATGTGGCAAGGGGCACAGTTTAGGGATCTCACTTCCTTACTCATTTCACCACAGGGCAGAGAATGTGTGGCCTGCTCTCCCATGATCACTCCACTGGAGCCAGGACACCCATATCCCTGCCGTCAGGGTCAGCTTTACTCTGTTGCTAAGGTGAGGGCAGGGCCAGCTCTCATGCTCTCATGACACCAGGGCCAAGTCTCCCACCTGCCACAGGTGGTAGGTAATAAGTAGTGAGAGAGGAAGAGGGTGTTTCTCCCTTGTCCAAGCCATCCCAGTGGTAAGGAGAGCTATTCCACACTCAGGTTCTTGGGGCTGGTTCGCCTGTGAGTCCCTGCAATATGTGGGCTTGCTCTCCTGTGTACTGCCTGTGGTTTAGAGTGAAGTCAACTGTCCTTGTCTCATGCCTTGAGGGCCAAATCTCCCATGATGCCCAGGTGTTAGCTTTCCACTTTATTGCTTCCACTTTGGAGTGAGCTTGGAACACATCAAACCTCATCCTAGCTCTGGTCAGAGTACTGTGAAGGAGGACTTGAGTACAACTAATCCTAGCAGAAGCCTTTACAGCCAAGGGTCATGAATCCACTTTAATTGACCATAACACTGAGGACCCAAGAAAGCTTTGCATAGCAGATTGTTACTTATCAGTTAAAAGATAATTTTGAGGGTGGAGATAAATAGATAGATGGCTCAGTGGTTAACAACATTGACTGTTCTTCCAGAGGACTAGGGTTCAATTCCCAGGACCAACATGGCAGCTCATAGCCATCTGTAAGTCAAGTTCCATTGGATCTGACTCCCTCACTCAGACATATTTGTAGATCAGACATCAGTATGCACGAAATTATAGTAAATTAAAAGAATTTAAATACTATATAATATCTTAAAGCTAGCATTTAAATATTAAAATGAAAATGCTTAGTAAAAGCAGCTAAACTATATTTTGTAATGGTCGTTAAGTCTTATATTCATGATATAAGAATCACACAAGAGCTATGAGTAGACCAATGAGTTTACATTTCAAAAGAATCAAATACAAATGAAATAGAAACTTAAAGTGTAAAATAACAGAATGTTCCATTGTAAACCTCTAACTCTCATCGTTGCCAAATATAAAATCATATTGTGGCTAGTATAGAAAGTAAAATAAATTACGCTATGGAACTTTACATAAAAATGAACAGTTTTGGTTGGAGCTTCCAGAGACTGATCTACCAACCAAACCTGTGTATTTTTACTATAAAGTAGTAACAATATGTAACATGGAAAAAAGGTAATGCTGGATGTGCCTGATAATATTAAAACAATCTGTGCTTAGCACAGACTATTGATCAGCAATACTAACCTTTAGTTTTCCTGAATTTAGGAAACATCATTGTTGAATTCCACTGTATCATTTACAGTTTATTCACAACTGTTCTGAATTCACATTTAATTCCTTAAAACTGGCTAGTTTCTGGGAGAAGGAAAAAGGAACTGGAGACAGATAAGCATTTGCAGACAACTGGACATTAGCTTCCTTTCTTGCCATTCAATGCACAGAGGCCTGGCATGACCATCAACTGGCAACTGACTCTGTGCCTGCTGCTATGAATTCTCTGGGTGCTCCATGACTCTGATGAGACTCTGGCTCTGACTGCCACCATACACCTGAACACCATTTGTGCCAATATTCCTGATGTGTTTAGAGCCATGTTCTGGCTATGAATCTTCTTTTCAGACTACTGGGTTTGTACTTGGGAAACTGAACATGAGGTTTAACAACAACCCTACTTTTTTAAAGGTACAATGTGAAAAATACAAGAAATCGCTGTGGAACCTTGGACAGACACAGGTCAGTAGAAGGCACAGTCTGTATACTCATTGCTTTGAAACAAAAACAGAAACTAAGGAAATGGAAAAAATCATTAGATCCTACTACAAAAGCCCATACTCAACAAATTTGGAAAATCTGGATGTAATGGACAATTTTCTAGGCAGATATCAGGTGACAAAGTCATATCAAGATCAGACTAACCATGTAAATGGTCCCATAATTCCTAAAGAAATAGCATCAGTCATTAAAAGTCTCCCAACCAAAAAAAAGGCCCAGGACCAGGTGGTTTTAGTGCAGAATTCTATCTGCCCTCCAAAAAAAGACCAATTTTCTTCAAACTTTTCCACAAGATAGAAACAGAAGGAAAACTACCCAATTCATTCTATGAAACCACAATTATACTTACACCTAAGCCACACAAAGACACAACAAAGAAAGAAAACTCCAGACCAATTCCGCTTATGAATATTGATGCAAAAGTACTCAATAAAACCCTCCCAAACCTAATCCAAGAACACATCAATGATCATCCATCATGATCAAGTAGGCTTCATTCCATGGATGCTGGGATGGTTCAATATATGGAAAGTCACCAATGTAATCCACTGTGTAAACAAACTTTTAAAGAAAAACACATTATTATCTTATTAGATGCTGAAAAATCATTTGACAAAATTCAACACCCATTCATAGTAAAAGATTTGGGAAAGATCAGGAATTCAAGGCCCATATCTAAAAATAGTAAAAGCAATATGCAGTAAACCAGTAGCCAACATCAAACTTAATGGAGAAAAACTTGAAGCAATCCCACTAAAATCAGGGATTAGAGAAGGCTGGTCACTCTCTCCCTACCTATTCAATATAGTACTCAAATTACTAGCCAGAACAATGAGACAACAAAAGGAGGCCAAAGGAATAAAATTGGAAAGGAAAAAGTCAAAATATTGCAGATGATATGATAGTATACATAAATGACCTCAAAATTTCCACCAGAGAACTCCTAAACCTGCTAAACAACTTCTGCAAAGTGGCTGAATATAAAATTAACTCAAACAAATCAATAGCCTTCCTCTACTCAAAGGACAAACATGCTGAGAAAGAAATTAGGAAAATGGCACCCTTCAAAATACTCAGAAATAATATAAAATACCTTTATGTGACTCTAAACAAGCAAGAGAAAGCTATGTATAACAAGAATGTCAAGTCTCTGAAAAAAGAAATAAAAGAAGATCTCAGAAGATGGAAAGATCTCCCATGCTCATGGATTGGCAGGTTTAATATAGTAAAAATGGCCATCTTGCTGAAAACAATTTACAGATTCAATACAATCCTTATTAAAATTTCAACTCAATTCTTTATAGAATTAGAAATAGCAATTTCCAAATTCATTTTGAATAACAAAAAACCTAAGATAGTAAAAACTATTCTCAATAATAAAAGATCTTCTGGGGGAATCACCATCCCTGACCTCAAACTGCATTACACAGTAATAGTGATAAAAAACAGTGTGGTATTAGTACAGAGATAGGCATGAAGATCAATGGAATAGAACTGGAGATTCAGAAATGAACCCACATGCCTATGGTCACTTGATATTTGAAAAAGGAACTAAAACCATCCAGTGGGAAAAAAGACGGAATATTCAACAAATGGTGCTGTTTCAACTGGTGGCCAATATGTAGAAGAATGCAAAGTGATCCATTCTTATCTCCCTGTACAAAGTTCAAGTACAAGTGGATCAAGGACTTCCATATAAAATCAGATACATTGAAACTCAGAGAAGAGAAAGTGGGAAAAATGCTTGGACACATGGCCCAATGGAAAATAACTATGGAATTCTGAGGACCCAGCTGTATCATTTCTGGGCATATATCCAAAAGATTCTCCAATGTATAATAAAGACACATGCTCCACTATATTCATAGCTGCCTTATTTATGATGGCAAGAAGCTGGAAAGTGTCCAGATGTCCTGCAACAGAAGAATGGATACAAAAAATGTGGTACATTTACACAATGGAGTACTACTTATTAGAGGGCTAATATCCAATATATACAAAGAACTCAAGAAGTTAGACCCCAGAAAACCAAATAACCCTATTAAAATATAGGGTACAGAGCTAAACAAAGAATTTTCACTTGAAGAACTTTGAATGGCTGAGAAGCATCTTAAAAAATGCTCAACATCATTAGTCATTAGGGAAATGCAAATCAAAACAACCATGATATTTCACCTTACACCAGTCAGAATGGCTAAGATTAAAAACTCAGGAGACTGGAGGTGTTGGTGAGGATGTGAAGAAAGAGGAACACTCCTCCACTGCTGGTGGGAATGCAAATTGGTACAACCACTCTGAAAATCATTCTGGCAGTGCCTCAGAAAACTGGGCATGTCACTTCTGGAGGACCCTGCTATACCACTCCTGGCATATACCCAGAGGATTCCCCAGCATGTAAAAAGGATACATGCTCCACTATGTTCATAGCAGCCCTATTTATAATTGCCAGAAGCTGGAAAGAATCCAGGTGTCCCTCAATGGAGGAATGGATGCAAAAAATGTGGTATATTTACACAATGGAGTACTACTATTCAGCCATTACAAACAATGAATTTATGAAATTCTTAGACAAATGGATGGAGCTGGAGAATATCAGACTAAGTGAAGTAACCCAGTCTCAAAAGATCAATCATGGTATGCACTCACTGATTAATGGATATTAGCCTAGAAACTTGGAATACCCAAGACATAATCCACATATCAAATGATGTCCAAGAAGAATAGAGGAGTAGCCCCTGGTTCTGGAAAGACTCAGTACAGCAGTGTAGGGCAGTACCAGAACAGGGGAGTGGAAAGGAATGGATGGGGGGAACAGAGGGAAGGAAGAGGGCTTATGGGACTTTTGGGGAGTGGGGAACCAGAAAATGAGAAATAATTTGAAATAAAAAAATATATCAAATAAAAAAAATGTGAAAAAACAATGACTTTGTGAAATTCCTAGGCAAATGAATGGAACTAGATAATATCATCCTGAGTGAGGTAACCCAATCACAAAAACACACACATGGTATGCACTCACTGATAAGTGGATATTAGCCCAAAAGTTTGGAATACCTAGGATATAATTTACAGACCACGTGAAGCTAAAGAAGAAGAAAGACCAAAGTATAGGTGCTTTGGTCCTTCTTATACGGGGAAAAATACACACTGGAACAAATACCAAGACAAAGTATGGAGCAGGAAAGACCGTCCAGAGAATGCCTCACCTGAGGATCCAAACACAGACACTATTGTGGATGCCAAGAAGTGCATGCTGACAGGAGCCTGATATAGCTGTCTCCTGAGAGGCTCTATCACAGCCTGAAAAATGCAGGGGCAGATGCTTGAAGCCAACCATTGGACTGAACATGGAGTCCCCAATGAAGGAGCTAGCAAAAGGACCAAAGGAGCTGAAGCGTTTTGCAACCCCATAGGAAGAACAACAATATCAACCAACCAGATCCACCAGAGCTCCCAGCGACTAAACTACCAAACTAGGTGTACACATGGAGGGACCATGACTCTAGCTGCATATGCAGCAGAGTATGGCCTTATGATTGTGAGTGGAGGCCCTTAGTCCTGTGAAGGCTGAATGACCCAGTGTAGGGCAATGGGAGGGTGAGAAGGTGGGAGTGGGTGTTGGTTGTTGGAACACCCTCATAGAAGCAAGGGAAGGGGGATGGGATAGGGAGTTTGGGGGGAGACCAGGAAAGGCGATAACATTTGAAATGTAAATAAATAAATTATCCAATTTTAAAAAAAGAAAATAGGAAAGGTGCTAACTCATATGCTGTATCTGTGTTAACTATAAAATTCTATCTCCAAGTTTAAAGCACTCAAAGTGAAGATCATTAACTTTAAGCACAGGAGAAACTATTTTTACTTTTTTCTTCCAATTTGTCTTTCCATCTTGTACAGTGATTAAACACAGCTGCTTACTATGTAAGAAGTCTAAGGTCTCTTGTCCTTGGTGAACTGTGCGTGTAAGATGATAAGCGGGTGAACAAACATGGCTGGCAAGTAAAACAGTAAATTCCTACTTAAAAGTATGCCTCCACTAAGCCTCTCTTCCAGGCCCCGAGCTACCATTTCTACAATTTTTTTCTGTCTGGGAAATAATTCATTTATTTTAAGTCAACTGTCACTCTAAGTGATTTAATACTGTAGTTAAAATATGCTTCAACATCTTAAAAAATGCTCAACTTCATTAGTCATTAGGGAAATGCAAATCAAAACAACCCTGAGATTTCATCTTACACCAGTCAGAATGGCTAAGATTAAAAACTCAGGAGACAGCAGGTGTTGGAGAGGGTGTGGAGAAAGAGGAACACTCCTCCACTGCTGGTGGGGTTGCAAATTGGTACAACCACTCTGGAAATCAGTCTGGCGGTTCCTCCGAAAACTGGGCACCTCACTTCCAGAAGATCCTGCTATACCACTCCTGGGCATATACCCAGAGGATTCCCCACCATGTAATAAGGATACGTGCTCTACTATGTTCATAGCAGCCCTATTTATAATTGCCAGATGCTGGAAAGAACCCAGGTATCCCTCAACAGAAGAGTGGATGCAAAAAATGTGGTATATCTACACAATGGAGTACTATTCAGCCATTAGAAACAATGAATTCATAAAATTCTTAGGCAAATGGATGGAGCTAGAGAACATCATACTAAGTAAGGTAACCCAGACTCAAAAGGTGAATCATGGTATGCACTCACTAATAAGTGGATATTAACCTACAAAACTGGAATACCCAAAACATAATCCACACATCAAATGAGGTACAAGAA
This sequence comes from Apodemus sylvaticus, assembly GCF_947179515.1. Classification (NCBI taxonomy): domain Eukaryota; kingdom Metazoa; phylum Chordata; class Mammalia; order Rodentia; family Muridae; genus Apodemus; species Apodemus sylvaticus. The sequence continues at coordinate 10,975,706 of NC_067473.1, forward strand.
GAAAGGAGGAGTGGCCCCTGGTTCTGAAAAGACTCAGTAAAGCAGTATTCGGCAAAACCAGAACGGGGAAGTGGGAAGGGGTCAGTGGGAGGACAGGGGAAGAGAAGGGGGCTTAGGAGACTTTCCAGGAGTCAGGGTCTAGAAAAGGGGAAATCATTTGAAATGTAAATAAATTATATTGAATAAAAAAAATTTAAAAAAATATGCTTCAAAACTTCCATCCTCAGTTCATCTTTATAATCATGCATATAGGGTTATAATTGTGTATACTTTTAGCCAATTCTGATAATTTATTTATGATGTTTAGGGATTCATTGAAGCAAAAATGAACTACAGGGTAGGTTGTTAAATGTGAAATTGGTAGCTGGTTAAAAAAAAGAAGAGTGAGAACATTTATCATTCTTTTATAAATTGAAAGGTGAAAGTGCTAGTACTGCTAAATTTCTGCAAATATGTATAGAACAAAATCTAGTGATTACACATGTTATGTAAAGTATTCCAATGATATTTAAATAAACCAAAGTGTATTGTGGCTTTCTACATTTTCTTCACTTTAAGAACAAGAAAGAATCTTGTTTTTCTGGTTGAATAAACACAAGGCCTCAGGGATATCATTTTAGTGTCACTTCATGTCAAACCAATACATTAAAACCAGTGCTTCAAATATTCGAACCCACCAGAGCAAAAAACACTCAGCAGAGTTAAAGGCAGGATAGCTGTGCTCTGGATTAGCTTCTAAGTGACAACTCTCCTCTGACTAGTCATGTGGATGCTTAGAAGAAGTGAATGAGCCATGACATGGGAATCTGCTAAACTAGTGCTCTGATTGTGCTTTAGTATGCACAGACTCATCACGTTGTAAATAACACGGGCTGACCCATCAGTCTCTAACATTCCTAATACAAGAGTGATTTCTTCTATTTTTGCTTTCCTCCCTTTGTAATTTGTCCCCTAAATCTATTTGTGTGGAACAAAAAGTGATTCTTCTGAACATCTGTAATACCCAGCTGCACAATGGCATTTGGATAGATGTGATTGATGGTATACTGGAAAGTAGAGATACAAATGTGGGCCAAGGCCAGTTTCCTTCTTGTTTGAACAATGGGACACTGAAAGCCCGAGTATTAAGTGTTTACTGGAATGGAGAGTCAGTAAGCAATTTCTAGCAAGATGCAGAGAGTGATACTGAATGACTTAACTGGGGTTATCATCCACTGGTATATCGCACCAGATATATCCTACCTCTGAAATGTTGGATACTTAGTAATGAACAATATGTTGCTTAATAAAGACTGCCCTTGCTATTACCTCGCCTTTCAACTGTTTCTCAGTATTCTGCTTTCTTTTTAATCTCACGTGTTTTGCCTCTTGAAGATCTTAGCTCTCCTTTTGTTCTGCTTAAAAGCTCCAGCAAAGATGGAAGAAAGTAACATCATTGATTAGAAGCTGCTGAATCAGTACACTAAAACCTTACAAAACCTTATAAACTACTTATAAACCTACAAGATTAATGATACTGGATCCTCTGCACAGTGATTTGTGCTTATGTGATTTGTGATTATCCTTGCCCACATCTGAACATTTTCCTAACATTTAAAATTCCATAGATAACTTTGTGAATTATATTTAAAAAACTATCTGAAGTTAACTTTAGTTATGCAAGCTTTTATCTCGACTTTTTTCACAAAAAATTGAAGGATAGCTGGATTTTATCACCAGGTGAGTGACAACCCAGGATTGTAGTTGACATATGAAAAGGTTAACTTCTTAGAATGACTGAAGTTTAGGGAATTTGCCTTTATTTTATTCATGGAGATACTTTATATGGGAATCAAAACTTCTATAATATAATATCTGTAAGATCATCTTACCATTAATTTTATAAGAGAAAAAATCTTATTATTCCAAATAAAATTTAAATGGCTCAAATCCTTCTTCATCAGTGTAAATGTGTTTCCCTATGAGTATGTGTGAAGGATAGAGGAGAGGTTCAGATGCCATGACACAGGAGCCATCGCCCTTGTTTTTGAGAAGGTCATTTGCTGGGAAACTAGCTAGTCAGCTTGTCCAGGGAATGCCCCTGCTTGCATTTCCTTGTTTCCCCTCAGAAGCTCCCCTAGCCCATCCCCCCTTTCCCTGTTCACTAATCTACCTACTCCTGCTTCCCTGTCCTGGCATTCCCCTTCCCTGGGGCTTTGAGCCTTCATAGTACCAAGGGCCTCTCTTCTTACTGATATGCCACAAGGCTATCCTCTGCTACATATGTGGCTGGAGCCATGGGTACTCTTTGGTTGGTAGTTTTGTTCCTGGGAGCTCTGGGGGTACTGGGTGGTTCATATTGTTTTTCCTCCTATCGGGCTGCAGCTCCATTGGTGCTTCAGCTCATTGGGTCCTTTCTCTAGCTCCTCCATTGGGGACCCTGTTCTCAGTGCAATGGGTGGCTGAGAGTGTCCCCCTCTGTATTGGTTGGGTACTGGCAGAGCCTCTCAGGATGCAGCTATATCAGTCTCCTGTCAGCAAGCTCTTCTTGGCAGCCACAATAATGGTTGTGTTTGCTAACTGTATATGGAATGGATCCCCCAGGTGGGGCAGCTGAGATTTCTTTTCTTTTTTCTTTCTTTCTTTTTATTTTTCTGGATTCATTGAGATATAAAGAACATATAAAACGAAAACAATTGGGCACAATGTGATGATTTGTTGTATCTGGATTTGTGAACCATTGGTCACAATCAAGCTAATTACAATCATCACATCCTGCAATTGAAGGTTTGTGTCCATTTTGTTTGATTCAGAATCTTGCTGTGTAACTGTAGCTCCTCTGGTATTCACTAGTGGTCCAGGCTAGGTGTGTCACTGTGGGTGTGGTCTTAAGGCCCTCACCCTAGCTTCCTGGAAGTTAGTCTTCAACTAGCAACATTCAGATGACCATGTAGAAGTCTCAGCTGTCCTTACTGCCTACTTATGCTCTTTGGTGGGTGGTTCAGTCTGTGGGAGCTCTAGGTTTTGGGTTGGTTGATATTGTTGTTCTTCCTTTGGGTCAGCTCCTTTAGCCCTTCCCCAAACTCTTCCATAGGGATCCTCGGGCTCAATCCAATGGTTGCATCTGTCGAAATCAGCCTCTCAGAGGATAGCCATGTTAGGCTCCTGTCTGCAAACACAGCAGGGCATCAGTAATACTGTAAGGGCTTTTGGCCTGCCCATGGAATGGATCCCATATTGGGTCTGTCACTGCAGGGCCTTTTCAGCTATCTCTGTTCCATTTTTGTCCCTGTGTTTTCTTTAGACAGAATCAATTCTCTATAAAAAATTTTGAAAATGTGTGGATGACCCCATCCCCACTGAGGACCCTGCCTATCTACTGGAGGCATTCTCTTCAGGTTCTACCGCCCCACTGTTGGACATTTCAGCTAAAGTGATTCCCATTGAATCCTGGGAGCCTATCACATACTTGGTGTCTGGGACTTTCTAGAGGTTCCCCTGTCCACTCCCCACCCCACAGCAGGATATGTCCATGCATTCGCCTCGCCCTCTGGGCCTTTCCTCTGTCTCCCCCATACCTGACCCTCCCCAGTTTTCCCCTCCCCTCCCTTCTGCCACTCAGGTCTCTCCATACTTCTGCATCCCCTCATTATTTTATTCCCTCTTCTGAGATTGAAGTATCCTCACTTGGGCATTCTTTCTTGTTAAACTTCATACTGTCTGTGAATTGTATCATGCGTAATCTGAACATTTTGGCTAAATGAGTGAGTTATCTGAGCGTCTGTACCTGGCAAGTCATTTTGGGTCTGGGTTATCTCACTCAGGATCATATTTGCCTACAAAATTCACAGAATAGCTCAAGCTCTAAGATAAACTATTGACAAATGATACTACAGGAAACTGAAAACTTTCTGTAAGGCAAAGGACACTGTTAATGCGATAAAATGGCAACCTGTACATTAAGAAAAGATCTTCATTAACTCTACATCTGATAGAGAGCTAATGTCCAAAATATATACAAAACTAAGAAGTTAGAATCAAACAAAACAGAAAAACAAAAACCAAACAAACAAAAAATCCCAAAATGCATTATGGGATACAGAGCTAAACAGAGAATTTTCAACAGAAGAATCATGAATGTCAGAAAAGCAATTAAAGAAGTGTTCAATATCCTTAGGTCATCAGGAAAATGCAAATCAAAACGTCTCTGAGGATGCTGGCAAGAACATGGAGAAAGAGGAACACTGCTCCATTGCTCCTGGGATACCACCACTCTGGAAATAAATCTGGTAGCTCTTCAGAAAATAAGAAATAGTTCTACCTGAAGACCCAGATGTGCCACTCCTGAGCATATACTCAAAATTTTCCCCACCATACCACAAGGACACATGCTTCACCATGTTCATAGCAGCATTATGTAATAGACAGAAGCTGGAAAAATCCCAGATGTCTGTCATTTGAAGAATGGATACAGAAAACGTGGTTCATTCACACAATGTAATATTATTCAGCTATTAACAATGAGGACATCCTGCTTATTTTTAATTAATTGTTTAAAAATAATAAAGCAGATGTGCAAAAGTTTCAGTATGCTGGATAAAATAACTTAAATGAATATATAATTATTGCTTGTGTTTAGAATCCAATAAAGTGTTGATGTTTAATGGTAATACCACTGTGGGTGTGGGTGTGTGTAGATAAACTTTTTGTTATACAAATATGATCATCTGAGTTCAGATCCCTAAAACCAACATAAAATCTCAGTAGTTAGGCTTCCACTTTTAACCTAAGCACTGTAGAAGCAGACACAGGTTATTGCCAGGCAAACTGGATAACAGTAGCAACATGGATGTCTGAACTAAAACTTTAGGAAGCGTCCTTGTTGAGTGGTTAAAAGGGAAAAGAAAGAAACCAACAGCAACTTGAAAAAAAACCAATATCAACTGTGAGTACACACACACACTCACACATGAACATGCACAAACACAGCTGCACATCACTACATGTGCAGAACACACATGGACACATAGACACAAATATATACACACAGAGACACATTAGATATCATATAAACTTATGCCAAAAATAATAGTAATCATTAGAGTTAATAAATTGGAATAAGTAAACTTATTTATTGAATTTATTTATTTCTGAGATTATACTCATTTTTGTAGAGAAAGAAAAAGATGTACTTTGAATAAGGAAACTATGTGAGCCTTGAATACAGATCAAAGGAAGCTCAAGAAGAAAGAAGACCAAAGTGTGGCTACTTTGGTCCTTCTTAGAAGGGAGAACAAAATACCCATTAGAGGAGATACAGAAACAAAGTGTGGATCAGAGACTGAAGGAAAGGCCATTCAGAGACTGCCCCACTTGGGGATCTATCTTATATACAGTTATCCAAACCATACATTATTGTGGATGCCAACAAGTGCATGCTGACAGGAGCTTGATATAGCTGTCTCCTGAGAAGGTCTGCCATTGTTTGACAAATACAGGGGGGAATACTATCAGCCAATCATTAGACTGAGCACAGAGTCCCCAATGGAGGAGCTAGAAACAGGACCTAAGGAGCTGTTTGCAGCCCTATAGGGGGAACAAAAATATGAAGCACTCAGTAACCCCCAGAGCTCCCAGGGACTAAACCACCAACCAAAGAGTGCACACGGAGGAACCCATGACTCCAGCCACATATGTAGGAGAAGATGGCCTTGTGGGACATCAATGAGAGGAGAGGCCCTTCATCCTGTGAAGGTTCACTGCCCCAGTGTAGGGGAATGCCAGGACTCAGAAGCAGGATTGGGTAGGTTAGTTAGCATGGCAAGGGGGGATGGGGTAGGGGAACTTCCGAGGGGAAACAAAAGGGGATAGCATTTGAAATGTAAATAAATAAAATATCTAATGAAAATGTTTCACAAATGTGATAAAAAGGAAATTTGTTTAACAGTAAAAATAAATTTAAGTAAAGTTTAAAGAGAAGAAAATATAACATGCTTAGATAACATTTTTTTCTGCTTCCATGCTTGAGAAATGCCAGTATCATTTTATTGCAATTACTGTGCAGTCCCATTGCGTCTGCATTTCAGTTGTCATGGTAATGTTAATTGTATAGCATCCATCATGAATTTAAAAGGGCAAACATCATGGTCCATTGGAAAGAAGGTTTGATAATTTACAAGAAATAACAAAAAAAATGTAAAATCTGTATCAGACCGGGAGACTTATTAACCCCTTCAGGCATAAAATCATCTTATTTGCTTAACCTGAGACAATGAAGATTTCAACTTATTATCATCTTCAAAAGCTGAAGTTTTAAGAGATTTTAAAGTATTTATAAATGAGTGAGATGCTACACATAAGCGATTTTAACACTTGGATAGATTTAAATAATTTATAGATGGATTGCTCATTCATGAGTAAAATATTGTGTCTTAGTCCAAATTACTTCCACAAGGTGATGTTTGAAAACCTACATTTATCAAGAAAATCTACAATTAACAGTATCATTTTATAACAACATTTGTGGTGACTTGAAGAAGTATGGCCCCCATTGACTCATAGATGCTTGATCCCTAGTTGGGGAAATGGTTTGGGAAGGATTAGGAAGTGTGACCTTATTAGAGTCAATATGTCCTTCTTGGAGAAAGCATGCCACTGTGGATGGACTTTTCTCTTTGCCTGCTGCCCGTGGATCAGGATGTAAAGCTGCCATTGACTGCTCTGAGACCAAGCCTGTCTGCTTCCTACCATGATATTCATAGAGTATCCCTCTACAACTAAGCAAATCCTCTGTTTAATGCTTTCTCCTGTAAGAGTTATTATGGGTATAGTGTTTCTTCATTGCAATAGGATGGTAACTAAGACAGAAGTAGAAGAAGTACATTACCTTTTCTAAAAATTCTTCTCTTACACATTCCATCCTGACCTAAATATTCCCTCCCTTTGCTTCCCCTAGTGTTTCCCTACCACCTCCCCTTTCTCCCAGAAACACCCCCTCTGCTTCCTTTGGACATCAACCAAACATGGCATAGCAAGTTACAATGAGTCCAGGAAAGGGGAAATCATTTGAAATGTAAATAAAGAATATATGTATTAAAAAATATATAAAAAAGAATATATTGGACATGCCTCACAAAGATTTAAGGAATTGAACCCCATTTCAACTTGTTAGGTATAGTCCTGAAAAGTAGCCATGAAAATGTACGTATATTACCAGAATGATGTGGCACTTGCCTTATATGCCATTTAATTATTTAATCCAATACTATTAGTAGAAATGGGCCAATGAAATATCTTGCCATTGTAAGTATCTGCCATACAAGCTTAGAGACCTAAACTAGTTATCTGACATCTACATGGAGGAAACTGAACCAGCTCACTAAGATTAGTTTCTGATCTTTACAGATACACTCTTTCATTCCTACACTTACATACAAATCCTACATATACCCATAAAGTTAAAAACCACAATGCATATTTATATAATTAATAGAAAAATTATAAAGAAAATGGATGCATTGTAGTATTTGTTTAGATTTTACTATCTTCTTTTAGTGTTTCAAAGTGCATTAAAAGTAATTTTAGTTAACTTAAAAGGTTTACAAATAAATATGTATTAGTACATTTAGAGAAATAGAAATTGAAAACCATTAGATTGTCATGGTTTTTATGTATAAAATCAACTGCTAAATTTTGTCTTGTTCCTGGACTTTTAATTATGATTTACTGACAAAAAGTATATATCAAGCCGGGCAGTGGTGGTGCATGCCTGTAATCCCAGTACTCTGGAAAACAGAGGAAGGTGGATTTCTGAGTTCGAGGCCAGCCTGGTCTACAGAGTGAGTTCCAGGACAGCCAAGGCTATACAGAGAAACCCTGTCTCCAAAAAACCAAATCCAAAAAAAAAAAGTATATATCAATTACGGAGATAAATTCTGCAATATGTAAAATATGTTATGTACATTATATATGCATATTTTCTTGTTAATTTTTGCTACCTTGTCTCAAACTGAGTTATACGGGAATAGAGAACCTCAGGTGAACTGTGTCTATCAGTTTGCCTGTGTACAAGTTCGTGTGTTATTTTCTCAATTGATGATTGATGTGTGAGGACCCAGCCCACATCGTGTGGCCCCAACCCTGCTCAGGTGATCCTGATGCATATAAAGAATCATTCTGAATAAGGCACAGGGAACCAATTAGTAATGAGCAGCATGCTTTTTGCTTAAGTTCCTACTTTCAGATCTTGCCTTGAATTAATGCTTTTTATTCAGTCAGTGATGTTATGGGACTTGAGAATTTTAAGATGAAATAAACCCATTTTAACGAGAGGAGGGGGAGGACCAGGTATTCCATCACATCAAGGCTAGAAAAGGCAATCGAGAAGGAGGAAATGGGTCCCACAAACAGGCGAGAGAGTCAGAGACATACCTGCTTCCAATATAAGGATTCCCACAAGAACACAAAACTACTCAGCCATAAAATATATCCAGAGGACCTAGGTCAGACCCCTACATGCTCCCTGACTACTGCAAACCCTCATGATTCCTGGACAGTTGATTCTGTGAACCATGTTCTCTTGGGGAACCTGACTCCTGTGGTTTCTCCAATCATTTCTCTGCCTTCTCTGCTGGACTCTCTAAGCTCTGCCTAATGTTTGTCTGTGGGATTCTGCATCTGTTCCCCTCAATTTCTGGATGAGGTGTCTCTGGTAAGGATTCTGCTAGTATCCAGTCCCAGAACACATTACAGGCAGAGCAAACTGTAGGTCAAAGGTTTTATGGCTCATTTGGTGTCCTTATCTTACCACTTGAGGTCTTACCTGGTTACAGAAGATGGCCAGTACAGGATCCATGTCCCCCAAATAATTTGAGTCATTGCTAGGGCGACTTTCGTAGATTCCATGGAGTTTCAATAGCACTAAGGTTTCCACCTTAACAGCAAAATGACCTCCAATTGAAGTCCTTTCTCCCAGTATTTTTTTCCTCCATCCTGCTACCTGATTCCTCCTGTTCCCATCACCTTCTCCCATTCAACTCACAAAATCTATTCTATCTCCCCTTCCCAGGGAGATCCCAATGTTCGCCTTCCACCTTCCTTATTGTTATTACGTAGCATCTCTGGATCTGTGGACCTTAGCAAGACTGTATTTTATTTTACAGTTAACATTCACTTATAAGGGAATGCATACCATGTATGTCTTTCTGTATGTGGGATATCTCACTGAGAATGATTCTTTTCTCTGCCTCCATCCATTTGTGTGCAAATTTCATGATGTCAGGTTTTTTAACAACTGATTAATAATCTATATTATAAATGTATCATGTTTTCTTCAATTATTCTTCAGTTGAGGGACTATTATAAATTCTGACTATTATAAATAAGTCTGCAATGAGTACAGTACAGCAAGTTTCCTTGTGGTATGTTAGAGCTCCCAGCAGAGTGTAGCTGAATCTTGAAGTATATCGATTCCCTATTTTCTGATAAACTATCATATTGACTTCCAAAGTGGCTGTGCAAATTTGCACTCCCATCAGCAATGAAGGAGAGTTCTCCTTGCTCCACGTCGTTGCCAGTAAACACTGTCACTTGTGGTTTCAGTCTTAGCCATTCTGACAGGTGTAAGGTTGAAACTCAAAGTCATATTGATTTGCATTTCCCTGATGGCAAAAGATGTGAACATTTTTTTAAGTGTTTCACAACTATTTGTGTTTACTCGGTTGAGAATTCTGTGTATATCTGAATCCCATTTTTAATTTTGATCATTTAATTTGCCTATGTCTATCTTAATTTTTTTCTATAATTTGAGTATTACCCCTCTGTCAGATGTGGAGTTGGTGAAAATCTTTTCCCGCTCTGTAGGCTGCAATTTTCTTCTATTGATGGTGTCTTTTCCCTTATATAAGCTTTGATACAGCTGGGGCTCACTGCCCTCCTGGTGTGGCCTGCATTTGAGCAGGAAAAGTCTGCTGGCCATCTTTTTCTTACTAGTCTAGTCACAGTTGAAGTATAAAGATCCAATATTCAATAATAGTACATAATCTATTAATACAGTTCATGGTGGAATAATTTATATGGGCAACACCATTAGAATATAAATTAAATGACTGCCCATTTTCAGGAGCATGCATACTAAAATTAGTATAATACAGAGAAGATTAACATGACCCTTGTTCAAATACAACACATAAACTCATAAGTTATATATTTTAAACTGGTGGTGATGATGACGATGATGATGATAAATAGAAGTCAAAGGAAGCAAAACAGAAAAAAGAGGGCAAAATGATTGAGAATGAAAGAAGAAATGAGGACCAAAAGTAACAGTTATAACACACCCACATCTGCTTTTCTTTCCACCATTTTTTAAGTTGAGTATCTTCTTCATTTACATTGCCAATAGTAAAACCTTTCCCAATTTCCCCCTCCCAAAAGCCCCCCTCCCCAAAGATTCCCAACCCCTCCTCCCACCTCCTGCCTCCATGTATATGCCCGTCTACCTGACACACTCCCACCTCCCCGCCCACCCACCCTAGTCTGTTTTCCTTTATTAGGGCCACTACTGAGCCTTTACCTGACCAAAGACTACTCCTCCCACTGATGCCCAACAAGGCATTCCTCTGCCACATTTTGGTTGATACCATGTGTACCAATAGTTGGTTGCTAGTTTCTACCTCTGTATTTGTAGGACTCTGGCAGAGCCCCTCTGGAGACAGCCACGACATGCTCCTTTTGGTACACCCTTCTTGTTGTAGTGTCAGGGTTTAGTGACTGCTTATAGGATGAATCCCCAGGTAGGAGCAATAAGGGAGGCAATGTGTGGGGTAGAGTCTGAAGTAAAGACCACCCAGAGACTGCCCTACCTGGGGATTCATCTTTCCACCATTTTTAATGTCCAGGTATCTCAAGAGTTTAGAGGTAAAGGGTAGGACTATGTAACTCACTTTCTTTTTTTGATTGACCGTTGACAGGGCCATTGTGCATTCACCATAAGCAGCTAACTACAGTTGTGAGCTAAGACTGCAATGGTGCAATCTACAGAATGAAATTTCTCAGCCTTTCAGCCTTGCCTCCGGCTCTTCAATATATTCCATTTCCTTTCAGTAGTATTCCCTGAGGTTTAAGGATGGTTATAGAAATGTCTTCATAGTTCAAAACTCTGTTGTAATCACTTTATGATTTTCTGCATCAAAAAACTACAAATAAAAATAAATGTGAACTTGACATACAGGCTGGAATTGCTAATAGCAAGCATCTACAGTAGTGAGTGAAAACTCAATCTCACATAGCTACCAGTAAAACACTCTTCAGTAGCTAGCCATTGATCTACTCAGTAGCGACATCTAAACTACATTTTATAATAGCTATCAGAGTGACAAATGTTTATACATAAGGTCCATTCATGCTATAGAATACTGCTACATAACAAAAACTAATGTATTTTGATATATAACCCCAGGAAAGAAAATACTTAAAGTTGAAATGAAATAAGTTTTTTTTTCAAATATATAAAGAAAACACAATCACATTGAAAATAAGTGAATATCTAGGGCAATGACTCTATGTCAGCCCTAGTGAAATAGAGCATAAACTGGAGATGGAGAATGGTTGTCTCTTCTGGTTTAGGACAATAATTCTATCCATAATAAATAGGGAAGTGATGTCCAGAAACAAAAGCTCTCAGAAGTCAAACTAAACAGAGCTTTAAGGAAAGTTACATATGCTAGATTAGAATTATACTGTTAAGGTATTCTTTTTAATTACTATGTAAGATGTGTCATAATTCACATTTTAAATCATGCTCAACTATCATTTGATTTCTCTGATTTTAGTTTCCATGAGAAGCAAAATACACAGTTCTCACTGTTTTGCTGGTACTGTACTCAGGAGAACCTGTGCCTGGGCTGAAGATCTGTTGTTCAGGATCATTTTTTCCCTTGCACATTCCCATGGAACTAATTCACAATGAATGTCTCAACTGGACAGCATGTACAATAAACATTAGGACCATATTTAAGTCAAGTACCTTTTAAAGGTATCATTTACCTTTAAATATTTTTAATATATTCTCTTCTGTTATTTCCCTTTTCCCATTCTCAAAGATGACCAGTACAAGCTCTGCCTAAGGATAACAGCACACATTTTAAATAGGGGCCATATTGTTAATTATATATACCAATATACCAATAATTATATATATTTTGTATTAATTTGGTTAAATATAATTATCTTTAAATTTTTTCATTGCTACAAAAAGTAGGACAAAACCTCTTACACTACATAGCATTGAAGTCGAACATGGATAGAATCTTCCCTTCCTAGAAAACAACAACAAATAAAGTAATATATTTTGCTGTCTTCTTCCATCTCCTTGGTTTCTCCCTTCTTTCCTTTATTCTTTCATTAAATGATTAGAAGCCAGTCATTAAATCCCTCTTTCTTTGAAAGCCATTTCTTTCATTGGATTCCAGCTTTCAGGAGTACATTCATGACAAGTGTCTCAAATTTACATGTTATAAGACAGTCTCTTAGATGATATATAATGCAACAAAGGAAGATGGAAGAAATTGGCATTTTTGGTGTTCCTTGTTTCTATGGTTCTCCATCAACCTGATCAAGCTATCTGTTATTCATTAAATAGCATCAAATTTAATAGCTTTCTGAAATCTGAAGTCTTAGCTTAGATAAAACAGTTTTTCTAATTATCACTCTATCCATGACTTTGCATCTATGAATACTGGGAATTGTAAGTAAAGGAATCCATAGTGTTAGTTCATAAACAGAATTCTGTTTATGTAATTTAGCTTATAAAAATGTGGGTAGTTGTCAGGTGGTGGTGGTGCATGCCTGTAATCCCAGCACACTGGGAGGCAGAAGCAGGCTGATTTCTGAGTTTGAGGCCAGCCTGGTACACAGAGTGAGTTTCAGGACAGCCAGGGCTATACAGAGGAACCCTGTCTTGAAAAAAAACAAATCCAAAACAACAACAATAACAACAAAGTGGGTAGTGCTATTTGATTTTAGCCAATTTCCTATCTTTGATTTTATAGTCAACATCCAGCAAGAAAACAAGTTCTTAGCAAGAAACTTAATATGAGTGTGTTTTCAGTTTGAAAAGAAACTTATTACAAGATGTATCAAAGTTTTTATGTCCATCTGGTAATATTTTCTCTAAAACTATTACCATTGGAATTATGCTCCAAAGGCTTATTCTAGAGAGTGCTCCTTGACAGTCCAAAACTGTTTCTGTTTTTGTTGTCTTAAATGAATAGGGAATTAAAATCAGCACAGTGTGTATAAACATAGACATCTTAGACATTGGTTCCAGCTCTGCTGGTAATTAGTTACATAACAAAAACACGTAGCTAAAAGTTCTTGGCCCTTGCATTCCACATTTGTAAAATGAAACAGTTCCTCTTATCAAAAAATCTGCTGGTACATTTTTAAAAATGGAATGTCATTGAAAGAAAATGCTACTCACGTCATGAGGAACTAAATGGTTATCTACTTATCATCACCTTGCTCTTCCCAATCTACACTACAGCTGTTATAAAACCTAGTTTAAAGGTTGCAGCCCATATAACTTGGGAACATTAGTTTTCTGCCATCATCCAATTTGATCATGGTTGATTATCTAACTTGAGAATTGACAATACACAACCAGAGCAATGCCCAGTGTTCTGGGTAGGAAATCTATTTTATATAAATTAATGATTTATCTAAGAATAATGAAATATAATGGATTTATTAGGAAATTGAGGGAGAAAAATGAATGGAGAAATATTGTACTCTAATTAGTATCATGTCAATGTATCATATTTCTTATCTCATTGTCATCTTAATGTTGTAATATAATTATAATCTCAGACTTTAAGGAATATGCTTCAACTTTAGAAAAATTGCTGAAATTGAAAGGCTATGGAAGGCATCAAGTTTATAAGAAAGTTTAAATTCACAATAAGATTGTGTGGTCATTTGAATATGCTTGGCCCATGATAAGTCGCACTATTGGCATATATGGCCTTGTTGGCCATATGTGTGACTTTGTAGAAGGAAGTTTGTCACTGGAAGGGTAAGCTTTGAAATTCTATGCTCAATCACTGTCCAGTGTATAAAGAGAACCCTCCTCCTGGCTGCCTACAGATGACAGTCTCCTGACTACGTTTGGATCAAGATATAGAACTAGTACCTCCTTCTTCCAAAACTTATGTGCGTATAGGCTGCCATGCTTCTTACCACAAGGATAATAGAGTGAACCTCTGACTGTGAGCCAGCCCCAACTAAATGCTGTCCTTTATAAGATTTGCTTTGGTCATGGTGCCTCTTCACAGCAATGTAAACCCTAACTAAAACATATTGGGAAACAGCCATTGTCTTAGATAACCACATGCGATGCAGAGAAAATGGACAGTACAATATGTGAGAGATTTTTGCTCATGATAAAGCTAGAAAATGAATCAGACTGAGAAAGTGGTCTGTACTTTGGATCCTACTGAGAGTGTCTTTGTAGGGTCTCTTGTCTTTCTATACATTTTTTTTTCATTTTCTGAATTTCATTTTGTGGTTCTTTGATAATAAATGATTCATTTATTGCTTTCTGAGAAATATAACTAAAATCTTAACTTTTTGATTGAACTCTGTTATATTGAAAGGGTCATGGCAGGATGTACCAGTGACAAACTCCATATACCCACATTGATTTGAGTCAACTAATTTGGAACTAGTGGTAATTACATGAGTGTTCAGAAAATATTTTGAACAGAACTATCTCTGGTATCACCTAGGGCATGAATTTCCTTCTCACATTATCAATACCAGCACAAAAATGACAAGATATTCTTTTATAATGCTCCTCAGTTACAAAAAAGAAAAAGGAAAACTAGCATTTATATCTCATGTTCTGCAATTTTCCTGGCTTGACTTGTACATCGCAGTTTCCTTCTACTACTTCAAACATGATCACGCAATTTTTTTCAACTTTATGATCAAGAGTTATGCAACTTCAACTTTTTCACTCCTGAATTTTAAATTAAATATAACTAGCTGAGTGAATAAATCAAAATCAATTTAAGTTTTGTTAATAAACATCTGTTACATGTCTTTCCTGTTATAATTTAAAAAAATCAAACCATGGTTTCTATATATTGCACTGCAATTGGGACATGGATGATTGATGAAAAGGTCTGACAGCCAGCGTTGAATTTTTCACTTCAGAAAAGCTGCACCATATACAAGATAATGTGAGAAATATAGTAGTAGGAAAGCCTGTTAGATTCAAATGAGAGAAGATATATCAATGTAGTCTTGACATGATTAGTATAGGGAAAAGAAGAACAGAGATTGCAGCAGGAAAGGCAGGGCACATGCTTATAAAAGACTAAACTCTAGTCAGGC
This sequence comes from Apodemus sylvaticus, assembly GCF_947179515.1. Taxonomy (NCBI): domain Eukaryota; kingdom Metazoa; phylum Chordata; class Mammalia; order Rodentia; family Muridae; genus Apodemus; species Apodemus sylvaticus. The sequence goes on from NC_067473.1 coordinate 10,991,078, forward strand.
TTCTTTGGTCTTGTATTCTTAATCTTATTATCATTTTTTTCCAGAGAGAGTCTCTGCATATAGCTTAGGCTAGCTTTGAACACAATCATGGCAATCCTTTTTTCTGTCTCCCAAGTGCTGGGATGGCAAATGGCTTGTGTTTACAAACCCATTCCTTTCCTCGAACCAAAATAAGTAGAATGTGTAATTTGTAATATGAATATGAGCCATTTTGTTTCCATTAGACTCTCTGTAGTCAGGCTTTTTTCTAAACAATCTTGAAGCTGCTACCAAAACTACAATGGGAACCTGAAAGTGGGAATTATTAAGGAAGAAGGCCATCAGGCTACCAGAGAGGGCTGGTTGCAGTGTGTTTAAATATAATTTATTAAAGTATATCTTAGAAAAGTTATATAATGAAACACATATTTCTTGAAATAATATACTTTAATGAGCAAGATTGATTTAAAAACAAAAGCAAAAAGAAAAGAAACAAGTCCAAGGAAGACCCAGGCAAACCTCAGATATGTGCTTTGATTTAGATAAAATAGCTCTGAGGATCTCATTTTTCTGATTGTTATCTTTACCCTCTCTCCTGCATTTGCCTTTTCCCTAGTGGTTAGACATGCAGTAAAAAATGTTCTAATGAAATTATACTTTCTGTGTTGAATCAGATTCTGATGTGTCAAATATTTGGTCATTTCAATGAATCCACAGTAATGATGTCTTGAATGGTTACAGTATGCTGATCAAGCCACCATCTTCCCCTTTTAGTCTGATCTATATTTGACTAATCATATGAAATTTTTAAGGTGTGTGTTCTGTTTTATGACTTACTCTATAAAGAGTGAAAACATAATAGAATCTGATGTCTGTGTTTTAAATTTTAAAATGTGAGTAGCATATAGATACTGTAGATGATCACATTCTTGGGTAGGTGTGCCTCAGTATCATTTCTCAGAATTTCTTTCCTCTTGTGATTTCAGGAAACTTTGAACATTGCATTTGTCAAAATCTGAATCAGCTAGTTTCTGTGTACGTTTGAACAATGACATACATTGTCAAGAGACTGAAGTGAAAGATAGAGATTGTGATAGGGACTGTACAAGACATTTTTTGCAATGATAGAAGCCCCTGACCTTTTATTTTGATCACAATTTCAGATATATCAGTCTGGAGTTCTAGACACTAGTGACTTTTATTTCATTGTCCCATGTAGTTAGACAGAATGCCTTCTTAGGACAGGGATTATGTTATTATTCACCTCTTAGAGTAGACAGAGACAGACAGAGTAGGGAGTGGACAAAGACAGACAGACAGATACACAGAGACATAGGGACACAGAGAAAGAGACAAAGAGATAAAGATACACTGAGACAATATTATAAGCTTCAAGGATCTGCTCAGAATAATCCACTTACTTCTGAAGAATCCATGATTTCCCAAATAGCAATATCAGTTGAGAAACAAGGGTTCAACCTATGATCCTATGTGGAAATCCTCATATTCAAACCATAACATTCCACACAAGATCCAATTAGCACAAAGTAAATTTTAACAAATCTCCACAGACCATTTTCTTAGCAGTTCCAACATTATTCAAAAGTTCAAAGTCTTTTCTCAAATTCACAGAAAACTCTTCACTTTCAATATTTTTAAAATGAAAAACAAGTTATAAATTTTCAATATATTGTACAGAATAGGAATTTCTAATTCGGGTCACCACCGCTGGATCAGAAGCAGCCTGGGCCACACGCTCCATCCCCAAGCAGTGCAGAGGGCCAGCTGAGCGTCTGAGGGCCGGCCACCGGGAAGCACCTTGCTTGGGTGAGTCCGTCTGACCCTGCAAAGTGGAGGATCCATCCAGAGGCCTATGGTGGGAGCCTTCCAGTCGCCACCTCCAGATCAGAAGCAGCCTGAGCCACACGCCAGTCCCCAAGCAGTGCAGAGGGACAGTGGTGCATCTGGAGGCCGGCTGCAGGGAGGCATCTAGCAAGGGTTAGTCCTGCACTGACAACAAGACCAACTAACACCAGTGAGATCTAGATGGCAAAAGGCAAATGTAGGAACGTTACTAACAGAAATCAAGGCGATATGGCATCATCTGAACCCAATTCTCCTTTAATAGCAAGTCCTGGATACCCCAACACACCAGAAAAGCAAGATATAGATGTAAAATCACTGGCTGTGATGCTGTTGCAAAAACACATGAAGGACATAAATAAATCTCTTAAAGAAATTCAGGAGAAAAATGATCAAAAGCTAGAAGCCCTTACAAGGGAAACAAAAAAAATCACTTAAAGAAATTCAGGAGAATATGGGTCAAACGATAGTAGCCAATATGGAGGAAATGCAAAAATCACTTTAAAAAGTACAGTAGAAATTTGATCAACAGGCAGAAGTCATGAAAGAAGAAACACAAAAATCTCTCAAAGAATTACAGGAAAACACAAACAAGCAAGTGAAGGAACTGAGCAAAAACATCTAGGATCTAAAAACAGAAATAGAAACAACTAAGAAATCACAAAGGGAGACAACATAGGAGATAGAAAACCTTAGGAAGAAATCAGGGACCATAGACGCAAATATCAACAACAGAATACAAGAGATAGAAGAAAGAATCTCAGATGCCGAAGAAACCATAGAAACCATGGACTCAATGGTCAAAGAAAATACAAAATGCAAAAAGCTTGTAACCCAAAACATCCAGGAAATCCAGGACACATTGAGAAGGCCTAAAACATTGAGAAGGATTATAGGCATAGATGAAAGAAAAGATTTACAACTTAAAGGGCCAGCAAATATCTTCAATAAAATTATGGAAGAAAACTTCCCTAACCTAAAGAGAGAGATGCCCATGAATATACAAGAAGCCTACAGAACTCCAAACAGACTGGACCTGAGCAGAAATACCTCCCTTCACATAATAATCAAAACCCCAAATGGACTAAACAAGGAAAGAATATTAAAGGCAGTAAGAGAAAGAGGCCAAGTAACATATAAAGGAAGACCTATCAGAATCACACCAGACTTCTCACCAGAGACTATGAAAGCTAGAAGATCCTGTGTAGATCCATGCAGACTCTAAGAGAACACATATGCCAGCCAAAACTTCCATACCCAGCAAAACTTTCAATCACCACAGATGGGGAAACCAAGATATTCCATGACAAAACCAAGTTCACCCAATATCTTACCACAAACCCAGCCCTACAAAGGATAAGAGGAGGAAAACACCAATACAAGGAGGGAAATTTCACCCTGGAAAATGTAAGATAGTAAACTTATTGCATCAAACCCAAAAGAAGATAACCAATCAAATATAAAAGATAACATCAAAAACGACAAGAAGTAATAATCACTATTCATTAATATCTCTTAATATCAATGGACTCAATTCCCCAATAAAAAGACGTAGACTAACAGACTGAATATGTAAATAGGACCCTACATTTTGCTGCATACAGGAAACTAACCTCAGTGTCAAAGACAAACACTACCTTAGAGTAAAAGGCTGGAAGACAATTTTACAAGCAAATTGTCGCAGGAAAAAAGCCGGAGTAGCCATTCTAATATCAGATAACATTGATTGTCAACCTAAAGTCATCAAAAGAGACACTGAGGTACACTTCTTGCTGGTCAAAGGAAAAACACACCAAGAAGAACTCTCAGTCCTGAACATCTATGCTCCAAATGCAAAGGCACCCTCATTCATAAAAGAAACTTTACTAAATCTCAAAGCCCACATTGTACCTAAAACAATAATTGTGGGTGACTTAAACACTGCACTTTCCTCAATGGACCGATCAGGAAAACAGAAATTAACAGGGACACAGTGAAACTAATTGAAGCTTTGGACCAATTAGAGTTAACACATATATATATATAGAGAGAGAGAGAACATTTCACCCTAAAGCAATAGAATATACCTTTTTCTCAGCACCTCATGGTACCTTCTCAAAATCGAGCATATAATTGGTCACAAGACAGACCTCAACAAATATAAGATGATCGAACTAATCCCATGCCTCCTATCAGATCACTATGGAGTAAAAGTGGTCTTCAATAGTAACAAAAACAACAGAAAGCCCACATACACATGGAAACTGAACAATACTCTACTCAGTGATAACTTGGTCAAGGAAGAAATAAAGAAATAAATCAAAGACTTTTTAGAATTTAATGAAAATGAAGACACAACAAACCCAAATCTATGGAACACAATGAAAGCAGTGCTAAGAGGAAAACTCATAGCCCTGAGTGACTCCAAAAAGAAAATGGAGAGAGCATACACTAGCAACTTAATGACACACCTGAAAGCCCTGGAGCAAAAAGAAGTGAATTCAACCCAGGAAGAAACTCAGGGCTGAAATCAATCAAGTAGAAACTAAGAGAACCATACAAAGAATCAAGGAATCCAAGAGCTGGTTCTTTGAGAAAATCAACAAAATAGATAAACCCAGACTCACCAAAGGGCACAGAGACAGTATCCAGATTAACAAAATTAGAAATGAAAAAGGAGATATAACAACAGAAACTGAGGAAATTCAAAAAATCATTATATCTTACTACCAAAGCCTATACTCAACACAACTGGAGAATCTGGAGGAAATGGACAATTTCCTAGACAGATACCAAACACCAAAATTAAATCAGGATCAAATAGATCATCTAAACAGGCCCATATCCCCTAAAGAAATAGAAGGGGTCATAGAAAGTCTTCCAACCAAAAAAAAAGCACGGGGCCAGATGGCTTCAGTGCAGAATTCTATCAGACATTCAAAGAAGACCTAACACCAATGCTCTTCAAACTGTTCCACAAAATAGGAACAGAAGGAACACTACCCAGCTCATTCTACAAAGCCACAGTTATACTGATAGCAAAACCACACAAAGATCCAACAAAGAAAGAGAATTTCAGGCCAATTTCCTTTATGAATATCAATGCAAAAATACTCAATAAAATTCTTGCCAACTGAATCCAAGAACACATCACAACAATCATCCACCACGATCAAATGGGCTGCATCCCAGGGATGCAGGGATGGTTCAATATACGGAAATCCATCAATGCAATCCACTACATAAACAAACTCAAAAGAAAAATAAAACATATGATCATTTCATTAGATGCTGAAAAAGCATTTGACAAAATTCAGCATCCTTTCATACTAAAAGACTTGGAAAGAACAGGAATTCAAGGCTCATACCCAAACATAATTAAAGCAATATACAGGGCTCTAATGGCACCCAAGAGTAAGGCAGCCCATCAGCAATCTGTGCCAGGGGAAACCCAGTCATCCAGAGGAGCAGAAATAGCCTTACAGGTTTATAAGAGACTCAAGCACCAGACAGTGACAACAGGACCAACTAATGCCAGAGATAACCAGATGGCAAAAGGCAAATCTTGGAATGTTACTAACAGAAATAAAGAAATATGGCAGCATCCGAACCCAATTCCCTGACAACAGCGAGTCCTGGATACTCCCAACACACCAGAAAAACAAGATTTGGATTTAAAATTACTGGTTATGATGCTGTTAGGGGAACACAAGAAGGACATAAATAAATCTCTTAAAGAAATATAGGAGAAAATGGATCAAAAGGTAGAAGCCCTTACAAGGGAAACCCAAAAATCATTTACAGAAATTCAGGAGAATATGAGTCAATAGATATAAGCCAATAAAGCAGACATAGATGGACACTTCTTACTGATCAAAGGAAAAATCCACCAAGAAGAACTCTCAATTCTGAACATCTATGCTCCAAATGCAAGGGTACCCTCATTCGTAAAAGAAACTTTACTAAAGTTTAAAACACACATTGCACATAACACAGTAATTGTGGGTGACTTCAACACTCCACTCTCCACTCTTCTCAATGGACCATTCAGGAAAACAGAAACTAAACAGGGACACAGTAAAACTAATTGAAGCTTTGTACAAATTGGATTTAACACACACACACACACACACACAGATATATATATATATATATATATATATATATATATATATATATATATATATATATATAGAGAGAGAGAGAGAGAGAGAGAGAGAGAGAATTTTATCCTTAAAGCAAAAGAATATACCTTTTTCTCAGCTCCTCGGTACCTTCTCCAAAATTGACCAGATAATTGGTCACATGACAGAACTCAAAAGATATAAGATAGATCTAATCCCATGCCTCCTATCAGATCACTATGGAGTAAGAGTAGTCTTCAATAGCAACAACAACAACAACAACAAAAAAAAAAACCAACAGAAATCCCACATATACCTTAAACCTGAACAATACTCTACTCAATGATACCTTGGTCAAGGAAGAAATAAAGAAATAAATCAAAGACATTTTAGAATTTAATGAAAATGAAGGCACAACATACCCAAATTTATGGGACACAATGAAAGCAGTGCTAAGAGCACAACTCATAGCCCTGAGTGTCTCCAAAAAGAAACTGGAGAGAGTATACACAATCAGCTTAAGTGCACACCTGAAATCCCTGGAACAAAAAGAAGCTAATTAACCCAGGAGGAGTAGAAGACAGAAAATCATCAAACTCCAGGCTGAAATCAATCAAGTAGAAACAAAGAGAACTATGCAAAGAAGCAACAAAACCAGGAGCAGGTTCTTGGAGAAAATCAACAAGAGAGATAAACCCTTAGCCAGACTGACCAAAGGGCACAGAAACAGTATCCAAATTAACAAAATTAGAAATGAAAAGGGAGATAAAACAACAGAAACTGAGGAAATTCAAAAAATCTTCAGATCCTACTACAAAAACCTATACTTAACACAACTGGAGAATCTGGAGTAAATGGACAATTTCCTAGAGAGATACCAAACCAAAATTAAATCAGGAACAAATAGATCATCTAAACAGTCCCATAACCCCTAAAGAAATAGAAGTCCTCATTGAAAGTCTTCCATCCAAAAAAAAAAAAAAAAAATTACCGGACCAGATGGTTTTAGTGCTGAATCCTATCAGTCCTTCAAAGAAGACCTAACACCAATACTCTTGAAACTATTCCACAAAATAGAAACAGAAGGAATACTAACCAACTTGTTCTATGAAGCCACAATTATGCTGATACCAAAACCACACAAAGATCCAACAAAGAAAGAGAACTTCAGACCAATTTCCCTAATGAATATCGATGCAAAAATACTCAATAAAATTTTTGCCAAACAAATCCAAGAACATTCAAAATGATGGTTCACCATGATCAAGAAGTCTTCATCCCAGGGATGCAGGGATTTTTCAATATACGGAAATCCACAATGCAATCCGCTACATAAAAAAACTCAAAGAAAAAACCCACATGATCATTTCATTAGATGCTGAAAAAGCATTTGATAACATTTAGCATCCTTTCATGCTAAAAGTCTTAGCCAAAACAAGAATTCAAGGCCCATACCTAAACATAGTAAAAGCAATATACAGCTAACCTGTAGCCAACATCCAACTAAATGGAGAGAAGTTTGGAGCAATCCCAATAAAATCAGGGACTAGAAAAGGCTGCCTCCTCTCTCCATATCTTTTCAATATAGTACTTGAAGTTCTATATAGACCAATTAGACAACATGTGGAGGTCAAAGGGATACAATTTGGAAAGGAAAAATTATCTCTATTCACAGATGATATGATAGTATACATAAATGGCCCAAAAAACTCCACCAGAGAACTCCTACAGCTGATAAACAACTTCAGCAAAGTGACTGGTTATAAAATCAACTCAAGCAAATCAGTAACCTTCCTACACTGAGAGGATAAGCAGGCTGAGAAGGAAATGAGAGAAATGACACCTTTCACAATAGCCACAAACAATATAAAGTCTCTTGGTGTGACTTAAACCAAACAAGTGAAAGATCTGTATGACAAGAATTTTAGGTCTCTGAAGAAGGAAATTGAAGAAGACCTAGAAAAAGGAAAAATCTTCCATGTTCTTGGATTGGCTGAATTATTATAGAAAAAATGGACGTCTTGCCAAAAACAATCTACAGATTCAATGTAATCCCCATCAAAATCCCAACTCAGTTCTTTATAGAGTTAGAAAAAGCAATTCTCAAATTCATCTGGAATAACAAAAAACCCAGGATAGCTAAAACTATTCTCAACAGTAAAAGAACTTCTGGGGAAATAAGTATCCCCGACCTCAAACAGTACTACAGAGCAATGGTGTTAAAAAACTGCATGGTACTGGTACAGTGCCAGGCAGGTAGATTAATGGAATAGAATTGAATACCCAGAAATGAACCCACACACCTATGGTCACTTGATCTTCCACAAAGGCACTAAAACCATACAGTGGAAAAAAAAGAGAGCCTTTTAAATAAATGGTGCTGGTTCAATTGCAGGTTAGCATGCAGAAGAATGCAAATCAATCCATTCTTATCTCCTTCTACTAAGCTCAACTCCAAGTGGATCAAGGACCTCCACATAAATCCAGACTCACTGAAACTAATAGAAAAGAAACTGATGAAGACCGTTGAAGACATGGGCACAGGGGGAAAATTACTGAACAAAGCAACAATAGATTATGCTCTAAGATCAAGAATTGACAAATGGGACCTCATAAAATTTCAAAGTTTCTGTAAGGCAAACGACATTGTCAAAAGGACAAACCAGCAACCAATAAATTGGGAAAAGATCTTCACTATACCTACATCCAAGAGAGGGCTAATATCCAATATACAAAGAACTCAAGGAGGTAGACTCCAGAAAGCCAAATAACCCTATTAAAAATGGGGTACAGATCTAAACAAAACAATTTTCACCTGAAGAATTTCAAATGGTTAAGAAGCACCTTAAGAAATGGTCAACATAATCAGTCATTAGGGCAATACAAATCAAAAACAACCCTGAGATTTTACCTCACACTAGTCAGAATGGATAAGATTAAAAACTCATGAGACCACGGGTGTTGGTGATTATGTGGAGAAAGAGGAACACTCCTTCACTGCTGGTGAGATTGTAAGATGGTACAACCACTATGGAAATCGGTCTGGTGGTTCCTCAGAAAACTGGGCATGACACTTCTGGAGGACCCTGCTATACCACTCCTGAGCATATTCCCAGAGGATTCCCTGGCATGCAATAAGGACACATGTTCCACTATGTTCATAGCAGCCATATTATAGCTTATAATAGCCAGAAGCTAGAAAGAACCCAGATGTCCCTCAATGAAGGAATGGAAACAGAAAATGTGGTATATTTACACAATGGAATACTACTCAGAAATTAAAAAACAATGAATTCATGAAATTCTTAGGCAAATGTTTGGAACTGGAAAATATCATCCTAAGTGAGGTAACCCAATCACAAAAGAATACACATGAATGCAGTCATTGATTAAGTGGATATTAATTAGCCCTGAAGCTCTGAATACTGAAGATACAATTAACATAATCAAATGATTCCCAAGAAGAAGGGAGGGGAGGGCTCTGTAAAGGTTTGATGCAGCATTTTAGGGGAGAACCAGGATAGAGAAATGGGTGGGGGATGATTAGGAAATGGGCAGAGTGAAGAGGGCTTATGGGACTTATGGGGAGGGGGAAATTGGAAAAGGGGAAATCATTTGAAATGTAAACAAAGAATGTAGAAAAAAAGTGCCTTTAATTTGATGCTATCCAAAGAGAGAAGAGAGTTCTAAAGATTTCCACATTGAACTCCTGAAGTCCAGCTATTCTCTCTTTGATTTGTCTATATGATCAGAAGATCAGAGCTTCTGATTCTGAATTTTATGTTCATGTTTCCTCTTTGGTATTTCAGTTCTTTTATTACCTAATTAACCAGCACTTTGTATTAAATGACTGTTGTTCATACTTCCAAATTTTTCTAATTTCCTCTTCATAGGTTGGGAGGTCCTGAAGATAACCTATGCACATTCTTTCTTTAATGCTATGTTTTCTGTAAATGGACACTTTTTTATTTATTTTAAATACCTCTGAGATAAATAATAAAAAAGGTCTGTGTATGAAGGACATTATCTTACGAATTCTCAAGAAACTGCCATTCTGAAAATCTACAAAATGATGCAATTATTACGTTGTCAGTCTTGGAATACCTTCCTAGGAATGGTAATATTCTTGCTTTTGTTACCTATAACATTTGTGTCAATGTAGTTTTCTGATGCTGTGATAAAACATCATGCCCAAGGCTACTTACAGAAGAATGATTTTACCTGGGGCTATGATACTACAGAGATAAGCAGGCATGAATAGGCTGAGAGCACATGTCTTAAACCACATACAAAAACAGAGAAAACAAACTGGCAATGGCAGAAGTCTTAAACTATCAAAACCATGTGTGTGTCCAGTGACATACTTTCTAAAAGAAGGCCAAACCTCATAAATGTTATCCAGACAACTTCACCAGCTGGGAAACAAGTATTCACATGCTTCACACTATGAGAAACAGCACACTCAAATCACTAATCAATTCCTAAAATAATAATTTATCATGAAAAAGTAAAAGGAAATAAATTATTAATGAAACATGATTATGATCAGGTATCAATATTAATTTTCGCAATATTGACTTTACATTATTAATTTGATAAACATTACCAAAACTGGCCTAAATAATTAGTGTTTAAAAGTTAAACTATTATTAAGACATGCATAAATATAATGTTTTATGTCAGATACAGAAATATATGTGTTAAATGGAAAAAATATGCACAGTAGTATGGAGTACTAACTTTTAGTGGGAGATGCATAGAGTTTATAACACATCTTATAAATGATTTATGAAGAGTTAAGATGTATTAGTCAATAAATGAACTTAGCAAACTAATAAAAGGGATGGTACATCTTGGATTCAGTGCACTTCAAAGACTCAGCTAGAGGTAATCAATATGAATTCAACATGAAAACACAAGTTCTTTAGTAATTTTATGAAAGGAAGATGAAGAAAGATAATCTAGTTAAAATTTCTATAATCTAGCAACACTCCTGATAATGAAAACATAAACTGATAAAATTGGTGGAGAAATTGGAAGAAAATGTACCTAGAAAATATGTAGATGGCAGATATGGAATGTCATTTGGATTGTTTTATTGTGGTGTGTCAAAGAATGGGAAAATGTTTTAGATAACTTTAATTCACTTAGATATTTAACTATCTAACATAAGGCACTACCCTAGAATTGGAAATGAAATACAAAATAAATGTCCGTAATGTATTTAGAATGGGTGAAATTGTTTCTAGCTAAATTGAACCAAAGTACTAAAGCAAGCTGATTAATATGAGGAATTCTAGTCTACAAAAACATTAATGCCTGTTTTTATAATAATCTAATTAACATATTAAAATGGATAATACATTTGAAATATATAAAACATTATAGGAAAGGTGAGCACTTAGAACCATATGAATACGTGTCATAATGACCATTTCAGTCTATAAATAAGCATACAGGTAGTACCTGAGAGGCTTTGTCTTTTTTTATGTCTTTAGGTTGACATTATAAAAGGCAAGATTGAATGATAAGCAAAGGTCATTCATTGTCTTGTATTGAGCTTAGCAAGTCCAAGATCAAGGCTTCAGGCAGCAATCACTGTCTGATGATGGCTCTGTTCCTGCTTTACAGCCTGTGTCCACCAGGACTAATCCTCCAAGCATACAGAGGGAAAGGTGGAAGGGAACGGACAGTGGAAGCATGAACAGAAGGCGAGATAGAGGTAGAACTAGGGGAAGAAGAGGAGTCAGAAGTAGAGAAAAGGGAGGGGGCATAGACTTTGGATGCTCGTATTAAAAATATACTAATTCAATTGGATGGGTTCTCTACACCACTTATTATAATCTTAATTACTTATTCTAAATATAGCCATACTAGAGGGTGCAATTTCAATAAAGGAAGAGACAGACACAAAAATTCAGTCCACAGCAAGAAATTATTGCAAGGGTTTGAAATGTGAGCTGAGCAGATGATTCCGTGAGGGAAGGTATTTTTCCCCCAAGCTTGATGAAGGGAGTTCTGTTCTCAGGATCCACATGGTGAAAGGAGAGAAACTAGTCACGGAAGGTGTATTTCACATATGCATCCATGGAATATACCAACCCTTATCCAACCCTCCCCTATACAGTCTTAAAATCTTTTTTTTTCTTTCTTTTTTTTTTTTTAATAAAAACTACCTTAGAGTAAAAGGCTGGAAGACAATCTTACAAGCCAATGGTCACAGGAAACGAGCAGGAGTAGCCATTCTGATATCAGATAAAATTGACTTTCAACCTAAAGTCATCAAAAGAGACACAGAAGGACATTTCTTGCTGGTCAAAGGAAAAATCCACCAAGAAGAACTTTCAATTCTGAACATCTATGCGCCAAATGCAAGGGCACCCTCATTCGTAAAAGAAACTTTACTAAAGCTCAAAGCACACATTGCACCTAACACAATAATTGTGGGGGACTTCAACACTCCACTTTCCTCAATGGACCGATCGGGAAAACAGAAACTAAACAGGGACACAGTAAAACTAATTGAAGCTTTGGACCAATTGGATTTGACTGATATTTATAGAACATTTCACCCTAAAGCAAAAGAATATACCTTTTTCTCAGCACCTCATGGTACCTTCTCCAAAATCGACCATATAATTGGACACAAGGCAGACCTCAACAAATATAAGAAGATCGAACTAATCCCATGCCTCCTATCAGATCACTATGGAGTAAAAGTGATCTTCAATAGCAACAAAAACAACAGAAAACCCACATACATGTGGAAACTGAACAATATTCTACTCAATGATACCTTGGTCAAGGAAGAAATAAAGAAGGAAATTAAAGACTTTTTAGAACACAATGAAAATGAAAACACAACATACCCAAACCTATGGGACACAATGAAAGCAGTGCTAAGAGGAAAACTCATAGCCCTGAGTGCCTCCAAAAAGAAAATGGAGAGAGCATACATTACCAGCTTAATGACACACCTGAAAGCCCTGGAACAAAAAGAAGCTATTTCACCCAGGAGGAGTAGAAGGCAGGAAATCATCAAGCTCAGGGCCGAAATCAATCAAGTAGAAACAAAGAGAACCATACAAAAAATCAACAAAACTAGGAGCTGGTTCTTTGAGAAAATCAACAAGATAGATAAACCCTTAGCCAGACTGACCAAAGGGCACAGAGAAAGTATCCAAATTAACAAACTTAGAAATGAAAAGGGAGATATAACAACGGAAACTGAGGAAATCCAAAAAATCATCAGATCCTACTACAAGGGACTGTATTCAACACAACTGGAGAATCTGGAGGAAATAGACAATTTCCTTGACAGATACCAAATACCAAAATTAAATCAGGACCAACTAGACCATCTAAACAGTCCCATAATGCCTAAAGAAATAGAAGGAGTCATAGAAAGTCTTCCAACCAAAAAAAGCATAGGACCAGATGGTTTCAGTGCAGAATTCTATCAGACCTTCAAAGAAGAGTTAACACCAATACTCTTCAAACTATTCCACAAAATAGAAACAGAAGGAACATTACCCAATTCCTTCTACGAAGCCACAATTACGCTGATACCAAAGCCACACAAAGATCCAATAAAGAAAGAGAACTTCAGACCAATTTCCCTTATGAACATCGATGCAAAAATACTCAATAAAATTCTTGCCAACCGAATCCAAGAACACATCAAAACGATCATCCACCACGATCAAGTAGGCTTTATCCCGGGAATGCAGGGTTGGTTCAATATACGGAAATCCATCAATGCAATCCACTACATAAACAAACTCAAAGAACAAAACCACATGGTCATTTCATTGGATGCTGAAAAAGCATTTGACAAAATTCAGCATCCTTTCATGCTTAAAGTCTTGGAGAGAACAGGAATTCAAGGCCCATACCTAAACATAGTAAAAGCAATATACAGCAAACCGGTAGCCAGCATCAAACTAAATGGAGACAAACTTGAAGCAATCCCACTGAAATCAGGGACTAGACAAGGCTGCCCCCTTTCTCCTTATCTTTTCAATATTGTACTAGAGGTACTAGCTCGGGCAATTCGACAACATAAGGAGGTCAAAGGGATACAAATTGGAAAGGAAGAAGTCAAACTATCATTATTTGCAGACGACATGATAGTCTACCTAAGTGACCCAAAAAACTCCACTAGAGAGCTCCTACAGCTGATAAACAACTTCAGCAAAGTGGCAGGTTATAAAATCAACACAAGCAAATCAGTGGCCTTCCTATACTCAAATGATAAGCAGGCTGAGAAAGAAATTAGGGAAATGACCCCCTTCACAATAGCCACAAACAGTATAAAGTATCTTGGGGTGACTCTTACCAAACATGTGAAAGATCTGTATGACAAGAACTTCAAGACTCTGAAGAAGGAAATGGAAGAAGACCTCAAAAAATGGGAAAACCTCCCATGCTCATGGATTGGTAGAATCAATATAGTTAAAATGGCCATTTTGCCAAAAGCAATATACAGATTCAATGCAATACCCATCAAAATCCCAACTCAATTCTTCACAGAGTTAGAAAGAGCAATTATCAAATTCATCTGGAACAATAAAAAACCCAGGATAGCTAAAACTATTCTCAGCAACAAAAGAAAATCTGGAGGAATCAGTATCCCTGACCTCAAGCAATACTACAGAGCAATAGTGTTAACAACTGCATGGTATTGGTACAGTGACAGGCAGGAGGATCAATGGAACAGGATTGAAGATCCAGAAATGAACCCACACACCTATGGCCACTTGATCCTTGACAAAGAGGCTAAAAACATCCAATGGAAAAAAAGATAGCCTTTTCAACAAATGGTGCTGGTTCAACTGGAGGGCAGCATTCAGAAGAATGCGAATTGATCCATTCTTGTCTCCTTGTACTAAGCTCAAATCCAAATGGATCAAGGACCTCCACATAAAGCCAGACACTCTGAAGCTAATAGAAAAGAAACTGGGGAAGACCCTTGAGGACATCGGTACAGGGAGAAAGTTTCTGAACAGAACACCAATAGCGTATGCTCTAAGAGCAAGAATTGACAAATGGGACCTCATAAAATCTTAAAAAAATAAATAATTTTTAAATACTTTAGAATAAATAATAAATTCTAATTTGTTATTGCAAACATTATTACCCTCAGAGTCTGCTGAAATACATCTATGAGGACATTGTTTACATATATACATTTACATATATACACATATACACAAATATACATATACACATACACGCATACACATATACACATACACACATACATACATACACACATACATACACACATACACATATACACACATATGCGTGTGTATGTATGTCTGATTTGTTGACAATACACACTAATGGCCCAAAAGTAGTATTTATAAATTCTCTCAGTGGCTATGTCTTCTCAGATAGCACTCTTGGATACCTCCCTGTCTCCCTGCATGTAATAGATGTGATATCTGGGTTTGTCATTATCTGTAATATATGCCATCCCATAAAGGCCAGTTTTCACAATGGTGAAGAATTGTTCAGGATAGGTTGCCCATCCAAGTCAGAGCTGATCTTCCTCGGGTTCAACAATTCACCCAGACTGCATACAGAATGGTATCTGTGTGACCCTTAGAAAGCACATAGTAAGCATTGTGAAAGATTTGGGGACCCAGGACCTTTCAGTGAATGGTGTAGACAAGAAAGACAGAAATGATCTCTTCAGTTTGCATCACAATATGGGGTAGCCTGAGCCTGCTGTGATGGTGACCTAGATGGAGCTGTTGTACAGGTGACTGTGTCCTTCAGAGCCTGTAATTTGTGCTGCTCTGACTTGTGGTCACCATCCATGATGTTCTTTTTTATTAATTTCAGTTTGGCTCTGTGTCATCAGCAGAGATGATCATTCGTTGGTAGTGTGTTGGCATCAACAAAAGATCTGCTATGTTCTTTTTCTTATCCCTTGCAGGGTTATGAATCATATTTTAGGATACTTAGTTCTAGTAAAACAGATATCAAAGACCTTAACTACAGTTTATGTGAAACATATAGTTCATGTTCTTTAATGTGAGGAAAAAATAGTGTTACTGATGCTAGGTCAGAAATATCAAAAAGTTTGTTCCTCGAGGACAGAATATAGAAAACAGATGGGTACCAAGAAAACCATTTAAACGTACATATGCTGTCATTTTGGACATTCAGATAGGTTTCTCTAGCCCATGGCACCCTGCCATTGCCTAATTACCAATTATCTGTAACACGTCCTACTGGTAAATGACAGGGCTTTTCTCTGAGAAGATTGCTCTACTTCCTAAAGTAATTTTACCACTGTAATTAATAATAGGAATTAAGATTTGAATTGGTATTTCTAAATATATGTGTTAAATGTATACACATACTCTTATCTCCATATATGTGTATATATTTGGCAAATATATGATAGCACTGATATACTTGGAAGATAAATAATTGTTGCAAGATATTTACTATCCATTTATATTGAGACAGTGAGAGGCCAGAGAGAAGAGGAACAGCTAAGGGGAGAGAGAGGCTTTGTGGACCACACAAGCGGGTCAGGGAAGAAGACATGGACATCCAAATGGCTTCAGATGTATTTCTGGTATTTTGGAGAGGTTAGAAATATTGGGTAAGACCTTATCATTGTAAATTGGCATTATGTAATTGGGAGTTTCTTATACATAAATATATTTGGTTAACTATTCAAGTTTAAGAGTCGTGCTTTACTGGATACTTGAAAGGAGTGAGTGCTAGGTAGAAGCGTGGGATATTCACCTTTTACAGAGGCTTGGTGGGGGAGCACTTATATAATTAATCCCACTACACGTAATATGTTAGAATATATTATAAACAGCATTTAAAATGTAGCTATACACTTTTTAAACTCCACATACTAAAACATTATACTATACGTTTAGTAATATATATGAATTTCTACAAGAAACAAATGGAAAGTTAAAATTTACTATCTAGTCATGCTCATATCAAAGTGTTTATAAAGAGAAATTTTGTTTGATGACCCTTATTCTATGATGAGGAAAGCCAAATCTGTAAAATCCCCACCTACATGGACGGATTTATTTATTCCCCAATTAGAAACCATAAGGAGAAAGAAGACAACTCATATCTTTTCCATTATTGCCAGCAGCCCATGCTAATGATATTCATTAAGCTAAACTGGGCAGGAGAATGAGGAAATCAGATCCCTAATTGAAGTAGATTATTTTTAGGATGAAATTATCTCAAAATACATTTTCTTTTTAAAACACCAAGTATCATTTTAAGACATATAATTTACACTACTGATTACAGATGAGACAGGACTTAGCTCTCTGGAAGAATGAAATTAAACAACCAGTAAAATCATCCATATCACGTTTATAGTATTATTGTGACTCTT
This sequence comes from Apodemus sylvaticus, assembly GCF_947179515.1. Classification (NCBI taxonomy): domain Eukaryota; kingdom Metazoa; phylum Chordata; class Mammalia; order Rodentia; family Muridae; genus Apodemus; species Apodemus sylvaticus. Next base: position 11,008,418 of record NC_067473.1, read on the forward strand.
ATATATCATAGGAGTGGAGAGAATATGAAAAGGAGACAGAAAAAATATTCATTAAATTCATTCATTCATAATGGCTCATCCTAGAAATTTCATTATTGAATTGACTACTTAAGATGTCTTCTCTCCAAGCTCTCTGGATTAGAGCATCAGTCATGTTTAATTATGACACATTCATAAGAATGAAATAATTTTAGAATGGGGTAATTGAAAGCAAAATAAACACATATCAATAGGTAATATTTTACAATATATATGAAGATTAACAACTAATCCACAAATAACATAGATTTAATGTATTTTATAAGTGGATTCTGTATATTGGAATTTTTCTGTAATAAATATTTATAACCCTTTGGGTAAAGCTGGAAGATCAATTGACTCATCCTTTGAGATTTGAATTTACAATTCAGCTGGTGCTAGCTCTGTCTTGTAAGAGAATCTCTAAAATGGAGTTAAAAAATGTAAGCTCAAATAATGTTTTACAAAATATTACTTTGATGACAACAAGTATACCTATATAGAACAAATATCTTCACTGAAAATTACAAGGTTCACTAATAAGTGGATATTAACCTAGAAAACTGGAATACCCAAAACATAATCCACACATCAAATGAGGTACAAGAAGAAAGGAGGAGTGGCCCCTGGTTCTGGAAAGACTCAGTGAAACAGTATTCAGCAAAACCAGAACGGGGAAGTGGGAAGGGGTGGGTGGGAGGACAGGGGAAGAGAAGGGGGCTTGCGGGACTTTCGGGGAGTGGGGGGGCTAGAAAAGGGGAAATCATTTGAAATGTAAATAAATTATATCGAATAAAAAAAAAAAGAAAATTACAAGGTAGGTAAAATATGTAACAGAAGTTTTCAAAACATTGTATGTGGAATTTAGAGCCCTGTAGTCTTTGAAAAGAAGGAAGATACAGTGATATATACATTTTATTGAAAATACATATCAATTTACTGTACAGGGGAAAGAACTCAAGCAAAAAGTAGTATTCTTAACAAGCTGAAAGATAAGGAATATGCAAAGCAGAAGTTAAAGACAACTCTCTCACACACACACAAAATCATCAGAATCAGAGAACTGTGATCGTGAGCACAAGGCTCTATGGCCACTTCCTCCATAGATTGGTTCTTAGTTCTTTACCTTCTCATATGGAAGGTGAGTCTCAATCACTGAAGACAAGAAGTTGAGCAAAGAAGAAGAGTTAAGGGAAAGACGACAAAGAAGTCAAGAGGGAAAGGGGGGAGAAAGGAAAGGGAAATGGAAGTTAAAAACAAAGGCCATGAGTTAATAGTAATGAGACACTGACAAACAAGCAGAAGTATCATCCACAGGGAGAAAAGTTGAAGTCCCAGCCTTAGAGAACTGGGAGAGTCAAAGCCTTTTAGGCAAGCAAGCAAGAGAGCAAGCAAGGACATACTTTATGACAATTGTCATCCACATCTATTAATAAAAAGATATAAAATCAGTCCCCAGAAATTTAAAGCATCATTGGAGAAAAGCAAAGAATGGATATGTACCCTAGCCACTGTTAAACATCAAAGAGAATTTCTCATCTCTGTGTCCAACACCCACTCAAAAATATCCATATGTGCTCAGAAAGAAATAAACCTGAAGGAAAAGAACAGGCAGCAGAAAGAATTTGTTCCAAGGTTATTATAAAGTTAAAATTAGCTCTTTAGATAATGTTGTCAAGAAAGTACAGACAGAAAAAGAAAGAACAGACAGAAAAATAAAGCACAGACAGATATTTACGGTTTCAACCAAAACTTGATTTTAAAAACAGATATGAATACACTTGAGGAAAAAATAAATCTATATGTGTTGCTCCCACATATATTGAGGTCATTTGCCATCCCTGGGCTGGTGGTCCTGGTTCTATGAGAAAGAAGGTTTAAGAAATGAGCAAGCCATAGGAACAAGCCCGTAAACAGCATCTCTTGATGGCCTCTGCATTGGTTCCTGTCTCTAGGTTCCTGCTCTGTTAAGTTCCTCTCTTGGATTCCTTCTATGGAGGACTACACTAGGCTGAAAAAGCTCCTTCCTCCCCAAGTTGACTTTGGTCACTGTGTTTGATCAAAGCATTAGAACCCAAGGCAGTATCCCATATTTTAATTAGGTTATTTGGGATTTTTGTTTGTTTGTTTCATTTTGTTTTGTCTTTACTCCTTTATATATTTTGGATATTAACCCTCTATTGGGTCTGTGGTTGGAAATATCGTTTAACATTCAGTAGGCTACTGCCTTGTCTTAACAATCATACTCTTTGTGTGATGCATTGCAGTTTTTTTCGAGGTACCTTTTATCCACTGTTGATCTAAATGTCTGTGCTGTGTTCTGTTCAGAACGTACTTTACTATACCAAAGGTAGTAAAAACTATTTTCACTTTCTCTTCTCCTAGGTCAATGAATATGGTTTATGTTGAAGTCTCTAATCCATATCTAATTTGGACTTGATTTTTATATAAGGTGATATATGTGGATTGATTTGGACTTTAATCACCAGGCTATCTGTTTTCATAAGGTAACTTGATCTGTAATGCTCATTCTTTGTTGAATTTTTATGTGGCTTAAGTATCAGTGTAAATGTGTTCTCATAAAATACACTGGACAACCCTCCTGTTTTCTATTTTATGGACTAGTTTGAGGAATAATAACATTAACTCTTTGTGTCTCTGTCTCTGTCTCTCTGTCTCTCTCTGTGTGTGTGTATGTGGTGTGTGTGTGTGTGTGTGTGTGTGTGTGTGTGTGTGTGTGCATGTGTGTGTTACCTATATTTTGATTTGCTGGTCTGGAATTACTTATTTCCTATGTTTCCTAGGGTGTGGCTGTATTTGAAAATATATTGGTTAAATTTAGTTTTAGTATGGAATGTCTTCTTTTCTCCATGTATTTTAATTGAAAGTTTTTTTTTTTTTTTTTTTTAGTATACTAGTCTGGGATGATGTCTATAGTTTCTCCCAGTCTATAAAACATCCTCCTGACCTGCCTAGCTTTTGGAATCTCCATTAAGTCAGATGTTATTCAAATCTGTCTAGCTTTATATGTTATTTAGCCTTTCCCCTTACATCTTTAGTATTTTTTCTTTGTTCTGTATATTTATTGTTTTGATTATTATTTGTCAAGGAGACTTTCTTTGCTGCTCAGCTCTATTTTATGTTATGTGTGTTTTTGTATATTTATAGACATCTCCTTCTTTAAGTTAGGAAAAATTTCTTCTACGGTTTTGTTTGACAAATTGTTTCTTTGTGCTTTTTATCTGGGTTTCATTACCTTCCTCTAGTATTGTTATTCTCAGGTTTAATTTTTTCATAGTGTCATAAATTTCCCAGATATTCTGTGTCAGTAATAATTTTCTAGATTTAACATTTTCTTTTACTGAAGTGTCCATTTTTTATGTCTTTGATGCCTAAAATTCTGTCTTCCTTCTCTTATATTCTTTTGGAGAGGCATATCTTTGAGTTTCCTGTCTGAGTTCCTAAATATTTTATTTCCACATTTTCTCAATTTGTGTTTTATTTATTGATTCTATTTCTACTTTTAGGTCTTGAATGGCTTTATCATTTCCTTTGACTGTTTATTTCTGTTATCCTTGATGTAAGGGATTCTTTTCATTCCCTCTTTAAGAACTTCAACCATATTACAACATTTATTTTAAGATTTTGTTTTGTGTTTTGGTTATTTTGAAATACTCAGGGACTGCTGTGGCATGATTACTAGGCTCCTGTAGAGATATTTTTATCCTGGATGTTATTGATTGTGTGTTTTACACTGTTCTCTAGATATCTGGATTTGGGACCATTGTAATTCTAGGTGCATATATATGGCCATGTCTTTCTTGGGTAGATTTTGTGTTGTTCCCTGGTTTCTGCTGTCCTCTCCAGTATTTAGGAAATTGAAGTGTCTGGCAGTTAATTTTTTTAAATAATTATTGCAAGGGATGAAATTGTAATTAGAATATCTATAAATATTTTATCCATATATTTCCATTACTAAACTTTGATATTATATTTTTTCCTGCCTATTCTTCATTGAAAACTAATGATTAAAATTTTTTCTTTATTAATCTATTTATTTGCAAAATTCTACTATATTGGTTTTTCTATTCTCTTTTATTTATCTACATATGAATTACATTGATTTATGCACTTAGATATTCTTATTTTTTTAAATTGTTGTATCACAGTCATGGTCGTATTACTAGTCTTGTCTGAGAAGATTCCACTTCAAGTTGCACTAATCACACATCATTTCCTGCTTAAAATCCCTATCAACACTAGAAGAACAAAATTTTCTTATGTTTTCATTATAAAACAATGAATACATGAAATGTAATATTTTTCTCTCCTTGTGTAATTTTTACAAAGAAATGTTTTAGTATGTTAATATATATTTTACCACTTCCTAATTTTATGGACAATGTGAGTTTTAAGCTCATCTGAATTTCTGTCTCAGCACTAGGATTAATCATCCCATAGAAGATATATTGATATTGCTGATTTTCCACTTTCTTTCCACAGGAGAAGAGGAATACAATAATGAATTGGAAACATCACAAATTCTTATAGAATCCTTTATGACTTTGAAAATCAAGATTTTTACATTGTTCAATTAATTTAGTTTTGTGGGAATGACATGTGATATTTGTTTTGGTTTGTGACTTTAAAATCTTCTAAAAATATAAGCCAATTGTACTATTTATCAAATCCTCAAACCTAATTCCAAACGAATCTTGTTGTTGTTACCGGAGATCTGGAAACTTATTTTGAATGTGAGTATTTTTTTAAATTTTTTTTATTCAATATATTTTTATTTACATTTCAAATGATTTTCCCCTTTTCTGGCTCCCCACTTCCTGAAAGTCCTATAAGCCCTCTTCCCTCCCCCTGCTCTCCCATCCACCAGTTCCCACTTCCCTGTTCTGGTATTGCCCTATACTGCTGCACTGAGCCCTTCCAGAATGAGGGGCCACTCCTCCATTCTTCTTGGACATCATTTGATATGTGGATTATGTCTTGGGTATTCCAAGTTTCTAGGCTAATATCCACTTATTAGTGAGTGCATACCATGATTGATCCTTTGAGACTGAGTTACCTCACTTAGTATGATGTTCTCCAGCTCCATCCATTTTTCTAAGAATTTCATGAATTCATTGTTTCTAATGGCTGAATAGTACTCCATTGTGTATATATACCACATTTTTTTGTATCCATTCCTCCGTTGAGGGACACCTGGGTTCTTTCCAGTTTCTGACTGTTATAAATAGGGCTGCTATGAACATAGTGGAGCATATATTCTTATTACATGCTGGGGAATCCTCTGGGTATATGCCAGTAGTGGTATAGCAGAGTCCTCGGGAAGTGTCATGCCCAGTTTTCTGAGGAACCACCAGGCTGATTTCCAGAGTGGTTGTACCAATTTGCAACCAGCAGTGGAGGAATATTCCTCTTCTTCACATCCTTGCCAACACCTCCAGTCTCCTGAGTTTTAAATCTTAGCCATTCTGACTGGTGTAAGGTGAAATCTCAGGGTTGTTTTGATTTGCATTTCCCTAATGACTAAAGATGTTGAGGACTGAGACCTAGGTAAAAGATTTAGCCTGAGGTGTTCTTGAACTAAATAGGGAGACCCCCCATCTCAAAAGAAAATGAGACATTAACTTGTGACTGATAAAACTATTTATTTTATTTATATAGTATAATATTTAGAAATAGTGGCACATCTCTACAATGAACTTCTACCTATAAAACATTTTTATAAATCATAAAATATCTTAAAATTAATGGCTTCATTCTATAAGATTCTGTATATTACCAGTCTCCAGGCAACAAAATTAAAAGATGTAAAACAAGGAAGTGGTTTTAATGATCTTACAATGGGCAAAGCTTACTTCCTAAAGGTTGGCATAAAGGTGCTTTAGAGAGTTTTGAATCCTCATTATGCTGTTGTTTAATTTGTAAATGTGTTAACATTTCATACGTCTGCATCTCACATTAAAAATTTTATATAACCAGAGTGATATTCAAATGTTGTCTGTACTGGTATTTTAGTAGTATCATTTTGTTATACATTACTCTCAATTTTGGTTACAACACTATTCTTTTAAAAATGTCATCAATGTGAAAACAGTAGGTGAAGAGGTCAAAGAAATATTATTTTAAAACTATTAGTGGGTTTGAAACTTTAAAAATTTCTAGTGATTCAGAAATAGGGCCTAAAGGCCCTTGAGTTTAAACTAAGCAAATGCTTCCTCCCTAAGGACTGGGGAAAACAAACAACAAGGAAACAAACAAACAAACAACAAAAGAAAGACACCATCATGGAATTTTCCAAAGGAATGAGACAACCAGCAGTCAAGCCTAGCTATGATGCCTATGAACCAGAAGAACAGCATAGCAGGCATCACAACCCAAAGGTTACAATAACCTGGATGCAACCATCAGCTCTCTAAATGGACTTCAGATTTGCTCAGTAAGAGACAAATCATGCCTGGTACCAGAAACTTAAACAAAGATTTCTAAGTCACCACAATCCTTAACTATAATCTAAATATTTGTCCTTATATCCTCAGATAACTGTAGACCATCCTCACTTGTCAAGAAAACTTTCTTTGATACAGGTGAGGTACATTTCAGAAAAACACACCAAATCAAAATAAAGAGTTGTGAAGCTGAGTGGCAGTGAATACATCTATACAATTTTGCACCTACACTTGGGGATCATTGCAGTAGAAAGGGCGTAGAGATTGTAAGATCCAGAAGAACAGTTAGTTTTCTGTGTAATTATTACTCATACAAATGCCTGAATCTACACCCATGAAGTCTCTCCAATATAACTGCCTAAACATGAGCATGAGTGGAACAAGTACTATATCAATAGACACACCTCAACTCTACATAGAGAACTGCAAGCAATGAAGGAATGCTAAGAGCACAGGAAATAATCTTCCCCATGGAAGAGCACAGCAATAGGTTATATTGTAACAAACAGTCTTGAAAACATACATATAAATAGCTTTATACATACTGGGAAGGTAGGTTATACTTATTTATTTGGGAATGTAGATAAATAAATAGATAGATGGGTAGATGGATGGATGGATAGATAGACAGATAGATAGATAGATAGATAGATAGATAGATGATAGATACAAGTATAACTAAATGTATGTATGTATGAATGTATGTATGTATGAATGTATGTATGTATGTATGTATGTATGTATGTATGTAAAATAATTTTAAAATAGGCCATAAATGTGAAGAAAAGAAGGATATGGAGGTATGTATGAGAAGGTATAAAAGGAAAAAATGAAGGACAAAATTATGTAGTTATATAATTGTATGAAAAAATAAAAGAACATTAAAAGACCTAAAGCTTTTGAATGAGTTAAAAAAATGAATGGTTAATGGCTCTGACACTTGGATCTGCTCATGCAAACTATTATGGGTTGTCATAAGCACAGTCTTACTCTCCTTAAAAGTAACAAAAATCAACTTTAATATTCAAAATTATCTTCCTTTCTTATGCATGCTTGGAAACCAATTGTATTCTTCTTTCATTTGTTGCTATGCAACCAAAAACTTATCCTTTGCAAGTAACCTACTTGTATTTACTTATCTGCCTAAAAGCAAGATATTTTCCATATTTTGATTGTGATTTTGAATATGTTTCACTTACAAGCACTAAGCAAAGGTGAGATAATGGTTGTGGAGGCTTCACCATATTGTTTTATTGTAATCTGAATTCCCTACAACTTGGATTCAACTCTCATTTCTATCTCATGCTGTTTCTTCAAAGATTTTCAATTTCAATTGATTTTCCTTTAAAAATTCCAGAACCTCTAAATTTTAGCCATGCTGTTTAGATATATCTTTAGCTCATCTTTTCTCATAATAAATTATGTTGACCCTGTAGTCTTCAAGAGGATGAGAGGAGTTTTCATCTAGTCAAATAGAGAAATTTATTTTTCACTCAATCTGATTTTAATTCATACAAGTGAGCTTGCAGTTTCTAACATAAACTAAAATTATTTCCTAAAATCCAAAACAATATGTTTACCAATGTGTTTCTAAAATCTAATACTTTTATAACATGAAATAGAGGCAATAAATTAAATTTCATTACTTTTTGAATTCTCATACAAGATCACAGAGTTCGCTATGGGATGTTCATATGTAGATTTTGTTGAACTCTCCTCAATCATGCACATTCCCCTGCCCTGTCTCCCTGACCCAAACTTTGATATACCCTTCTACTCCCAGTCTTCTCTCTTCATGCCCATATGGCATGTGTTATAGAGCCTTAATGTGTCTTCTTGCACATGCCATCTGTAACTAGTAATTGCCTGGTCTCTATTCATCCATACTCCTAAATAACTATACATATGACAATTAGAAGCTAATATATGCATGAGAAGAAACCAAATATAGTATTTGTTGTTTCAAACTCAAGTTACCTTACTGAATATTTTCCAGTTTCACCAATATTTAATGATTTATTTGTCCATATGGTGGAATAATATTTTACTATATACTATATATTTTATTTTCATTATCCTTTCATTTGTTGCAGAACATTAGACTGATTTCCCATTGAGATTCAAAGCCTGCTGCCTGCTTGCCTGCCTTCCTTTCTCTAGAAAGGACAGTTCTGTGGGTTCAAGAAGAATTTAATTGAAATACCTTTTTTTTTTTTGCTAATAAACCTTTCCATTCTGAAGGGGGCTAAGTAGCCATAAACATGGCTGTGTAAGTATCTCTGTGGCAACAAAATGAATCCTTTGGTCATATGCCCAGCAATAATATGAGGATGCCATAAGATAATTCAGGTTTTAGTTTTTGGAGAAGCTTCCACTTTGATTTCCACAATGGTTTATCACCACATTAACAGTGAATAAGGGTTGCTCTTTCTCAATATTCTTACCAACGTTTGGTGTCTTTTGATAGCAGCCATGTAGAGTAATATAGAATCTCAAAGTAGTTGTAATTAGTATTTAACTTATAGTTAAGGATATTGAACACATATTATACATTTTATTGATCACTTGTATTTTTTTCTCTTGAGAACTTTATTAAAGGCATTTCTTTTTTAACCAGTAGTAGTTTTAGCACCTTAGTGTTTTTTTTTACAGTTTGATTTGCATTCCAAGTATGAACCCCCTGTGTGAAGTAAAGTCAGGACAGACTTTCTAACATTGTGGAGGTTGTCTATTCACTCTGTTGTTTTTTTTTAACTGCTGTGTAAAATCTTCTCTGTCTCTTATGCTTTCATTACCCAGTTCTTGGGCTATTTCTAGTACTAGTGGGAGTCTAGGAAATTCTATCCCATATCTGGAAGTATTTTCCATTTTCTTTAGCTATTTTAGCATTTTGTGACTTAAGCTCCTTTATTTAGCTCTTTATTTGTGCTATCTGGGAGACATGAATCTCAATCCTTCTGATGGCAGATCTATAATTTGTCCAGTATCATTCATTAAACAGACTGTTTCATGTTGAGTACACATGTTTATCTAATTATAAAAGAATAGATATCCATTGTTAAATGGGTTTGCCTCTGTTCTTATGCTGCAGTCCTCTGACTGAAACTTGTGTTTGTTCTAGTATTTTACAGGTTTTGTTACTATGGGACTGTAGTGTATTCTGAGGTTAAAAGAAAAAAGTTTGATAACTTTAGATGTCTTCTTTCTACTTAAAATTGCTTTGGCTAGACATGGAGTTTAGGATTGTGTTTTCTAGTTCTGTTGGAATTTTAATTGACCTTACAGGAAATCTAGATTGGTAATGCAAACATCCTCACAGTAATACTTCTGCCAATCTGAAGCGTGAAAGATCTTGTGATTGTCTAATGTCTTCAATTTTAAAACATTTTAATTTGGAGAACATTATGTTTTTGTAGAGAACTTGTCATATTATTTTACAGAATATTTGACTCCTATAAATGGTTGTTACTAGTATTAATCTGTGGATAATGTTTGTTCTTCTTTCTTAAGGTCTTCATATATAATTATATAAAAAGGAAGATTATATTCTATAGCCTGCATCTATTAATTTTGTTCACTTTGGTAGTCAATGAATGCATTCTCTATGTATTTCATTTTCTTACAGGTACCAAAATTGCAATGGCATATTAGATGTGATTGAAATTATAAGGACTAAAGAGCTTTAGTCCTTATAATTTATATTAGACATATATTTAAAAATATATTAAGCATATTAAAAATCTTTTAAAATGTTATCAAGAAAATGTAGTATTTGTTTTTCAATAGTGGATGTTTTATCTAAGAATCCTTTTTTTTTCTTTTTTTTTTTATTATTCGATATAATTTATTTACATTTCAAATGATTTCCCCTTTTCTAGCCCCCCCACTCCCCGAAAGTCCCGCAAGCCCCCTTCTCTTCCCCTGTCCTCCCACCCACCCCTTCCCACTTCCCCGTTCTGGTTTTGCTGAATACTGCTTCACTGAGTCTTTCCAGAACCAGGGGCCACTCCTCCTTTCTTCTTGTACCTCATTTGATGTGTGGATTATGTTTTGGGTATTCCAGTTTTCTAGGTTAATATCCACTTATTAGTGAGTGCATACCATGATTCACCTTTTGAGTCTGGGTTACCTCACTTAGTATGATATTCTCTAGCTCCATCCATTTGCCTAAGAATTTCATGAATTCATTGTTTCTAATGGCTGAATAGTACTCCATTGTGTAGATATACCACATTTTTTGCATCCACTCTTCTGTTGAGGGATACCTGGGTTCTTTCCAGCATCTGGCAATTACAAATAGGGCTGCTATGAACATAGTAGAACATGTATCCTTATTACATGGTGGGGAGTCTTCTGGGTATATGCCCAGGAGTGGTATAGCAGGATCTTCTGGAAGTAAGGTGCCCAGTTTTCGGAGGAACCGCCAGACTGATTTCCAGAGTGGTTGTACCAATTTGCAACCCCACCAGCAGTGGAGGAGTGCTCCTCTTTCTGCACACCC